>NC_048218.1:5244515-5360394 GCF_002007445.2 Ailuropoda melanoleuca
CCCTTGTCCCTCTGTCCCTTCGGGCCACTCACATCCACATGATTTTGGAACATGATTGAGGACACACTACACAGAAGAGGCCATGGAGCAATCCAAGCATTAGGAAATTAATTAGAATGAAGGCCTTGGGGGGCGCCTGGGTGGCACAGCAGTTAAGCGTCTGCCTTCGGCTCAGGGCGTGATCCCGGTTGCTTCCTATTATTGGCTCTGCATCACTGAGAAGAAAGCCGCCGATGCGATGATTTTCTGTGATTCCAAAGGAGGTCAGTGTTCTCACACTTCTTTATATCCTCTGATGTATCTGCTGTTTCCAGCTTTTAATGATGAGCTGCCACAGCAAACAGCACCACGCAAAGGGCCTCTAGTTAACCTTTATTTGGCAAGGAAAATAAAAATTATATGAGACCACTATCTTATTGCTATGTTTAGTGATCCAATTTTTGATACCATATTTGTATTATCATTTTACTTCACCCATTGATTCTTCCAACAAATATTTATTAAGCATCCATTTTATACCAGATATTCTGAGTGCTGGGGTACAGGGGTGATCAAAAGTGAGATCCCAGTTTCCTGCTCCATAAAACTCACATTCCAGTGGAGGACAGAGACAACAAATACACAATGTCAGGTATCTGCATGTCCTATGAAATCAAGACTCAGCAGGAGGATTGAGAGTGATAGAGATAGGAAAAGTATGCCAGGTCAGGTGGACAGGGAAAGCCTTTCTGAAGAGATTTTTGAGCAGACTTGACTAAGGTGAAGGAACAAGGCACAGGGAGCACCAGACAGAGAGACCAAGCACGAAGAACCCAAGTCAGGAATGAGCTTTGCGTGTTCAAAGAGCAGCAAGAGAACAATGTGCTCAGTGTCCCATAAAGGAGGAGGGAAAGGATTGAGGGCAAAGGCCAGGCCATCTTTCTGGCTGT
Source organism: Ailuropoda melanoleuca (assembly GCF_002007445.2). Lineage (NCBI taxonomy): Eukaryota > Metazoa > Chordata > Mammalia > Carnivora > Ursidae > Ailuropoda > Ailuropoda melanoleuca. The sequence goes on from NC_048218.1 coordinate 5,245,445, forward strand.
GACGGGAAGCCATTGGATTTTAGTTTCCAGTGTCATAAATTAAATCTTACCTAGACTTTTACCAATTACCATCTTGACTAAATGCCATCCAGTAGGGAATGGCAATATTTATGTACGTGGCCCCCCACCCCCCACCAAATAGCTTCCAGTTTTACCTTCAGTAGAGCTGAATCCCTGTCCCTGTTGACAGCTTAGGGAAGCTTACATCCATTCTTTGGAAATATATGACTTCTTGGAGGCCATGAATTTCAAACATAAAAAAAAATTGGACTGCATCTAACATTGAAAAACACCTGTCCTATTATAAGCACACTACTATTCCTCTCTTAACTACAAAAATAATCCCTCCCTTTAACAAACAGACCAAACCAAAGATCACTGTATTTTGAACAGCCCTTGATTGTTTTTTTCTTATTTATCTAACAGTTTTATAGCCTCTTCAGAACATTTTTGTAAAACTGTTAAAAAGGCAGAATATACTTTAAAAGTTAGAATACAAGTTGAAAACACACCTTTCCAAAAAAAGTTCAGTTTCTGCACATTTTTAAGCACAGATTCCAGATAATTTTCCATGTTCAGCTCCCTCCAAGGAATCCCTGGGGTCTTGAGAGACTGTCAGACTACATTGGCCCCATGACACTAAGATGTATGGTAAGAATGGCTTACGTTGCCTTTTGGGGCTGTGACATAATTATTTGGTTGAAACTATCTCTTCTATTTCCTTAATCACCCTCCTTCTCCACTTTCTGTTGGAAAACCAACTATATTGGCAAATGTGCTCACTACAACATACCAAACAAAGTGTTACACAAATAAAAGGAAACCAAAATATAATTTTTTTAAAGATTTTGTTTCTTTATTTGAGAGAGAGAGAAAGCATGAGCTGGAGGGAGGGGCAGAAGGAGAGGGAGAGACAATCTGAAGTAGATTTCTCACTCAGCACAGAGCCAGACGTGGGGCTTAATCTCAAGATCATGATATGAACCAAGACCAAGAGTTGGCCGCTTAACCGATTGAGCCACCCAGGTACCCCCAAAATATAATTTTTAAAAAGGGAACCAGCAACTTTTGGGAATTATAATTCCCCAATACTCTATATTAAGTCTTTGGGTCCTATCATAAGTTTTAGTTCAAATTGCAACAGTTCCACCTCCAGTCTGCATCTCCTTGCCCAGAATCCTCCTAGAATGCTTTCTGCTCTATTCCCTCAGAAGAAAGTAGGTCTACCCTACTCAAAGGCTTTGGACATTGGGGTCACTCAGAACCAGCAGCAAGAGCAAGCATGGGGGTTGGGGAATAGATGGGGTTTTAGAACAGCAAGAGGGGAATGTCAAGAGATGAACCTGGAGACCAGGGACCCAAGTCATAAAGAGCCTTCAAAATATTCTAAGAGTCTGGATTGTATCAAGGGACAAAGGGAATGCACTGGTGATTTTAAGCAGAGACTCACCTCATCCAATTAGTGTCTTGGATTCTTCAAGCCACTGTGTGGAGAATGAATTCAAGTTGGGCAGTAGGTGCCAGGGTAGACTATTAAGGAGGCTACTCCAGAAACCAGCTAAGAACCAGTATTGGCCTTGTCTCAAGCGGAGTTCCTCTGAAAGCAGAGCTCGAGGGCCACGATTGGGCTATCGATCACTTATTTGAGATGTGATTCCTGGATTCCAGAGTGAGGGTTGGGGGGTGGAAATGAGATCAGAAACTGAGGGCTTCAGAGGGGAGGGGGTGTGGGGGAATGGGATTGGCTGGTGATGGGTAGTAAGGAGGGCACGTATTGCATGGTGCACTGGGTGTTGTATGCAACTAATGAATCATAGAACTTTACATCNAGACTCACCTCATCCAATTAGTGTCTTGGATTCTTCAAGCCACTGTGTGGAGAATGAATTCAAGTTGGGCAGTAGGTGCCAGGGTAGACTATTAAGGAGGCTACTCCAGAAACCAGCTAAGAACCAGTATTGGCCTTGTCTCAAGCGGAGTTCCTCTGAAAGCAGAGCTCGAGGGCCACGATTGGCTATTGATCACTTATTTGAGATGTGATTCCTGGATTCCAGAGTGAGGGTTGGGGGGTGGAAATGAGATCAGAAACTGAGGGCTTCAGAGGGGAGGGGGTGTGGGGGAATGGGATTGGCTGGTGATGGGTAGTAAGGAGGGCACGTATTGCATGGTGCACTGGGTGTTGTATGCAACTAATGAATCATAGAACTTTACATCAAAAACCAGGGATGTACTGTGTGGTGACTAACATAATAAAAAAACATTAAAAGAAAAAGAAAGAAACAGAGGGAAAATATCAATTAAAGTTGTTTTAATGAGCTTGTTGATGCTGTGGGCAGTTGGGGCCCATTTGTACCCTGAGGAATCCTCTGAGGAATCACACAGAACAGTGATTCTCAAAGTGTCGTCTCTGGACCAGCAGCCTCAGCATCACTGGTAGCATATTAGAAAGACAGTACCTTGGATCCCTCCTCAGATCTACTGAGTCAAAACTTTGGAGGATAGCGTTCAGCAACTTGTGTTTTAGTCAGCTCTTAGGTGATTCTGATGCCCTCTAATGTTTCAGAAGCACAGGCATAGAACATGCCTCAGAATCCTTCCATGGGATTGGAGGATGGAGAGGAGGGGCACCCCCCCACTCCCTCCCTCACTGTCATGTGTTTGTCTCCCACATTTCTGGGTTGCATCAGTGAAAGTGTGTAAGCATTTGCGACTCCAGAGAAGGCCCTGAGACAGCAGAGACTCCTGCTCTTGGGTAGTACCGGGGCAAGTGCATGGAACTGTCCAGCCCTTGGTGTGCTGAAACCAGACAGATGGAGGGTGTGTGGCACTTCACCACACACCCTGCCTACCCACTGTGAGGAGAGCATGGCAGTGAAGAGGAAGAGAATATGAGGATATGTGATACATTTTCGAGGAAGAATCATCAGTACCTGATACAAGGAGATGAAAGAGGAAGATATGAAAGATAATTTGCAGTTTTATGGGCCATTTCCATCTGTGATTACCTTAGACTTGCAATATGTCAATGGTTATTTCCCGTGTAAGCCTCTTTGATCATTTTTAAAGTAATGTCCCTTTGGATTGAATCCAAATTGAGGGGAGGGGTCATGGATCAATTATAATTAGACATGCTTCCAGAGGAAATGCAAGAGATTAGTTACCCTGCCCATTTGACAAGGGGTTTCCTTCTCTCAGCAGAATTTGAGCCAAATAGAGCATAGACTATAGATGACTGCATATTTACCTTTCACCTGGCCAGAGTGATTTTGGCATGGTGCCTTAAACTTTGTAATCTATCCTTGAGGTTGATTATTTTAACTAGAAAACTTTGCTCTATATAATCTCCAGCATTTTTCCTGGAAATAATTTTTTCGGCATGAGATAGTCATCCTTTATTACCTAATTTAAATATATTTTCATTTTACTGAATATTTGTGTCTCAGAATGCTGTCTAAATGAAGTAAAATTGCTTACTAGTTAAGCAATACTGAAGAGACCTATTGGCTATATAAATTATTTAATTTGCAAGTTGGGAATTGTGTTTGTTAAGGGTATGTTAATGCTGGACATACCTGCATTTATTAAATTAACCAGCACTCCTAGAGCACTTCGTATCTTCCAGGCACTGCTTTGGAACATTGCCATCGTAATTCATTTGATCCCCACACCAATCTGATAAAATGAATGCTGTAATTATCCCCAATTTACAGATAAGGAAATTGAAGCCAAGAGACATTTGATAACTTGCACCAGATCATCCAACTGGAAGAAACAGAGTTGGAACTCAAGCCCTGGTGTTTAGTCTTTGGCTCTGTACTCCTAGCCATCACTGTCGTCTCTTTCAGAAACACAGCAGTGAGTTCCATCTCCAGCTGCTTCTCATGTCTATCATCTGTCCTCCTTAGTTGTTTTATGACCAAAATGATCTTTACTATGGTTCATATCCCTTCAACATGCTTCTAAGCTTCTAACTCACCTAGACTCTGATCTTTTTCCCAGTCTATTCATGTGATGGCTGGAATCCTTAGTAATCTGTAGCACAAAGGCCCGTGTTTCTGTCTCAAAATAAGAATTCTAGAAATTGCAAGGCAGGTAAGATTAGCCTTACCAGGAATTATGGAAAGGAGAGGAAGAACACTCACATTTGCTAAGTGTCTGACATACAGTGGACGCAACCCATCTCCTCTCACATAATCCTGTGATTGCCTTGTTGGAAGTTCATCCCATAATTAATCATTTGGAGATAAAAACGTTACTGAGATTCTGACACCTTCAGATGCTGCCTTTCCTAGAAGTATCTGTATCATCTCTTTAAGAGAAGACTCGAATATTCTTAGTATCACAGTAACTTAACTCAAGGCATTTGCTGTCTTTTGGCAGGTGTGTTCTAAACAGAGTGCATGTGTATGTTTCAGGTAGGGATGCATTTTTTTCAGCACCTCACAAAACTCACCAAATACTCAGTTATATAATCTGCTTTTTTAATAAGTACACTATAAAGCCATCATGGTACCTCCCTTCACTTAGCCTCCAAAGTCCCCCATTGGCCCAGAAGAGTGCTGACATCAGGAATAATGGTCTATGTGTCTGTCAGATTTTTGGGAAAAGTTCAAAACCATGCTGTGTTCTTTATTGCCTTTAGGGGATCCCTATTAATTTTCCCTTCATCTCCTGTTAGAAGAAGAACAGATAACAAATGCTTTGAGCGGTGCACACCCGAGAGGAATACTTACTCTTGATAATTACTTTTTGTTCTTTCAGTTGTGGTCCTGATTCTATTTGCCATGGAGTGGATTGCTGAAGATCTCCCATAACCCAAATAAGAAAGAGAATGTCATATTCCCTTGGTTTAGTCACGCTCTCACACATGAGCCCAGTTATTCCCTTGGTTTAGTCACGTTCTCACACATGAGCCCAGTTTTTCCCAGTGCAAAGTAACTTCAGTGTGCAGAATCTCATTGATTTCCTACACCAAGGTCACTTTCCTAATTTGTTCCAGCTCGTAAATACTCTTTTTCAATCTTCTGTATATGTAACATGTCATTTGTATTTTAATGTTCATTAAAATTCTTGGAATTCTTCAAACATACCTAAAGGTATTAAAATAAGTTGTGTTCTCGTCTGAATTAAGGGTGACATTTCTCTCTTTTCAGTTCCTCCCAAATTTGTGGTTCAGCCACGGGACCAGGATGGGATTTATGGCAAGGCTGTCATCCTCAATTGCTCAGCTGAGGGCTATCCTGTACCCACCATAGTGTGGAAATTCTCTAAAGGTATGACGTTACTTGATTTGCTTGTTGCCTGCCAAACATGTTAGAATCTAAAGAATTAGAGGAGCATTTCAAGGTCCTTCCAGATGTGCTTCTGGAAACTAGAGATGTTCCCACCTCCACCAAGTCTGTCTTCTCAGTTTACCCCTACTGGTCCGCCTGAGTGTTTTTAATTTGGACCAGGAGTGTCTGGTCTTGTATAGCTTGCCCTGGGAAATATCATGAATGGGGCAGGGGATTCCATGGAATCCACGGAAGTTATTTCAGCCCCCGGGAAAGCTCTAGTTGCCTACCTCTGTGGTGTAACCACGATCCACTTGGGAGCACCGCACACCCCTCCATGTACAGACACAAGAACCAATTGTCAGAAGTGCTCGTTGTTGGAAATCCTTTCCCCGCTATTTATACATAGGACATTAAGTGGGTTTAGAAGGTAAAAAATAAAATTGTTGATTGATTTATTTACCTGGTTATCTTAGAATATACAAATTCCATATCATTTGCCTGGTATGCTCTTTTAAAAACACACACATCCATGCCGTGTGTTGAGCATACAGTGTTCTTTTTGAATATGTGTGTCTAATCACACTTTCCCCTCAAAGGCAAAGCAGCTTCGCCAGTCTTACTGTAAGGCTGTAAATGTTGCAGGAATAGAAACATGTAACATGCAGACTAAGGGGGAACATTCTAGACGCCATAGAGATCATTTGTGTCCATCTTACAGTGCTCTCCAGGGAAGGGTTCTTAACTGTGCTCACCAACGTATTGGAGTTCTCTCTCTTTTCTCAGTCACTCGTCTTTACTCAGTAATTTATTTATCAAACGGTTAAAGGCCAAATGCACACAGGTGGGATAAACCAATCAATCATGCTCTCTTCCTAACCATCTGAGACCTACTATGTGTGTTTAATTGTTCTGAGTGTATTATTTATTTGTTTGCTTTATTATGGTTTGTATTCCAGATGTTGCTTTTTAAAGTAAACTGTTGCATTTTCTTATTATGAAAATAATAGTGCAACAAAAGCAAAGCAAATGGGTCCCTTATCACCTCCTTCCAAGGGAAGGGGAAGAGGGAGGGGAGAGGGTGCTAGAAACCACTCCATTGTGGGACGGACTCAATTAAATTTTTAAGAATTCCCTGAGGCTACTCCCCTGTAGCCTGCCACATACATTGTCCATGTGAAAGCACTTTATTCAAAAAGCTAACGCCTGTTATTCAGAGTATCTGCCGACGTGACTTTTTATTTTAGGCCGTATTTGAAGCCTTATGTTACATTACATGAAACAAACAGCATGCACTGAATGCTGTCTTGGTCAAACCCAGAGCCGTGGGCACCTCTGGAACTGGGCAGCCGCTGCTGGCCCCACCCCCTCCCCATCCCCACTGCCCCTCCTTCTTTTTACCTTGAAGAGCTATCTCTCTAATAAATCAGGTAATACGCATCAAAAAACAAACAAACAAACAAAAACCCCATAGGGGTCTGCAAGATGCTGTTTCATGAAGTAAGAGGGGAGGATGGACCCTGGGCTGTTTCATGAAGTAAGAGGGGAGGATGGACCCTGGGCATGTCCAACACTCTTGCTGCAGAGTGTATATCAGCTTTCTTCTGAGTTTTCACTATCATAAAAATGTCACAGTGACTCTATCTCATCAATCTTTGTACGTGTCCTTTTTTTCCAGGCATAAATTTCTGCCAGTAGAATGGCTGGCTCAGAGTAAGCAAGTTCTATCACTTTCAATACGCCGTGGCTGCTGGCCAGAGCTGTATTCCTGTACACAACCTTCCCCAGTTTACGCCATTGCCTGTTTCCTACAATGAAAATAATACTGGTGTTATGCTTATTTTTATTACTTTCTAAACAAGAGGTCTGCTTACTTTTAAAGGTTTGAGAGAGAGAGAGCACATGAGTTGGGGAGAGGGACAAAGGGAGAGAGAGAGAGAGAATCCTCAAGCAGACTCCCCACTGAGCACGGAGCCTGATGTGGGGCTCAATCCCAAGACCCTGAGATCGAGACCTGAGCTGAAATCCCGAGTTGGCCGCTTAACTGACTGAGCCACCAAGGCACCCTGATGCTTATTTTTAAATATCTTCCAATAGAAAAGGGGTAGACTGTAGAATACCATTTTAATTATACAAGCGATAAAGATGTTTCTTAAGAAAAAATTAGCTTTGCTTATGGAACATGTTCCCAGTAGTCAAATATTCACTAAGAGCACCAGGGCACCTTCCTTATGTGTGACCAAAAGAGATGTAAAGAAAATGGACTTGAGTGGTTTCTCTGAGAGCTGCCAACAGTTTAATCCTGAGACTGCAGAATTCCAGAGTAAATGCAGAAGGCTTGAGGGTGGCTGGTGCAGGAAGGAGACAGTCTTTGCGGGAAGATAACATTCTTACAGTTTTGACTTTGGGTCTGGATGCGCTAAATCTAAAACATCCAGTTCTGTCTCCTGAATTTTTGTCCTTTTACACGGACAAACAAGGCCTCTTGTCTAAAGAGATTTTTTTTTTTTAATCATGGCTGAATATCATAGTTGGCCTCATCTGTGTTCCCAGAAATGTATGGTGGCAGGAACGGGTTTCAGCTGCTGTCCTGGGGACCATCCCCTTGTTAGCCGCTTGGGCCCAGGGTGGGGCTGCTATAAGAATCAGCTGGTGCTGCTNCGCTGCCGCCCGTGGCCTGTGGGGGGCATCCTTTGCTCTCTGGCTGCCCAGGGACAGGGCTACTTCTGTCCCCAGGGAAGCTTCCTCATGCAAACATTCAAGGGCAAGGGTCAGAGCATGCCTGGGTGTGTGGGGGTCAGAGAGGAGTGGGGAGTAGTTTGCATTTCAGATGAGGTTGTCAGAGAAGGCCCAGGAAAAGGTAATGTTAGCGAAGCCTGAAAGAAATGGGAGACGAGCTTTGTGCACGTTTTCAGGGGAAGTGCCGAAGGTCAGGGGGCCAGCTGGTGCCAAAGCTGGGGGCAGAAGTGTGTTTATGCCTAGAATGTTCCAGAAATACCAAGGAAGACCCTGAAGCCGGCGTAGAGTGAAAGGAGTTGCTAGAGGTCCCAGGAGGTCAGCTCTCCCATCAATCATTACAAGGATATGGCGATGACAAGGTGGGGGTCACAGTAGTGACAGTGACACTCTCCCCTTCCTTCCACTGCCATGCTGACCCCAGAACTAGGAAGCTGTTGGAACAATCCAGGAGGGGCGGTGGGGGCTGTGTATCGGTCCTGGGTGTGGAGGCAGGACTTGCGGCCGGAGCCTGTTAGGAGCCGTGAGCCGTGACATGGCTTGGATCAGGGTGACAGCAGTGCAGGAGGGGAGGTACTTCAGAATCCACTGGCTGTGGGTGTGAGTGAGGGGAGGCGTCTTAGACAAGACACGGAGCGCTCCCACTCCGAGAGGGCCAATCGGGCTGCGGTCAGCACAGGAGTGCAGGTCTCTCTCTCTGTAGACACAGCCCTCAATCCCCAGGATAATCAATGAGGAACCTTCCAAGTATACTTTTTTTTCTTTTTTGATAAACGTTTTCTGCAGCGTCAGAGCTCATACCTTCCACCTCTAGTCTGCTGCCACATGCCCGACTTTACTTTTGCCTCTGCTCTGTGACACTGACCTTGTGCTACCACTAGTCCTTGGCCATAGGTCTTCAAGCTCTGCTCCATTTGCAATGGTGTGTCTGTGTCTTTTTCACACATAAAGCCAGTTTGGCCGGTAGGAGACGGGTGGCCCACATTATTTCTCAGGAGGGAAAGGGGGCTGCCTGACTTGCCGGTAGAAGGGACGGAATCATTTTGCTGCATGTACCAAGGAGCTGATTTTGGAGTCTGGCAAGTGTATGGTCTGTGCCTTGATGTCGTTCATTTGGGGTCCAGTTGTCCCACAGCTGCAGTGTGCTATTTAATGTAGATTCTAAGCATCTTTAATTTAAGAAAACCATGCTTAAATTACATCTGTAAATATTTGTTCCCTTCCCTGCTTTTCATTTTCCCCTGCAGGGTTCCCTGTTGGCCATCACAGGGCTCCGTTCACCCATCCATGGCAGGAGTGGTTTTCTCTCTGAGTTTTTAGCCGTTGACTCAAATATGATACTTAAATGTTTATTTACTACGCATTTTACCCCAGCCAAGTCTGTTCTTCTTTGCACTCTCTCCAATTTTTCCTTTATGTTTGTGATTTCATTTTTTCTCCTCCTTTCTCACTCCTGCTGGTTCCTATTTCACTTTTGCTTGAGCTCTTGCTTCCTAGATAAGCGGCTGTTTTGTTCACAGCTTTCGTCTAACTCATGGCAGCGTTTTTCTGGTGCGATCCCATTACCTGATTGCTTTTTCTGCTTCTATCATAGTATCTTTGCTAGATGCTGGCTTCCTTTCGAGAACTCCCATTTGAAGAAAATTCATATCCCCAGAGAGAGATTGCTTTGTCCAAGTATCTAGTTTCTCACTTAATCCTGCCTGTCTACGAGCTCCAGCAGGTCCCCCAAAAGCTCCAGCCCCACCAAGCCCGGGCTCACTGTGGTCCCTGGTGCTGGCTGTGCCCCTCGGATGTGTCCCCACTCTGACCACACATTCTGTGCTGATGCTAGCTCAGATTCACGGCCACATCGTCTGTCCTTGTCTTTCTGCACACGCCTCTGCTCAAGGTGCACTTCTGGTTGACCGCTTACCTACTTTGTGGTTGAGATCTTCCATGCCTCGTTCTCCTCTTTGCACTTGTATGGTTGGTTTCCAGGAAGAGAAGAAATGCTGGATTTATGCTGTCATCCTTAAGTCTTAAGCCCTATTGTTTATGTACTAAGCTGTATTCAATTTGGGCTTTCTTTCAGAAAAATAAGTGAAGTGGGAATCTAGCAGAAGCGGTTAAGAAATCATCCGTTAAGAGAATCGGCTGAGTTCAGGCCCCAGACACCACACTGTCTGGCGTGTTACTGCAGGAAAATTACTTAACCTGTGTGAACCACAGCTTCCTCGTGTATCTGGCGGATAAAATAAGGGGATTAATATGATGATTTAGTAAGATGATTCATAGAAAGCATTTATTCTGATGCCTGGCGCATAGCGAGTAGTCATTACCATCAGTGGTCGTCACCCACAGCATACATGGCTACCAGGTCTTAAAACCACGTATTGAATAGCCCAGCCTTTCCCCTACTAACATGAACTGCTTTACAGTCTATGAAAAAAGAAAAATGCGTCCACTGAAGTCTGTTTTGGATCCTTTCTTTTACTCTGCTCTATCCATTCTGGTATTGGGACCATATGTATTAGAGGGTTATCTCTTCCAAATATATTTTAATATCTAGAACAATGGTACTCTCTTTACTTGTTTTCTAATAATGTCCTGTATTTTTTCCCTTTTTTATTTAAATTCAGTTAGCCAACCTACAGCACATAGTTAGTTTTTGGTGTAGTGTTCAGTGATACATCAGTTGCGTGTAACACCCAGTGCTCATCCATCCCGTGCCCACCTACGTGCCCATCACCCATTACCCCATCCCCCCACCCACCTAAAATTGTCCTGTCTTTCTCCCATGGAGTTTTGTTTGTTTGTTTCTTCTAGAGGAATGTCAGGATAATTTTATCAAGTTCAGAAAAATTTCTTCTGAAAACTTTGGGAGATTGTAACAAATTTAAAGGTTGACATGGAGAACAGGGACCTCATTAAAATATCCAGCCTTCGCAGCCAATATCATGGACACTCTCTCTATTTATTTATATCTTGTTTTAATGTCCATTATAATTTAAGTGCTTTCTTTCTCTGTGTCTGAGGCACTATTCGTAAGCCTCTGCCTCCCAGTGTGTTTGGTCCTCTTCAGTTGTCGGGGTGGAAACTTGGCGCATGGATGGCCCAGGCTCTGTGGGCCCTCTGAGGCCACCTGCGCCTCTCCTCCCGTTGAGGGACAGGTTACCCTTGTTTGGGAGAGTCCCCGTATTCTTCCGCTCTCTAGGACACAGAGAGGCCTGCGGTTGGGGTGGGGCCCTCCTCGTCCTGCCTGTTTCTCTCAGATTGCCTTCCTCCTGGCCTCTGCCTGTGTCCCCCCTCCCTCAGCGGAAGCACATTCACAGGGCGCTGTTTCACTTTTCCTCAGGGGTGTCAGACTGTCCGCCACTGCTCAGTGAGAGGTGCCTTTGCTTGTGTTCACGCACCTCCCACGATCCCCAGAAAGTCGTTTGTGGTGTCATTTCTGCATCTGCAAGGGCAGTTTGTCCGAGGGCCTGGCCGTCCCTTACCACCAAGGTCCCGCAGTGTCCAAGTGCTGCTTGGCGCCAGCCCCCCTGCCCAAACCCTCCTCTCCTGTCGTAGACTCTTAACAGGGGCCAACAGGGACTTGACTCTTTTGTTTAGAAATCTAGAGACATGAAAGTGGACACTTGCAGCAGTTCCTTGGATGTTTCCAGGCACCATGCTCAATGTCAGACTGAGACACAGACACTATGCTCAGTACCTGGTCCGACTGTTCAGGTGACCGCCCCCCAACCCCCCGGAGCTTCCTCCTACTTCAGGGGCTTGTCCTGGAATGCCTCACCTTGGTCCTCAGCCCTTCTCTCCCAAAGTCAAGGTGACATCCCAGGGCCGTACACAGCCCCCAAGACCTGTGTGTCGGGATGACAGGAAGAACACGCCACATGAGACAAGCCCTCGGGTGCTCCTGGGCTCACCACTTACCCTGTTCTCTGTGTGGGTAGAGGGCCCTGAGTCTCTAACCCCATGGTTCAGCCTCTTCTGAGCCATCAGTTTGCTGGACCTACAGTGAACCTCCTAGGTCTTCCCAGCAACACCCGCTTCAAGCTCATGCGCTAGGCTCATCCAGGCTATTGGGCCCAGGTGTTGTCCAGTGCCCCTGTCCCCACTAGCACAAGAATCTGGAATTAACACAGGGAAGGAGCTCAAAGAATCTAAAAAAGGAGAAGACAATGCCTCTCTGTGACATAGTGATGAAAATAAACCCAACTTCAAGGTGGAATGTGGCTCTCTGTGTACGACAAAAGCAGCTCCACTTACAGGGTCCCCACATGGGGACAATGGGCCTCACTAAGCATTGGGAGTTCTTGGAAAAGGTTTGTGAACAGAACAGAGGGGTTGGATACCCAACATATTTTTCCATTTTCTTCCTTTGATGGTAGTATAAAACTCACTGTGGATGAAAATCTTCTGCCTTCCTCTGGGCTAAAATAAGTGGAGTCTAGTGGCCCTGGGAGCTGCTCCAAGATACCCCCCACCCTGACCCGGAGAAGCTGCAATTTCCCTGAGCCTTGGTAGGGTCACCAGGCCCTTCTTGCTTTCCCTTCCCTTCTTTTTCTCTGCTCCTCTGTCTCCCCTCTTCTTCATTGTTCTTATAGACAGAGGCAGGAACAGCGAGGGCAAATGTTTGGGGATCTCTTGCTCCCGGGAAGAGGTGGCTGAAGGCCTTGTGTGGTGGATCCAGCTGCAGGGGCTCCACATAGCCCACAGTCCCAATGCAAAGCCACAGTGGCATCAGCATAATGGGGCTACTTAAACTCCCTGCAGGATCACATGTCCCATCAGCGAGTGCTGACTTGTGTCAGTTCATGGTTTTTTCTGATAAGTGAGTGAGGGGCCAGTGTTCCACCTTAATGATAAAAAGGAATCCTTGCCAATTAGGTAGAGAGTTAAAGTCAAGCAGAGGCGTGCTGAGCTAGTGAACTACTGAAGTGTAGCCTGCCCTGGGCAGGCATGAAGCTAGTCCTCCTAAGTCAGGTGGTTTTCCCTGGAGAGGGGCCTTCAGTACAGACAAAAAGGAATGAAGGGAAGGAAACAGAATTGCACAGTGAGCATAATTATATGCAGATCAACAAAACAGGGAACCTTGATGCCGTCCCAGTTAGGGTGTGTGTTTTAGCAAGATAAGACTTAGCACCTGGAATTAGAGGCATGCAAAATTTTGGGAAGGGTGGGAGAAACCCAGCTATCTCTCAGGAACTTGAGAAACGTGGGAATTGAAATAAACTACTCCCGTCCGTGGCTACAGCCACCCCTGGCTCGAGAGCAGTGATGTGTTCTCCCGGAAGTGCCGTTCTTCTGGAAGCAACGTTCGGCATCTGCCTCTGCCCCGGCTTGTTGCTTCTGAAAGGGAGTGGTGCTTTTTCCTTCCCTGCACCTTCCAAACTGTATTCAAGTGCCTCTCGCTGGTGAAATATAAACCATGGCCTGGCGACAATTCAGCGAGAAATAGTTTTTTTCAGGCTTCCGGCCCCTGTAACTTAGGGAAGAGATCGGAACGGTACCAGGAGGCTGAGGATGGACACGTCGTACCCGATGCAAGCATATGGACAAAATGTCACGTGCACGTGCTGTACAGCCCGGAAGCTGCTTCTTCTGGGCTTGGAAATAGGTGTCCAGCCTGGACCTGAACCAGTGCCTCCAGACCCTGCCTCTGTCCACTTCTGGCCTCTTCTCCAGAACGAGACACCAGTACTCAGCACTCGGTCACTGAACAAGGGTTCCCTTTGCAGCTGCTCACCCTGGAGCAGGTGCGATGCTACTGCTGTTGCTACTTGCTCTCCCCCTCCCATCTCTGCTTCTGTCTTTGTAGCTGCTCACTCCCTGCAACCCACCAACTCTTCCAGGGCAAGGAAAACCACCTCCCTGAGCAAGCAAAACGCACTCATTCCTCAGGGAAACACCACCTTCTCCATAAGGATAAAAGGGATTGTGTTTCCGATTCCTTGGTGCGGAGAGAGATGTGCTCTCAGCCTTACCATCTGGGTGCAGCCCAGGGAGCATAGAGAGATTTCCTTTCCACTGTTCTGTTTGACTTCAAATCAACGTTATTCCACCCTAGGGAGACTCTCTGCATGTGGTCATCGGCCAACTTCTCCGGTTCTTATGTGGGCATTTATGCTCACATTCACACAGCTTTGCTGCCTTTGGTGAACAACAATCTGTAAAGCATAGAAATGCATTGTTCTCCCGGTTTCATATCCGATGAAATTAAGGGTGCAGCGAGAATAAGCTATTTGCTCAGGGGCACAGTTCATAAGTTTCCAATTCTTCTGACTCTTAGCCAAGTGCTCTCACTGCAGACCAGTAACGACTCAAGAGTGGAAGAAAAGATGAATCAATCACCGTCTTCACTGCTGCCTTTCAAGTGGGTTCTCTTGGTGACGCTTGGCTGTTCCCTTCCGCCTGTGCCCACTCCCTCAGTCCTTAGAAACACTGCTAAGCATATCTTTCCATAAATAAGAAAGGTCACATGGCATTAACACACCCAGTAATTCAGTATGTGCCTTACATAACGGTTTAACATTTTCTTTTCATGTAATAGAGCATTAAATTGTCCCCACTTGACCCCAGCTATCCACAGAAAATCGACAGCTTTTTAATTAATGACTTCTGGCTGCTATAGTGTATCTTCTAGCTAATTACCCAGAGTGCTTACCTCGTGCCAACAAGATTACAGAATTTTGAATATTGTAGGCACCGTGTTAAATTTTGCTCTTTACAATAACGATGAATCTAAAGTGAATGACCGATAATTGTATCAAACTGTGGCAAAGTCTACTTCCCTCAAATTAAACAAATACTAGCCCTTGGGATGCTCTTCCTGTGGTAGATGAATTGGTTCGCTATTATTCTGTGTAGCAACTATGATCAGTTTTATAAATTGTGTGACCCTTCAAGTTAGGTTCATTTCCTCATGAAAAAAAAACATTTAATGTTTTTTCAAATGCATTTATGTTTCATTTCTGTCAAGGTTAAGACCTTTAAGTAATGAAGAGGCTTCTCTCGCTCTAGAAAGGAATTAATAGATAATCCTTTTCCGCTATTTAATTGAGACAGCTTAACAACATAGTTAAATTCTGTATTACAATTCTTTGATATAGATGTGTCAAATATTACAAGTATTTTTCTGTTGAAAATTGTTTAAGGAAAGGAAAACCATACATGTTTTTAACATGAAGGATCCTATAACTCGCTCATGCTCCATCAGCATTTCATTAGATTTTTTTAGGGTTTTGTACACAGTTTTACATAATTTACAAATCCCATCGCATCTTCAGATTTCCTGGTTTTCTGCCTTATGGATATATTCTTTAAATCCTACATTTGGCTGAATTATTAGTGTGCTTTGAACTAGATCTGACTCCCTTCTTGCAGTTAACTTTGAGAAGGGCATCAATAGCCTTTACAGATTTTCAAAATGTGGACCAAATTTAAGCACTTAAATAAAAATTAAAGGCTTTTGCTTTGATTTTAAGTCCTAAAATTATCCCCTTATCCTTACCCTAAAGAACATGTGATCCATAAAAAGGAATTTTACAATTCATAAAACCAAATTTTTAAAACACACAGTCGACTTTTATAGGAGAGAAAGCATATGATCATTTCAATAGATAATGAAAAGTTGTTGCTAATATTTGACACCCGATCCTGAGTTTTTTTTAAAAAATAGCACAAATAAATTTGTGTAAAATAGGAATATAGAAATGCTCTTTAAGACCCAAAGTGCTTTGGCAAATGAAGAAGAAAAAGACAGTCCAATAGATATATAGGCCAAAGCTATGGATGGACTGTTCACCAAAAAAAAAAATTTTTTTTAATGTACAAATTGCCAATGCATTTGTGAAAAGATGCTCAAAAACAAAGAAAAATACAAAAAATAGTCAAAATGTGCAAATTAAAATAATGTGATATGTAGTTTATTGGTGAAGATAAAAAAGGTCAATCATGTACATGTGTGAGGAAAAAATGAACCCTCAGCCAGCACTGTTGGAAATGAAATTGATGTATCCTTCAGTAAGCACCTTAACCATGTATTTCAACACTAAACATGCAGATTTCCACTCCAAGCATTAACCTAAGAGATGACCTTCCACTCTGTTAGTGGGTTAACTGATAAATGGAGAGGCTCCTTACAACATGGTCCTTATTCTTGTGGGGTAAGAAAGACAGAAAGTCAACTAATGGTAAAATAATTATAAGCAGAAATCTTTTAAAAGGCAATATTGTGTGCTCACCATGTGCTATACCATAGTTTAAGAACTTCAGTGCCTACACCACGTTATGGAGGAGATTCTGTATGATTTCCACTTTTACAGGTGAGAACACTGAGGAAGCAAAAGGTTACCTCATTACCTAGTTTTTCAGTGTTATCGATGATCTGATGCTCTGTAACAAATTACCCCCCAAAATTAGTGGCTTGACATAATGCACACTTATTCTCTCCTTATGTCCATGGATCTGGAATCCAGGTATGGCTTAGCTGAGTCCTCTGGTTCAAGGTCTCTCCCAGCACTGCAGTTAAGGTGTTGGTCAGGGATGCAGTCATGTCCAGGTTCAACCTGGGAAGAGTCTCCCCCCAAGCCCACTCGTGTGGTTGTCGTCTTGTGTGGCAGGATTCAGGTCCTCACAGACTGCTGGTTGGAGGACAGCCTCACAGGAGCCTCTCCATAGGGTAGCTCATGTTCCCCCCCGCCCCAATGAGGCCACTAGCCTCAGACAGAGAGGGATTGAAAGAGAGGCCAAGTCTTTTGTGACCATAGCTGTGTGCAGTATCTGCCCCCCCGCTGTGGGTGCTCAGCAATTGAACAATGTATCCCATTTAGGTAAAAACAGAGCAGGTTTTTATATGGGCTTATAAAATATTAGGAAGGGAAAATTATGGGATTGGGGTCTTGAGAAAAATAGCACATTTACTTTTTTACTGTTTGAATTTTTGACCAAAAATTTTCAGATCCCTAATCTGGGATTCTCATGTTTTGCACCATAATAAGTAAGCTGGCAGATAGCTTTCATTAATTATTTTTCAAAACCAATCATTCATTTATTGGCTTGTTCATAATTCATCATACATTTGTTAAAATCTCTGTGAATTTCATGTGAATTAAGTGTTAAAGGATCCGTATTACACATGTTTCTAAGTTTGCGTTTTCTACATTTTGACAACTTCTCTATTTCCAAAGAGTGAACAGATTTAGGGATAAGATTGGTTTCGTTCATTCCATCTCACTTTAGAAAGTAGTCAGTAGCTGATACTGTGGAAAGCAATGTGTTGCAAAAGATTTTATTTATTTGAGAGAGAGAGCAGAGAGAAGGGCAGAGGAAGAGGGAGAAGCAGACGCCCCACTGAGCAGGGAGCCTGGATGAGGAGCTCGATCCCAGGACCCCGAGCATGACCTGAGCGGAAGGCAGACACTTAACCAACTGAACTACCCAGGCACCCTAATGTGTTGCAATTATAAAAGAAAAATGCTATTATGTCTTTAAAACTTTTCATCCCTAATTTTGAATTCTTTATGAATCCAGTGAAATTAAATTTTTTTCTACTTAAAATGTTATGATATTTCATACATCAGATATGTGCCACAAAACTAATCCAAATGTGTATTATTTGTATATGGTCTACCTTCCAACACTATGATTATCTTATAGCCGTGTACTTCTTCCATTCCTTTAAACCAGATGTCAGCCAGATGTGGGGCACACATGAAATCCTGCCCACAAGCAGTCTTCCTAAATCGATGTTTTTGGA
Source organism: Ailuropoda melanoleuca (assembly GCF_002007445.2). Taxonomy (NCBI): domain Eukaryota; kingdom Metazoa; phylum Chordata; class Mammalia; order Carnivora; family Ursidae; genus Ailuropoda; species Ailuropoda melanoleuca. The sequence continues at coordinate 5,263,196 of NC_048218.1, forward strand.
GCTCAATCACGCTGCTTTGTTTGTGAATTTTCTATGGCTACTCTTGTGCTCCCATGGCAGAAATACAGAGTTGTAACAGTGTGGCCTGCAGAGCCTAAAATATTTACTCTTTGGCCCTTCATGGAAAAAGATTTCCTCCTACTGTCTGAAGATACTGAGAATTTTTATCCATGAGCATGGTGTCATGCTCCATGTATTTTGGTCTTCTTTAATTGTTGGCAAGGACTTTTGTAGTTCTCCGTGGGCCAGTCTCACACCTATCTTTTCAAATGAATTTCTAAACATTTCACATTTTGATGCAAATTCAATTTCCAGTTGCTTGTTTCTAATATATGTATAAGTAAAATTAATTTTGAATTGTGTATATTGATATACCCCTGACTTTGCTAAGCTCACTATGATTCTAGCAATTTTTTTGGAGGTTCTTTTTGATTATGTATGATTTAATTATGGGTTTTCTGTAGAAATCTTTGATCAAGTTAGTTCATTCTCTTATTGTTTACTATGAGATTTTATCAGGATGTTGACTCCTGTAAGTTTTTTTTTAACTATTCAGTTGGTTATATTTTATTTCTTTTTTGGCCTGTTGATACAGTGAGTTTCATTGACGTAATTTCTGAATTTAAACCAACCTTTCGTTCTTGGAGTAAATCTCACTTGGTTGTGATACATTGTTGTGTATATGTTGATACACCTGATTTGGTAATGTTTGGTTAAGGATTTTATGTCTGTGTTCATTAGGAATATTGGTCTGTAGTTCTCTTTTCTCATAAGGTTTTCATCTGACTTCGGTATCAAGATGATGCTGGCCTCATAAAACCAGTTGTAAAGTGATTTTGCATTTTCTGTAAGTGTTTGTGTAAAAATGTTTTTACTCCTCCTGTAAGTATTAGGTAATATTTACGAGTGAAGCTGCCAGGGCTTTGAGTGTTATCGATGGAAGGTGTTTAACTATAAACTAATTTGTAGACATAGGACTATTAACTTCATCCACTTTTTCTTGTATGATCTTTGATAGTTTGTGTCTTTCAAGAAATGTATCTATTTAATCTAAGTTGTTAAATTCATTGGCACCAAATTATTCCTGATATGCTGCTATCATCCTTTTAATTCAAGTAGGGGCTGTAGGGATGGCCTCTTTCATTATGGTTATTTGTAACTTGTGTCTTCTCTCTTCATCAGTCCAGCTAGAGGTTCACTTGTGATATTTTTTTCGAAGAATTGGCTTTTGGTTGTATCGATTTTCTCTATCATTTTCTGTTTTGTATTTCACTAATTTCAGTTTTCCTCTTTATTGTTTTCTTCCTTTTCCTTACTTTGGATTTTCCTTGCCCTTCTTGGAATAGCTTCTTAGGGTGGATGCTTAGAGAGCTGATTTGTGATCTCCTTCCTTTTCTAATACAATAATTAAATGTTACAAACTTCATCTAATTATTGCATCCCACAAATTTTGTTATGGTGTTTTTATATCCTTGTTCAACTCAAAATATATGTATTTTTCTAGTTACTCTGGTAATTTCTTCTTTGACTTATGAGTTATTGAGAAATGTGTGGTTTAATTTTCAAACATTTGGCTGTTTTTCCAGATGTATTTGTGTAATTGGTTTCAATTTTAGTTTTGCTGTGGAAATAGAACATAATGTGTATTATTTTTTCTCATAGCATCTATTGACATTTGTATTATGACTAACAATATCATCTATTTTGACAAGTGTCAAATGTGCCCTCAAAACCAGTATGTCTTCTGCTATTGTGTGGTGCAGAGTTTTGTAAATGTCAGTTAAATCAAATTGATTAATAGTGGTTTTCAAGTCTTCTGCATTTCAGATCTTATTTCTTCTGCCCCCTTTTTTTCTTCTCCTTTTGAGACTCTAGTTCTCAATATGAGAACATTTTATATAGTTTCAGAACTCCAGGACAATCCGTTTTGTATTTTTCACTCTTACACTTTTTCTTTAACTTAGGTGATTTGCCATTGACCTAGCTTCAAATTCACCAATTTTTTCCTCTGCTGTGTCTAACTTGCTGATTAGCTTGTTTAAGGATTTCTTCATACTAATATTGTGGTTTTTGTATTCATCATTTTGTCTGTTATATATATAGCTTAATAGTTTCAGGATTCTTTCTGAACCCCCACCTATTCATGGATATTAATCGTAATTACTGTAAAGGCCCTGTCTGAGAGAGCTCCATGCCAAATTCTGTTGACACTTCTTTCTTCGATCTTTTTTCTTGCTTTTCTGTGTGTCTCAATATTTTATTGAATGCTGGCCCTGGTGCATAAAAGAGAAGTAGAGTTATACTTATTTCCAGTTCTTTACTTCTTACCTGCTTTTATGCCGAGGTCCTCGAACTCCCATCCTGTGCCAAAGATGGAATTATTTATACAACCACATCTCCTTGCAGGGCTTTTAACTCTTTGCAACTGAGTTTACCTACCTCCTTCAACTTCCTGAATTATTCAAAGAAAAGAATAATTTTGTAGATTAACAACATCTCTTTTTTGTTGTTAGAATGAAAGTGACATTCTTTTGTGTCTTCCTCTATCCTTAGCTGGAGCGGAACTCAATATTTTTAATTCAAGTTTTCATATGTCCCCTGTAGCAGTTCTGTTTTGATAGAAACCACCTGTCATAGGGATTCTTCTGGTTCTTCTTATTATGTCCCCTTGGTACATTATAAATTTCCCTTGTCCCTTTGGTGAGGCTGAGACCTGATGCAGAAATGAAAGAAGGGAAGGCACAGCCGCAGTCTCTGTCACTGTGGGCTGAAGGATGCCAATCGGTAAGGGATCAGTTTGGCACAGAGACCACAGGAGGAAGTGTCTTCCTTCTCCTGTCCCCAGATGTAAAGCCCAAAGTTTCCTGCATGAGGAGTATGGTGACCATGCATGTGCACAGCTCCCACACAGGATCTGGGGCCACAGAGACCAGCAGGCCCTCTCTAGAGCACACGCTTGACTCATGTTGTGGGCTTTCTCCAGGACGATGGAATTGGTCCTCACCCCTGTGCCTTCTCCCCCAATCCTCAGACTCAGGTAACAAAATTGTGAAGCTCTTTCAGCCCTTCAGGGCTTGGACCATACCCTCCTAGTCCCACCCAATGCCCCTCACACAGGGGCATGCAACGTAGCAGGTTCATCCAAACCATCATCTTCCCAGAACCGTCCCAAGACCATAGTCCTGCTTTTCATTATTTCTAAAAGATTTAGTTCCATAGGGATCTCCCGTATGAGTCCTATCACATCTATGACCACAGCATATCTCATCCACGGCGTTTTCTCCTTGAATGCAATTCTCTGAGGAGAGTGGTGTTTGAATACTGTGCTATCTTAGTGGCATAATCTGACTTATTTATTCAAATAACATTAAACGATATGAACATGCATGTGTTTCTAGACTGGAATATGACCGCGCTTAGAAGGGAAACCTGCAATACTTGCATTCTCTCTGTAGACTCGGGTGTGTGCCGGAAGCAGAGTCTTCCACTGGGCTGTCCCTGGGGCATTCCTTGTTTACCTTCCTAGGAATTCCCTGGGGACACAAGGCTTCTACTTAGGAGAGACATCTACTCCTGTGCTCCTTCCACAGCGATGTCTTTGAATAATTTATCATCTACTTAACACTCATCAAATTTGGCTTTTTGTGTAGAAACGACCTGTAATGTTTCTTATTTATCCCAGAGTTTGAAATAGTGTCATTTGAAATAAACGTGTTTCTCTCCAAACAGGAATGTCCACGGGGGGGGGGGGGGGGGGGGGGGGCGGGGTATCCCATGACAGCCCTCTGGATGTGAAATACCCCTCCCTTCTCTTTACTAGTCTGGGTGAACTTGAGCTTCCTGTCTCCCCATATTTGCTCATGTTGCATCGTTCTGCCTCCTTTCTCTTCTCCTCCAGGTGCTGGGGTTCCCCAGTTCCAACCCATTGCCCTCAATGGCCGAATTCAGGTCCTCAGCAACGGGTCCTTGTTGATCAAGCATGTCGTGGAGGAAGACAGCGGCTACTACCTGTGCAAGGTCAGCAACGATGTGGGCGCGGACGTCAGCAAGTCCATGTACCTCACGGTCAAAAGTAAGGAAGAAGAATGCTTTGTTTTACCTAAATAGGTCTTTCTGTGCTTCAATTTGCCATTGTCTCCGTACACACTTTTGAGAAACAAAACAAAACATTGCTTTGCTACGACTGAGGTTTGAGGTTTTGCTCTTCTGGAAACACAAGTGAAGACGAGGGCGAAATTCCAGCCAGTTGCAACAGCCTGACCGTGTGCCCTGGTGTCAGGGGACACATGCTCCTTCCACTTTGGGTCCCATGGCCACGAGTACAGGCTCTGGGCAACTCAGCAGGGGAGTGGGCCTCTGCCTTTAGCACCCACGTTCCTACTCTGTTGATTTTATTGCAGAAGAGCCTAATGCATGGTCTCATACGTGCTCTTTCAGAGGTCTATTTCCATGCATTTTATTATTTGCAAGCTGGCTTGGCCATAGGTTTCCTTTTAAAGATTCTTATGAAATCAAGCAACCAAACACCTCATTACCAAAGAAACACAACTATGAGACGGCAACATGTAGCACCATGCCTAGGGTCCATGTTGCTGACCCATTTTATAGAGAGGGCAACATATAATGAAATTATGTTTGTACTTTGGTAACTGAACTACCAAAGAAAGGACATAAAGTGGGCCAACTTTCACTGAGTGCTGCTTTTTAACAAATAGTTTTGCATCTAGTTTACAGCAAATGACTTAGGTGTTTGACCAAGTATATAATTTTCTACTGGATAAATTGTGATTTCTTCCTGACAAGGCTTTGATCAGCATTTCTCTTTTTTATTTTAATTGTTTTATTAATAGGTTGGAAAGGACCTCTACCATACACTTATTAGGGGGATTGAATTTAAAAGTGAAACTTAGTGCTGTGTGTGTGAGAGAGAGAGAGAAAGAGATATTTAAGCTGGCTGCACAGAGACTGGTCTCCATCCTGTTTCACTAAGAATTTATTCTAGTTAGTCCATTATTTCCAATGTAACAATGAAAATATCAAGCAATTTATTTGTTATACTTTTATATCATGAAAAATTACAGTTCTGAAATAGGGTTGCTTTAAAATATGTTTTGTAGATCTCCAATACATAAATTTGACTTCTAAATTTTATGCTCTGGAGGAACTGATTTGCAAGCATCTAAAGACAAATTGTCATATCATCTAAGTCCAAAGTTGAAATGGTAATTAACAAAATAATAAACTGATAAAATAATAAAGAAACCCAAGAGCTGAGGACCAATGTGAACCAATATTGACCCATCTTTCCCCAGTAAAAGAAATACATTTTGTAATTTGGTTATATTTAATCCAATACATTTGATTTATAAATTTGATTATATTTTATAACTTGGATGTATTTTAAAATCAAAAAATCTTCCCATTCCACAAGTACATCTGTGTGCTCTAATAGATACAAGGCCCTGTGAGGGATGACAATATATCATCCAGGGGCTTTACCCTCACGAGTGAAAAGAGCTTAGGTTTTGGAAGAGGCGATAACAAGGAAGAATGTAGAGCTTACTAATATTAATGCAAGGTGGAGAATAATATCATATGTGCTATAGACGTGCCTTTCAGCGGAGGATAGAACTGTCATTTTGAAGGGATTAAGGGGAGCTTCATGGGGAAAAAATGTGTACAAGTGGATGGAATTTAAGAATCCAGAAGCTGATTTCCCCCACATTTCCTCTCTCCACACCCTTTGTGCTGGTCGTGATGCATGGGGGAGGACCACAAAGATGTCTCTCTGCCCTTAGTGAACTTTCTTTCTCGTGGAAAGATCAGGGTGGGTGTGTACACGCCTGTCTAGTAGAATGCACTGGAAAAAAGTACAGAACACCGCGCACAGACAAGGGTGTGATTTATATTTGCATATAGGATCAGAGACTACAGGATGAAAACAGGTGGCATTTAAGTACAGCCCTAGAGGATGCAGTGGATTTCAACGCTTACAGTCCCTGAAGGTAGATACAGGTGCACGAGGGAGAGGGAACAGAGAGCAGATAGAGGAAATAAAAATTCCCAAGGTGGGGCACCTGGGTGGCACAGTTGGTGAAGCGTCTGATTCTTGGTCTCAACTCAAGTCTTGATCTCAGGGTTATGAGTTCAAGCTCCATGTTGGGCTACACACTGGGCACGGAGCCTACTTAAAATACATGCATTCATATGTACATGAAAACAAAACTCCCACGGCTGTTTACCTACTGGTAACTCTGTCTGAATGTTGTACCCCACACATGGAGGAGGTTAGACAGGTAAACCTTTAAAGGGAGCATCAAAGGAAAATGGTTCTTAGAGTTGGCCAATTTTAGATTCTCTCAAACCATACTATCTATTAGCAGAGAGGTGCATTTATGTAATAGTTAATTTTTCCAGTTTTTAATAACACTTGATGCTTTTGTAAATTAGTTCAGCTTCGAGTGCTTGGTATTTTTAACCTTTTAACCCTTTAAAATCATAATATTTAAATTCTGAAAAATAAAAAAAAATGATTTAAGAAAGAGATATACACACAAAGACAGGAGATATACAGTAAATAGGTGCGTTTCTCAAATGATACCGTGAAAACAACAACAACAGCAGCAAACGGAGATGACTTTGCTGTTTGTGTGCGTATTCGAGCAGACTGTTAAGCGGATTAGCACGGGTGCGTGGCGGCAGCTCACGCAGCAGCAGGAGGTCTGCTGCCTGGCATACAGCTGCTTCACTAGGAAAATAGGGAGGACGTTGGAGCACAGAGCACAGCCTGCTGATTTCATGTCCCTGTGAGGGAACAGGATTATACCTGGCACCGCAGCAAGGCAGGTTCTGGGCCCTTCTTATGGGACATTAACCAGACTTCCATCAGGTGCGTTCTTTAATGTTTTGTTATTACTTCTATAGATGACAGAAAGAGCGCACTAAAATGCAGACCGCATCCACACGTACATGCACGTATACAGTGTGCACACACCAAACCCAGGTAGAATCAAGAAGAGAAGGAATCATCATCCCATTATCTTTTATTTTAATCTTTTTTGAGAGAGAGAGAGAAAGCGCGCACGCACACGCACGAGTGGGGGAGGGGCAGAGGGGGAGAGAGAGAGAGAATCTCAAGCAGACTCCCTGCTGAGCGCAGAGCCTGATGCAGGACTAGATCTCATGATCCTGAGATCATGACCTGAGCTGAAATCAAGAGTCAGATGCTCAACTGACTGAGCCAGCCAGGCATCCCTTATTTTAATCTCGTAATATGGCCCTAAAAATGGCACACATACACACGCGCACGCATGCATGCACACACACACTGCATTCCATGCAGACACAGAAAAATCATCCCAAATGAACTAAAACTACCCATCCAAACTGTAGCAGGACAGGAATAAGAGCCTAACAGGGACACCACTATCCAGCCCCTGGGAAAACCATTGCCTGGGATCCCTAAAGAAGGGACAAAGTTTCCTTCCCCTTTTCCCCAGTTAACTACAATCTTTCAGACACTAAAGAATTTCTCAGTATTGTTGGAATTTATTACATAAAACTGGTAGCAAGTCTACCCTGCGGTGGTATTCACTATTTTGACTACCTTCAAGCAGTAGCCCCTAAATGAAAACCCTGTTGGGGAAAAACGGGAACCCTACATTCTGGGTCAAAATTACTGACGTCCTCAAAGACTGTGTGAGGTGGACATGGAGGGGTGAAGCACGGTGTAATCAATAGGGAGCCCAGGGTCAGGTGGGGACACCTCTGGCTTTGCACCCCAAAGCAGTCTGCTTCTTCTTCTGGTTCTCCTCTTCTCATTAGTGATCTTGGACAAATTGCTTTACTTCTCTGAGCCTGTAAAATAGGAAGAATCACACCATCCTCGGGGGGTTGTTATGAAAATTAAATGGGATAACGTCTGTGAAGATATACCATAACACAGAAAGCACTCAGCATGTGTATTCCAGCACATGCAAATAGTAGGTGATCCTGTTGTTTGGAGAGAAAGAGAGAACATAGACACCAATGGTGTTGTGTGCTGGGACATTTCCAGAAAATCACTCTGAAGAAGAAAATTATAAGGTCATAGGGTAGGAAGAAGGAAGAGGAAAGATGACTTCCAAGATCCAGGGGAAGGTATATTCACTGTCCATGTGATGCTGATCCATGGGAGGGGCAACTTTGGAAACTCTGATGTCGTTAAGGGCTTTGGCAGAAAAGACAGAGGGACCAGGCACTACCTTCTGTTGACAATGCCGCAGCCCTCGCTGCCGGGATTCAGGCACACGGGCCTTTCACTGCATGTGCACCCATCAGTTCAAGTCAGCTCTGGTCAGTCTCCAGGAGCCTGACCATTTCTGGACAGACCTGGGTGATGTGATGGGACCTCAGGACACCAAAGTCCTGCCATTGCCAGGGAGGAGATGTTGGAGATGGCGTTCATTAATCTGCTTCCACCTCCGAGAATCCATATCGACCCCTGGATATTCCATTCAATCTCTGTGACTTTCTGCTTTCACACTGTCCCTGGGACCCACAGATCTTTACCATACACCTAGTTACCTAAATAAAAATCTCCTCTAGTCCTGGCGATTACTCTCTGAGACGCCTAGAAGGGATGAGCATGGCCCCAAGCTGCCCTTCTATGAAGTTGTGATGGCCTTAACCAGTCCCACAGAATGCTTTCTGGTCTCCTCATGGTCACACTGACAGGACTCCCTTTCCTCTGAGAACAAGATGAAGGCTTGTTTTGTCTGTTTTGTTCTTACAGAGGAAGGGGAAGGAGAGTTTGAATATGTAATATTAGTAAATTGAAATGTTTTTGTTTCCTAAACTGCCAAGATAGCGGAGTGGGTCTTAGTGCAATGTTGTTTTCCCTGATATTTTAATTCAGGAGCTTCTCAATCAGGCTTTGACTCGTGGGCTCCTGTAGGCTGTGGCTGATCCCATGAGGGTTCTGGGACCTCTTGATGTTATGTGCAAAAATATGTGTTTTTTTGAGAGGAAACACTGTGGTCTTCCTGATATCCTCAGAGGGATCCATGATGCAAAGAAGGTCAAGAACTGCTGTTCTGGAAAATCGCACCCTGGATGGTCTTGTGTATTTTCCTTGCAGCCCCTCTCAGAGCACTGGACCGGAAGCAGCCAGGCTCACGACGAGAAGTTATAAGGGGCTAAGGAGGAGTGAGCAGCCATAAGTCAGGCAGCAGACTGGCTTCTATGGAAAACTAGGTTTTGATAATTGCACTACTTTGGCTTCACGACCACACTTTTGAGGCCTTACGTCATCCATGATGTAAATGAATCAGAGTGATGTTACCTCTGGTTGCCAGTCAGGCTCCAGACTCACACTGAGAGGGCTCCACCCCTTCCGAGCCACATTACTGGGGACACGCGACTCACCCTCTCACCAGGCCTCCGTAGACCAGAGACAGCAATCATACCTCTCTCGTGGGGTTGTTGTAAGACTGACATGAGCCGTCACTGAAGCGCTCAGCATAATTCCTGACTTCCGGTTGATCCAGAGCAATGGCGGCCACTGTTGTGGTTGACGTTAGTGCTGTTGTTACAGTTATCATCCTCATTCCTGCATTCCCGTCTATGACGCCCCCCCCAAACAAGACAAATTAGGGCTGTGATAGAATATGAGGTGTCCCTGATTCAAAAACACCCAGTTGACACATTTTCATGACTTTAGTGTCCACCAGCCCCCACTCCAATTTATCCCACACGTATGCCCACACTCCTGTCCCTTCCCCTTCCCTTCTGAAGCACAGCTGCCAAACATATCTTCAGTTTTCATGGGAATGTTTGGGTGCAGAAACTGAGGGTGGGAAGAAGAAAGGGAAAGTAAGAGTGGAAACATGGGGCTGGGCAACTGTCAGCCCGTAGAAGACCCCCCATGCCTGTAATGCCGGTGGTGGGTGGTGGCTCCTTCCAGGTAGAGTGTCTTGTATTCCACCGAAGCATTTGCATTTCACTTCTTAAATGAGCCGGATATTCTACCAGCTGAAGATTCTTTGGGGTTAACAAGGAATTTGTAAAATGGGAAGGCAAACCAAGCGGCTGTAATTTGTTGCCAACTCTGGTTTCAGTCTCCCTCGTCTCATCTCTCAGGGTTAAGTGTTGCACTGTGTGCCCCCCAAATTCATATATTGAAGTCCTGACCCTTAGTGTCTTAGAATGTGACCTTATTTAGAAAGAGGGTGCTTGCGGATGAAATTAGTTTAGATGAGATTTTATTGAAGTAAAGTGGCCTTTAATCTAGTGTGACACGTGTCCTTATAAAAAGGGGAAATCTGGACACAGACACAGAGGGAACATGGTCATGTGAAGACAGGCAGAGACCAGAGTGATGCTGCCACAGGTGAAGGGAAGCTGGAAGAGGCAAGGAAGTTACTCTCCTAGAGTCTTCAGAGGAAGAACAACCCTACCAACACCTTGATTTCAGACTTTGGGCCTCCCAAACTCTGATAGAATATATTTCTGTCGTTTTAAGCCACCCAGTTAGTGGTGCTTTGTTATGGCAGGCCTAGAACACTAGCGCACTCAGTGATAACAGAGATCTTTCGGGGAGTCTTGTGTTTGAGGGGAGCACACGCTCACTGCACGGGCTGCAGCTGGTGGATCCTCATCTGTCTAAACCAGTGGATGTGAACTCTAGCCTGAAGAACTCATGAGCAGCCTTTTCCCTTTGCAGGTAATTGGTTTCAGGATGGGCATGATACCCAGTTTTGGCTGATGAAAGGTGAGAAGAGATCTTCTGGAAAAGGTTTCCTTATTCTTAATAGGTGACTCTGCAAGAGATGCTCATTTCTTCTCATTCTTGACCCTCTCTGGAGGTGGCACCTTGACCTGAGGCAGCCATTTTGGTATTTTCCTGAGGATAAAACTGATACATAGAGGAAGGTAGAGCCAAGAAAACTGGAAAAGTGGATTTTTACTGCTAATGTACTGTATCTGGAATCCCCCACCTCTGAATTCATAGTTGAATGAGAAGACCAATTACTTGGTCGCCTTTCTGTCTAAACAGTGTGGGTCAGGGTTTTCTCATTTGCTGTTGGAGACATCCCAGCGAAATGGATAAGGGACAGTATCATCAGCAATTCCTGGGAATTAATTCAGCCTGAAATAAACACCTCTGAGGAACTGAGGAGCCTTCTTTGATTTGAGGAACTATTATAGGGATTCATAAAGCGTAATCCTTTAGGTTGGGGTAGAACAGGTCTGGGGGAGGAATGGCATTTGAGGGTCAGTGACTATGTGCAAGCTTGGGGAACATCTGGGGTCCCAGAGCCAGGAGGCCAGTGCCCAGTGGAGGGAGAATGACAAATACAAATAGCATTTTTAAAAATGTTTCTTGGGACAGTTGGCACTGCTCCGAGGAAAAGAAAGTATATTTTTCTCTTTTCCTTACTTGCTTCTTCCTCCTCCTTCTTTTTGGAGGCTCCTTTCTACCCGGCAGCTGAAAAGTTATTTTTGCCTTTTTGGGGTAATCTTGGCTATTTCAGGGTTTTTCGGTTGATTTAAGATCCTTCCTCCCCCACGGCCTTCTGTGGGTGTTGGCATCAGTGGCATCTGTGTTCTGAGTCTTCAGTCAGCTGTCGCCCTCCACACTGGCCCCCACTGAGATGATTGCATCCCCATCTGGTCCCTGGCCATGGGGTCACTGCCTAGCTGCCCTCTTTGGTCTTCTGGCTGCCCCTTGTCGTATCTGTCCACTTGGCCAGTCAACAGTACCCACTGAGCTCCTGCTAGCATCCAGGACTGTTCTAGATACTGCATATTGAGTGAACAAGACAGAACTAGTTTACTGTAGTGGTGTATACATTTCCATGGAGAGAATGACAGGCATGTAGGTATGCAACATAATGTCCAGCAGAGAACAGAACAAAGGGAGGAAATAAGGTGTGTGTATGCTTGGAGAGAGCATTCCAGGCAAATGGAATAGCAAGTGCAAAGGCTCAAGGTAGAAACTGGTCACGTTTGAGGACCCCAGCAGGCCAATGTGTTTGGAGCGCAGGGTACACAATGAAGCCAAGAGAGTTAGGCAGGGGCTAGCTCCATAGTCAAACTTCGAACTTTATTTCAATGATGATGAGACACCATTGGAAGATTTTGAACAGAGGAAAAATATTATAACAACAATAACTGCAGTTTATGATAAACATGACTATTGTCTGATTCTGACACTCAAAAGTCTCTTTTTGTGTCTGACTTAAGGGGAGGGGCTCAGGGAGGCAAGAGAGCCAGCCAGCAGAGCAGGTGGCGGTCTTGCAGCAGACCCAGGACACTGGGTGGATTGTGTCTGCCCCTGGGGCTCAGAGATTTGCTTGGATTCTGCTTCTCATGGCCTATGATTTGAAAAGCTGCCTGTTAGAAACCCAGAAGGATCCCTCCAGACCCCACGCTGAGCTGGTGGAGTCCAGCACTCCTTGATGGGACCCTCCTGCTATGCTCCATCTCCACCGCCACCACCACCCATTTCCCCAGTGCACTAATCTCTGCAGTCCTTCCAGGAATGCTGTTTGGTTTTTGGTTTACTATGCTCTCCTGGCTTCCACTTGGCCTTTCTTATTATAATTAGCCCTCACTCAACAGTTTGAGAACCATGTGGGCATTCTGCTCCTATCGACTGTGATGAAATAACCACAGGATGGATTTAAAGACTCACTAGGTCCACTGTAAACGGAACCTAAGCCAATATGCATTGCCCCTTGGCCTATAGAAGCCCCTGATTGGAGGACCAGGGTGATGTTTTGGTTCTCTAAGAATTAGTGTCAATTCAGGGTTACTATCCCTACACTTGATAGGTCCTTTTTCTCTGGCCACTTTTAGGATTTTCTTTCTCATGGGATTTCAGAGTTTGGGATGTACCTATATGCTGTTTCCTTTGTATTTATGTTGATTTGGATTGAGGAATTGCTTTAAACCCGAGATCTTTAAATCTGGACCTTTAAACCTGAGAAGGTTTCATCTATTATTTCTTCACTTGATTTTCTGTTGTTATTTTATTCTCTCTAGGACACACATGTTAGTCCACTTGGTATTGGCCCAGGACTAAGATTTCTGATACTTACATCATTTTTCTTCAGTCTTTTCCCTCTGTCATCACATTGCTTAGTTTTTTTAAAGATTTATTTTTATTTATTTGGGGGGGTGTGGAGGAAGGACAGAGGGAGAGGGGGAGAGAGAGAATCTTAGACTCCATGCTGAGCCTGATGCAGGACTCAATCTCATGACCCTGAGACCACGACCTGAGCCGAAACAAAGAGTTGGGTGCTTAACTGACTGTATCACCCAGGTGCCCCCAGATTGCCTGTTTTTAAATCTATTTCACCATTACTGACTCTTTCTCCAGCTGTCTCCAGTGTGTATGAAGTCCATGCACTGAAGTTCTCATTTTAGTTAGTGTGCTCTTCAGTTCTAGGATTTTATTTAGTTCCTTTTATATATTTCTTTGCTGAATTTCTAATTTGTCTAATTTCAGAACCCAGACTCTTATTTCTCCCCACAGGATTTTGAAAACCATATGCTATTTTATATATATTTTTCACCTCCCCCTATTATTTGTATGGTCAAAGCCATTGCTTAGGTCTTTCATTCATTTAACAAACATTTGCTGAGTTCCTGCCATGTGCCAGGGAGTCAGTCAGGCATCGGAGCTGGATTCCCAAACCTCTGCACCCCCACATCCTTTCTGTGGAAATCCTGCAACCATAGTCCACCAGCCACACAGGCAGTGGGACACGTTGGGTTTATTCTTGACATAAGGGAGAATGCACACCATGGGGTGCCAGTGGGGTGTCTCCATAAGAAGGTGCTGGAAAGGATGTATTATATGGCTGGGTCTGTATTAGGTGATTTGGGTGAAGGATCGGGAAAGCTGAGCTTGGCTCTAGATTGGATGCTGTCAGGAATGGGGGCAGTTCCTCGATCAGGCATCTTAATGAATCTTATCTGCAAGGGGGGAGGGATGGAGCCAGGCTAAAGCTTAGTAAAGATCTGCAGAGACTGTGGACTCTGGGAAACAAACTCAGGGCTTCAGAGGGGAGGAGGGTGGGGGACTGGGATAGGCCGGTGATGGGTAGTAAGGAGGGCACATATTGCATGGAGCACTGGGTGTTATACTCAAATAATGAATCATGGAACATTACATCAAAAACTAAGGATATACTGTATGGTGACTAACATAACATAATACAAAATTATTATAAAAAAAAGATCTGCAACTACTCACAGTAGTCAGGACAGTGGATGTTTAGTCACGTTGTGGTTTATTTGGACAACATTCATGCTATTGCCTGTGTTCAGACATGATGGAGTGGGTGTGTTTTATCTCAATCCATCTCAACCACAGAGCGATCTGGTCTGATGCCGGTATTTTGTGAAATTGTTTACTCTCAACAAGAGAGCACCCAGGCCCACCTGGGAGTTCCCAGCCAGCTCCTGGACGTCAGGGGCTACTTTTCTCTCCTTCATTGCTCTTAATCATTGCTATCACTTCATTAGTTTTAACGCAGTTCATCTCAAAAAGGACACAGAAGCTAATGGATGGTTTTGCTTAGGCATGCCTAAAGAAAAGCAGCTACAGAGAAATGTCCTCAAGGGCCACAGGCCAGGGTTTTTTTGCAAGCTCAGCAACAGCAAGCTCAGGAATCATCTGGTCTGCCATGGACCTTGTGAATATGTGCATGGAAATAAGCTTGCAGAAAGGTGAGACTTGGAGACTTCCTCTGATAATGTATTCTATGTAGAATATGGTGCCTGGGCTGTGATGCTCACTTTTCTCTTGGGGGCTCCAGGTCTGACCCTCTGCAGGGACAATCTGAACTACTCATGTTAGGACACATCCAAAGGCAACAGCTGCAGAGAAGAGCTTGCTGATGAACGTTTGTAATGCCATGGTAGGTCATGGTGGGATGTTCACAGCCACCAGGGCTGTGACCAGCCATCTGCTCCATGCAGTTCCAGCTAAGGCTGCAGCAGAAGCAAGGAGCCAGGTTGGCAGTGGGCCTTCAGATATACTGTTTCCCCACCTATTCATTGAAATCCCCACATGCTTTGCCACCTGCTCAAGCTAGGCATTCACATGTGAGCGTCTGCCTACTTAGCTGCCGACGTTAAGGCCATTACAGAGGAGGAAACACACAGGCCACAAAGAACCTCCTCATCAGAAGAGGTCCCCCAATCTTTAGCTGATTCTGGGCCCCAGAGTGTGACTGTAATTGTCAGAGTTGTGTATTACACGCCAAAGGACCGTACATGATGGCAGATGCATGGGTTGAGAACAGCTGTCTCCATACTCTTGTTCTCCCTAAAGAGAACTATAAGATAAATGGTGTCCATCTAATTCTAATTTTAGTTTTCTCTCTAAGGAAATGGAGGGGCCAGAGGCCCCACTTTTTTGCTGGCGTGACATGATTCTCATCACTGGGAGGTACTGTGGGATCTGGTCTATACTGAGAAGTTCCCATCTTGCTTCCTGCTTCTTATTACTTAGCTTCTGTATTTGCTCAGAGCGGAGTCTTCACTGAATAGGAAAGAAGTTGTGTGCATTCTAAGAAGGCACAGCCAGTGCAAAGGCCCTGAGGCAGGAGAAAATGTGGTGTGTCCCTTCATTGATGCTGCTGGCAGAAAGAACAGATTTCAAGGAAGTGGGGACAAAGTCCTTCCAGAGCAGCACAGATGTGGCACTCAGTCTGGGATAATGGCACAGCCTCTTCTGTTTTTTCTCCCAGAGGGTGCCTCTGTATGTGTCAGCTTCTCCTTTAAAAAAATGAAAACACGCAACATATGTTGGTTAATTTGCTTTTTTTTAGTTGATAACATATCCTAGTGGTCTTTCTAGATAAATACACAGCTCCTGCTTATTCTTTCTTATGGTACATCATGTTTCACTGTGTGCATTGGATTATCTCTTAGTGGACATTTAGCATGGAAACAATTTCTTGGGTTCATGTCCTTTGAGAATAGGCTACTCCAGGCCCTGAGTCATAGGTTCTCCCCACTGCTTACAGCGCAAAGCATGCAGGACGGAGGGAGCCGGAGAGCTGAGGCCAGACCACAGAAGACCCTGACGGGGGAGTTCAGAATATATGTTTTTAGGTTTTCCTCCCTTCTGCACATTCTGTATGCTGTTGAGTGCTACTGCAGAACAGTATTTTTCCCCAGAGAGGCAGCACAAATGCCTCGTCTTCTGTGGCTCGTTTATAGATTTGATACAGAATGGGCCCTTGCTGAGAAATGGAAACAGAGTCAAGTCAGAAAGCACCTCACATTCTGAGGCTTTAGCCATTCGTTCTGAATGGGAGAGAGGAGAGAAAGACACTTGTAGGTAAAGCCTACCGATCAGCACCAAGGGAAGGGCGTGTCCCTCTGGAAGAGGAGAACCGGGCATCCTCTGACCTTAAATCGCATTAGTGAGCACACAATTCCCTGCTTGTTGTCACTGTCGTCACACCGCGCTGCCAGTTCTGTGTGGCCTTGGCCGTGTCGGCAACATGCATGATCATTAAGAAAATGAATGCTTCCTGAGTCGTCCCCCGGATTATTTTCCGACACTTCCTATGAACCTGCCGTTCTCACATGCCATTGGAAACTCATTCCAGCTGTAGAAACTGGTATAATAATTACCTCACCGGGTGTCAGTGCTCATGTGTTAGGGTTACCTAAGTGATCCCTTCTTCTCATGCAGTCCCATCCCTGCAGGAGAGGCAGGGGCCAGGCGGTGGGTTTGGCACGAGTGTGTGCGTGCATGTGCATACAGCAAATGCATACATGAATATATACATCTGTACATACATACACACAGTAATTACCTTTGTTTTCTTCCGTCTCTTATCCCCTCATCATTCGACCTAAGATGCACTGAGTTAACATCATAGTGTATCATTTACGGAATAGCAAAGAAAAGAGTGGGCATCCCCCAGGGTCTTTGCATCCTCTTCTAGGGGAGGCATTAGTGTTTTTGGTCTTATACAGGATAGATGCATCTTGTTAGGTGAAAGTATGACCTTGCTATCACCTTTATTTGGAGATGAAGTGCAGTTTAAGGAGACGTGTGTGGATGCCATTGACAAGGGGTAGACTTTGATGATTGTTACATGTCAGTTTGGCTGGGCCATGGTGCCCCGTTGTGTGGTCAAACACCAGGCTAGATGTGGCTGTGAGGGTATTTCTTAGATGTGATTAACACTGAAATCCATAGTCTTTGAGTAAAACAGATCTCCCTCCATAGTGTGAGTAGGCCTCGCCCAATCCATTGAAAACCTTCAGAGGAAAAGCCTGAGTTTTCTGCAGGAAGAAGGGAGCTGGGCCTCCAGCCTGGCCTGCAGGTTCTGGACTTCTGGTCCCCACGATTGCATGAGCCTGCTCCTATCTTGAATCTATCTATCCGTATGTCTCTCCCATCAGTTCTGCTTCTCTGGAGGACCTTGACTGATGCAGACTTTGGAGCAGGTGGCCTGGCTGCTCAGGCAGGCTCGCATTTCTGCACACATTCCTTGCAGCGCTCACAACCTAAACATCTCCCTCCACAAATCATGCATTTTAATGCGCCATAGACATTCCGCATTATTTACTAAGAGTTGGAACTGAGATGTTCTCTCTATAAATACTCAGGGTCTGCTGCCTTTTAATTTGGGAATACCCAGGTTTAAATCTCAAGTCAGAAATATCTATTGGATGCCTATTGTCTTTGTTCTCTCTGGCCGCCAGGACAAATTACCAAAAACTTAGCAACTCAAAAGAAAAAAAAAACCTACCCATTGATTATCTCAGGGTTTGCAGGTTTAGAAATCTGGTGGGCTCAGCTGTGGTCTCTGCTTTACATTTCACAGAGACCAAAATGAAGGTGTCAGGTGTCAGGGTGCACTGCCTCCTGGAGGCTCTGGGACAGAAGCCGCTTCCCTGCTCACTCAGGCTCTTGGCAGATGTGGATCTGATGTCCTTGTTTCTGTGTTGGCTGTCACTTGGGATCACCCTTAGCCCCTAGAAACCTCTTCCGGTCCGCGTCTCAGAACTGGTAAGGGTGGGTTGAGTCCTCCTCACACTTCAAAACTCTCTGACTGTCCTTTGACCTCATTCCTCCTGCCTCTTCTGTGGCTGCATGTAATTAACTGACTCTTCCTCTTTCCTCTTCCACTTTTAAAGGCCAGGGCCCCAGGGCCCATCTGATTACATTGGAACCACCCAGATAATTCAGAATCATATCTCTATTTTAAGGTCAGGTGATTAGCAACCTTAATTACACCTGCAAAGTATCTTTGGCCATGAAACGTAACATACGTGCTCCAGAGATTAGGGTATGGACATCTTTGGGGCACCATTATTCTGCCTCTTGCACCTGCTGTGAGCTAGGACTTTGAATGTCCCTGCCCTCATGGCCCTGACAGACCCATTGGAGAAAAGAGCTGAATGCTAATGACCAATTTGTCATAGCACCACTGCAGACCAAAATAGCGAGGTGTAGATTAGCAGCTTCAAAAATCACACAGCAGAAGCCAAGTTATTGCTACCTGACCCATAACACCCAGCACACCACATTGTACACGGTAGGTGCTCAGTGGTTGAATGAATGGGTGAATAGAAAGGAATATGGACCAAAAAGCTAAATCTTTGGGAATCATCTGCTTGACATGATTTAACATCTTTTATTGACAAGTCCATTCCTTAATTATATGTTGAATATGCCGTCTATACTCCACTCTGTGCAGCGCCCTACAGATGTGATGGTGAATAAACCAGGGCACCTTCACCTCGTGCGGGTTTCAGCTTGGCACTGATAATTCAACCAGATGAATACACGTGTCGTTAAAAGCAAGGATAGTGGCACAAGGGAAATGCACTAAAAAGGCTGGTGACACTCCGTCCATGCCACACGCATCGTAAGCGAGGAGACTCCGAGGAAGTTGGCTTTTAAATGGAAGGTGAAAAAACAAAGAGAGTGTGTCATAGGGTGGCTTTCAGGGGAAATAGACTCTGAGGTGGGAATTTGGGGACAGGAACCTGGTGGGGGAGTGCTTGAGATCAGCACCAATTAGCAGCCATCTAGGAGGGAGGGCAGGAAGGAGCAGGAGCAGAGGGAGTTGGGGTGTGGGTGCAAGCAGGGCCTCGGCTGGTGCCACACGGTGCTCTGAAGCTGGGCTGGTCCTCCAGAGTTGTCTTGAGCTGGGGCTGGAGGCCTGGGATTTACGCCAGTCACCTTGATCCTCAGATCCCTTGGAGGTAGGTATGATGTATGCCTTTGGTAGTTAGAAAGCCTTGTGATTATAATAATCAAATGCATTTAATATTGCCAGCTGTACATATTATAGTCACATGCACACTGAGAAGTCTGGTCCTGATGGTGGGACGTGGGGGAAGTATAGTGAACCAGTATTCATTTTCTGCCACCACGGTCTTCAGCTGGGTTCTGTTAAAGCTCCTGTGACAACTTCTTGGACAGGTCCCAGAGCTTTCTACTGACTCCTTTGTGCAGTAATGGCTGGTCAGGTTTAAACTATGACATTCATCCCTCCCCCTGGCTGGAGCTTCTGGACTTTTGTTGGGGGTGGGGATTATAGGAGGAGATAGTGAGGGACAAAGGAGCCTTTATTACCTTAGCTATGGTGATTCCTCTAATACCTGATGACCATCAAAGCCTGTAGCCTACACTCCAGCCCCTTTCTCTGACACCAACCGGGTGTCCTACAGTTAAATCCCATACTAATGCTAACTACCCAGAGTTAGCATCTCACCCAGAAATTAAAGGACTCAGTTCCTCAGGACTGTCCTAACTTCAGATACCAGCACTAAGTGGAGTCCCCAGGCCACCTACTTCTGCATGGCCATCCATGAATTAGGGATTTCCCATGATTGACCCCCTCGGTTTTGAGAGTTCTCTGGAATGACTCACAGAACTCACAAAAGCGCTATGCTTAAAGATTAATGTTTTATTAAAAAGGACAGGAATGAACAGCCAGGAGAATGGGTACATAGGCAAGATTGGGAGTAGTCCTGAGTACAGGAGTTTCTGTCCCTATAGAGTTGAGGCGTATTTCACCCCAGGACACTGATATGTTCAAAACCAGGAAGTTCTCCAAGTCTTGCTGTTCGGGTTATTACAGAAGTTTCATTGTTGAAGCATGATTGATCAGATGATGATGGACTCAATCTCGAGTGCCCTCCTTTCCACAGAGGGCAGGGCGTGGGACTGAAAGTTCCAACCCTCTAATCACACGCTCTGTCCTTGTGGCATGCCCAGGCCCTACTTCAAGCTACCTGAAGTTTATTTGCATAAACTCACGTATGGCAGAAGAGGGCAGAAAGTAGCTACTGGGGAGTATGAATTTCATTCTCCCACTGGTTTGGCACTCCCAGCCACTATGAGTTTCTCTAGTAGACTCCTTCGCTTGCATTTGGGTGGGGGACAAGTGACACAAGCCTTAGCACTCTCTCATAACTTGGGACAATTTCCTTTTCCTTCTCTATGTCCCCCATAGAGTGTCTTTTGCACTAGAAAGGAATGGGCCCGGCGTAATGGTTGTAAGTAGCAGAGTTTAGTAAGTCCTTAGTGGGAATCTGGCCTCGGTATTCTTTTGAAAATTGAAGGATAGGACACCTTGATCTTCAGCCTTGAGTCATAGAAATGAAAGCAGGTAATAGCAGAAGTCCTTCTCAGCACCCACTGGTATGTTCTTGGCCGCCTAGCTAGCCCTTTTAAGTAAAAATATTTTTTCCAATTATAATAATTACACCCGTTCCCAGATCTTTTTAAAATGGAGTGGTAAGGGAAAAGAAAAATCTTCCCTGATCCCAAAATTCAAATAACAGTGTTTTAAAGGCGACCCCATAGAAGTATTCCTCTTTGTCCTGCCCAAGGTATGAAAAATGTGAAGGAAACGAAGGAGTCAAACAGTAGCATCTCATTTGTTGCTGATACAGCTGATATGAGATGGGGCTCTTCGTATCTATATGTATGGGCTAATGACCTTCCTAACTTGAGCCAAGAGTTCAGTAGGCTCACCCAGGCAGTCCTAAGCATGAGTAGACTCCTGACAGCTTTTGTGCCTTACCAAAGCATAGACCCACCATGCATACCTTTACTGCATGAGGGTGTATATTCATTTCTGTGGCTTTGTAACAAATTATCCCAGACTCAGCAACGTGAAGCAGTCCACATTTATCATCTCCCAGTGTCCATGGTCAGGCAGTCAATCACAGCTAACCTGAGCTTTCTTCAGTGTCTGTCAAGGCTGCAATGAAGGTGTGAGACACAGCTGAGGTCTCATCCGAAGGCTCACTTAGGGAAGGCCCTGCTTCCAAGTCCATGTAGCTGGTGTCAGGATTCATTGCTCCCCAGCTATTGGACTGCGGACCTGAGTTCCTTCTGGGTCAATGGCCAGAGACTTCCCTCCATTCCTTGCAATAAAGATGTCTCCACCATGGCTGCTTGCTTTACCAAAGCATGCAAGAGAGTCACAAGATGGAAATGTAACCTAGGCACAGAAGCAACATCCCATGACATTTGCCATGCTCTGTTGGTCAGAGTCACAGGTCCTGCCCACACTCAAGAGGGAGAGATTCCTTGGAGGTATGAGCTCCAGAGGCAGGGTCACTGGGGGCCATCACAGAATCTTCCCATCACGGGTTTCCAGCTCTAAAGACAAGGCAGAGGAAAGGACAGTTAGCTCTATGAATAACCTACCCAGTTCTACCTCCATACCATCAACATTTTTGTCATTCCGTATTCTTGCGATATGTGCTCTGTAGTGTCCTCCATCATACTCCAGCGCTATGTCTATTTGGCCCTGTCTTTGGCAGCCAGTTTTGCCTTCTCATAATTTCTTTTTTTTTTTTTAAAGATTTTATTTTATTTATTTATTTGACAGAGATAGAGACAGCCAGCGAGAGACGGAACACAAGCAGGGGGAGTGGGAGAGGAAGAAGCAGGCTCACAGTGGAGGAGCCTGATGTGGGGCTCGATCCCATAACGCCGGGATCACGCCCTGAGCCGAAGGCAGACGCTTAACCGCTGTGCCACCCAGGCGCCCCTGCCTTCTCATAATTTCTAAGCTGCATCAACAACCTGGCGTCCTGCACATATTCCACTGATAATAGAGTATAGGCAACAAAGAAGGATATGGGAGCCCGGAATGTGCAGAAAGGCCCTCCCTGCCTTTCAGGACGTCATGAGATAGAGAGCGAGCTGGTGCTCAGCAGCCTTGGCAGCCCCCGGAACTGGCATGATGGGCAGGGAAGGGCGCTGGGAAGGAGAAGGTCTCAGAGATGCTGGGGCAGGTAGCAACGCTTACAGCCCCACCCTCCCTCTTTCACCGCTCAAGTCTTAGATGTGCAGATGATCTAGCCCTCCATTGAAGCTGCGCCTAATTACTTCCAGCAGCCTCCGTGGCCATGGCATGTCAGGACTCTTTCAAATGCTCTCATTAGCAGCGAGGCCGGGCACGTCGGCCGCACCCGGTGCAGCACAGCAGCCGTCCCCGAGCCGGCGCTGGCACTTCAGCGGTGTCTTGATGTGCACGTTGCCCTTTCGCTGATTAGCCGTGGAGATAAAAGGAGGCCATGGTGAGGCTGTCTGGGGATTCAGAAATTCTGGGTTGGTCCTTCTGGAGGACATGCAAAATAACCTGCATTAGCCGGCCTCCATCATGCACGTCCACTGTGAGCGTGGGATATTAGAGCAAGTTCAAACCAACTACAGAAGATGCATCAAGCCAGCCTAAAATTTTCATTCCCAGCTTCCCAGGTAGCACCGTATTCCTACCCTGGCCCTAGAGCACCCATCCCTCCCCCTGACATCTTCAAATGCAATGGCCTTTGTCCCCCTTTTTCCACGCTCCTGACCCATGCCCCCGACTTTTCCTTTAAACTCCTACCCTTGTAGGAATATTTTTAGATATTCCAAGATACTGCATGGATGAAGCTCGCCACAGAGTCCATGAAGCCCGAGGCTTCTAGAGGGGGTTCTGCCCACCCGAGCTCTAGAACTGCAGGACCCAGCCAAGGACAGAAATACTCTTGGATTTAGATTCAAAGGTTGTGAAGTCACGGTCACTGTGAGCAGAACCTCTTCATAAACAGCACAAGGTGACAGTGTGCTGGGACTTAAAAGTCAACAAGGAGGCCACCGCCTTTATTCAGAACATTTCCACCCAGGCCTGAGACCCGGGTCAGCGTGGAGGGCTCTCACTCACACAGCCTGGCCCAGTGCGGTCTGTCTCCCAGAGGACAGTCTCTCAATGCAGCCTCCAGTGGGGGAGAAATCTCTTGCTCACCAGCCAGATCCACCCCTGGGCTCACTCACCACAGCAGACAATATGCCTCAAGGCCTGTCCCTCTCCTGGACCTGCATGCCTCCCTCTCCATCATGCAGCATGGTGGGGGTGTTTCTCCTCTTTCCTGGCTGCATAGAACCACGATGTTACCCCATGAGGTCATGACCACCTCAAGTTTGGGCTCCCCAAACTTAAATCCCAGCATCCAGGCCACAAAGAGAGTTCTCATCTCACCCCTGTGCCTGGAAACCTGGCTCATCCCACACTTCAGAGCAACAGCTGCCTGCACAGACAACCTCCTCGACCTTTTGGAATGTTCATACATATCCTTGTTCACAGTGCTGCAGACCCTCCGTCCTAGAAGTCCTGGACTCCCCGGAGGGAAGGGAGCTCAGCTGGTCCCCTGGTTCTGCATGAGGCTTCAACTCCCTTCAGCCACCCAGTAAGGGTCTCATCTGGCCGCGGCGTGTATGTGTCTATTGACAGATCTCACTACTTTTAGGGGCATCTTATTCTAATTGAAATATCATGAACACTATTTTTATAATACTATTACTGAATCCCTAGGTTGTTCTAGGGAATATACCAGAAACTTTCAGTACACTTACATGCCAGTACATAATGACGCTGCAATTTGGGTCTCTGCATTTGCCCTGTTTCGGATGGTGAAACCGGTGTCCATCAAGGTTAAAGTTGGACTCAAGGTCACATACAGGGAAATCAATCATCCTGGTTTGCCTGGACTGTCAATTTTAGCATGCAACATCCGGCATCTTGGGATTCCTCGCGCGGGAAGAAGTTAAGGAGCTGAGGTGTGACTCTTCGCTCTCCCAGGCTGCACACTATCGACGGCTGCCGTTCCTCTAACTGTGCTCTTCATTGTCTTGTCCACTGTTAGTGCTTTCTCTCCATGTTGGCTCTCATTGCCCCTCCGTCCTCAGTATGACACATCACCCACTGCAGACTCCTCTTCTGCTGGGCCTCCTTTTGGGCCATCCCTGTCCTTGCTGGGCATTTGGGGAGTGGCGAGGGATTCTTGCGCATGCTCACACAAGCCCCCTAGACGTGCTTCTTGATGAGGCTGTAAGGAACAGGAACCTGGATCTCACCGGACCTTGAAGACTGTTCTTTGCAGGGCCACCCCCGTCCCTCCCCTGCCTTCCCCGTCCCTCCGCCTGGCTGTGCCAGCATGGCAGCTGGAAGGCTCAGTGGTCTGTCCAGTTTTAGACCGCTGCAAAGCATCGGGCCTGCAGCACACCAGAGGCGCACTTACCCAGCTCAGAGAGCCCTATGGAATGTGACTTCCTCGCTTACGGACCCCTGGGATGAAAGAAAGGGGAAATGATGAGTTCCACCTGCTCACGCCACCCTCCCTGCCAGCACCAACCCGAAAGGGAGGGAAACAGAGAGAGGCAGCCTGTGCTTCAGGCCCCAGGGAAATCTTCCTGCCTGCTCCTGTCCCATGGCCCCTGTCCCCCGGGGCCTCCCTGCAGGAGAGGTGAAGGTGGGGGTCCGCCAAGCCATGTGAATGTCTAGTAAGCTGCAGCTGATTGGGCCAGCCCCCGGCTCTCCCTTTCTCCCAGGTACTGGGGAGGAGCTCAGGTAAATCCACAACCTCCAGAAGGTTCCCAGGAGCAGAACTTGCTCTTGTTAGGATAGCAGCCTCCCCCCCCTTTTCTCCCCCTAATGAGGTCCTGCCGCTCAGGGGGGGTGAGCAAGCTCCCAAGGCTGTTTGCTGCCTTTCCTGACCATCCGCACAGCTTTGATTTAAGGACGTGCACTTTAATCACCCATCATGTGTCATTAGCCCGACAGGCGGCAGCAGCCGCAAGACACATATGCCAGTAAATCGCACTGAAAGTCGCTGGAGCAACCCTTTGTTGATTTTCTCTCAGCTGTTCCACGCAGCTTGGCCATTGTTAGTACAGCACAGTCCCTTTTGCAGAAGGGGAACAGGAGTGGGCTCAAGGGAACCAGTAGAAAGCAAGAGTATCCCTCCTCCTCTCTCTTGGTTTCCTTGCTGTGGGCTGGACTCTTGTGAGGTCAAGCTGGCAGTCAGCAGAATGAGCACTGTTTTGTGAAATAATTGTCAGGACAGAAATTCAAGCATTTCTGCATGCAAATCATGATGGCACTGAGATTTCTTGCCTTTTAAGACACCGCCTTTGTCCATCCCACCGCTGGCTGCTGGAGAAAAGGCAGGCTTGTTACAAACCACATGTCTGGTGACAATGGGGCTTTTCTGCCTGGCACTTCCCACCTCTGGCACCTGCTTCTGAGCAAGGCTCCTGCCTGCCGGTGCTGCTCCTGTGTAGCCCATGTTCCTGTTTATCGAGCTTTGACAGAGTGCACCTCCAGCAGTTTCCTGCAGCCCCCATTCCTTTGCAGTTTATCTCTGATACCTCTTGGGTCTGCATCATGAACCATGAGATGCCAAACAGACTCAGAGTCTTAAGAAACTGACTAAGCAGAGAACAGCCAATGGCAGCACAGTTGTGAATTGTAACAGCAGTTCGATGGCAGCCTGGATGATAAAAGAGATGGTTTCTTAGACCAGTGTGAGAGTGGTGCATTCCCTTACGTACCAGCCGAGAAATGGCCTCCCCCACGTGCTGTCTAAATGTGGAAAGGAGAATCCATTTGGGCACAGAGGTGCATTTATTTCCTGCTTTCCTTTAGCTGTGTGTTCTGGGGTCCACAGGGCTGAAATGCCCATCCCAGCCGGGAACTGCAAGGCGGACCCCTGAGAGGTCCCTCCCTCTGCTGCCCATGTGGACCCCTGTCATGGCAGGCCTTCTCTGGGACACCGCAGGGCATGAACGGGATGACAAGGAATGGTCGCTGCTGGACAGGGTTTCCTCACTTTCTTTGCATCATCCCTTTCTCCTTCAGAGATGCTGGTCTAACGCAGCAGCCACAGCCCCCCTGCTCCGTAGTCACGGACTATAATGCAGGAACAAATTGTGCGAGAGTGACACGGATCCTAGAGTCTTGCAAGGCTTCTGTGTTATAGGTGGGGCTGGCTTCGCAGGGGAAGGGCCCGGTGCCCAGAAAGGTCTCATGCTTGAGTCAAAGCTCTGCTGTCACTGTTTGGATTTGTTTCAATTTAATTTCATTTCATTTTTTAAAATTTTTCAAGAGTTTATTTGAGTGAAAATTGATTCCAGTGGGGTCAGTGCCAAGCCAGAAGTGGTTAGGAGCACTCTGTGAACAGGAATCAGGGGAGAGACATGTAGAGAAGGTGCAGAAGCAAAGAAAGGAAGTTATTTGATTGGCTACAGCTTAAAGCGTCGATGGCTCTTTGTGTTTGATTGTCCTTAGCATTTTGATTTTGTAACCTTGGGACATTTCCAGGCTCGATTCCAGTTTGCTTCTGTCGGCACATCATGCCTTTAAAGTCACATCAGGCTACTGTTCAGTGAATTTACCAGAAGCTTGTGTAAACGCCGCTTTGGCAGCAGTGCAGAGGGGGTGCCCACCGTTTCATCTTGTACACGACATTCTGCATCGGATGTCTCCCTCCCCACCTGTCAGTCTTAAGGCCCTGGCTTGACTTCAGCTCGTTCCCACTCTTTGGAGGTGCGGCCTCATCCTCAATGCTCCCGGGGGCAGCGAGTCCGTGTCATCTCTCATTGTAGTGATCTCTTGTCTGGGCTGGGGGATGATCTCATAGTCCAGACGGTCCTTTCCTCTCTCGGCTTCCTTCTGAGCACCGTTTGGGGGCTGGGAAGCTTTTGGATACTTGCGCATGGCAGTCTGGGGACCATGGAGATCCAGGGGTCAGTAGGCACTTCAAGTATGTAGCCATTCCTCTCTTCTTCCCTATGCTTGCTGCTCCGTGAACCTGTCAGGAACTTCTATTCCTCCACAGCTTACACTCGACTTAGAGATCTCCGGTCTTGGCTCCCCAAAGTTTAAAGGAGCTCTTACATTTCCAGCCATCCTGACACTCCACTTTAAGCATTCTTGTATATGCCAGGAATGCTTTTGGCTGCAAAAAACTGATAATCTGACTAACAGCAACTTAATAAAGATTTATTCTTTCTCATGAGCCACAGTGGTGCAACAACTCCATGACATCATTCACATCCTAGGGCAGCGCCATCCTGCATGGTGGCTGACTTAATAATAATAAAAAAGACACATAATGTAAATTTCGTATGTCATTTAAACATTTCTAGTAGCAATATTAAAAAATAAATAGGTAAAATTAATTTTAGTAATATATGTCATTTAACTCAATATATTCCAAATACTGTCCTTTCAACATGTGATCAGAAATAACATTATTTCGGAGATATTTTACTTTTGGGGAGGCCCTCATTCTTCAAAATTTGATGTGCATTTTATACTTACGGCACATCTTCATTTGAAGCAACTGTATTTGATTTGCTTAATAGCCTCATATGGCTAGTGGCTACTGTATTGCACAGTATAGGTCTAAGGCTTTTATCTTTTTAATTTAATTTAATTTTTTTATTTAAATTCAATTTAGTTAATATTTACTGCAGTATTAGTTTCAGGGGTAGAATTTAGTGATTCATCAGTTACGTACAATACCCAGTGCTCATTCCATCACATGCCTTCCTTAATGCCTGTCACCCAATTACCCCATCCCTCCACCCGTCCCCCCTCCAGGAACCCTGTTTGTTTCCTAGAGTTGAGTCCCTTATGGTTTGCCTCCCTCTCTGTTTTCATCTTATTTTATTTTCCCTTCCCTTCCCTTATATTCATTGCTTTTGTTCCTTAAATTCCACATATGAATGGGATCATATGGTATTTGTCTTTCTCTCGATGACTAATTTCATTTAGCAAAATACTCTCTGGTTCTGTCTGTGTTGTTACAAATTGCAACAAATGACAAGTCCACAATAACCAAAATATGGAAAGGGCTCGGATGTCCATCGACAGATGAATGCACACACACACACACACACACACACATACACACACACATATATATGATGGAATATTATTCAGCCATCAGAAAGACTGTTTAGAAATTCTTAGAAATTTTTGAAAAAGGGGCTCCACATTTTCATTTTGACTGAGCCCTGCAAATTGTATCTCACATTTATAGGTAGTAGCTATGAAACTAGCCTTCTTAAAAATGTTCATTTCTTTCTTTCTTCACTACCTTTCATTAGTTAAAAAAGAAAAAGAAGTCCCAGGTCTCTTTACCAGAGCAAAACTAACCAACCAACCCAGTGCCCACGACCCCTCAAAATCTCCTCCCCCAAAGATCTATTTTTCTGTCTCAAAAAAACACTTTGTTACATTTTTCTCTTTCTCTGTTCATTTGCTTTAATTTTAAACTGAAAAATGTAACAAGACTCTTGCAGGAAGACCTTTCCTCCCCAGCTTCTGTGTTTCATAGCTGCGGGCCCAGAAGTCATTAGCTGTAAACAGAAAGTAAGGTGTAAAGCCTCAGACACAGGGGATGCTGTCAGGTTACCAAACTACGATGGCGATGAGGGGTCACCACCAAGGTCAGAGGTGGAGGAGAGAGCAGCATGGTTATGGTTGGAAGGGTTGACCGGGATATAGAAATGAGCAGGGAGGAAGAGAGGCCCAGAGGCCCATACCAGTGAGGACAGAGAGTTTATGCTCAGAAAGCAGAAGACCTGAGGCCCGTGGTGAACAGCCTCCCTGACCCCTGCGAAGCCTAAAATATGGTTGTTTTTACTTGAGTGTTTTGATCATCTGTCCATCCATCCTTCCCTCCATCCATCCCTCCATCCCTCCCTCTGTCCCCCCGTCCCTCCACCAATAACTTCAGGAGTCCCTCTAACAAATAGTCATCTTCTGTGTGTAGGAGGTCATGCTAAGCCCTGCTGGAGTTGTCAGGATCTCTGCACTTAAAGAGTTCAGGTTTGTTGGGGGAGCTACCCATGCTTTGTGAGGAGGGAAGCCATGACATGCGTCACAAATGTCATGTCTATTGTGCAGGCAATTCACTGTGGGAGTTTCGAGGAGGAAGCCAAGATTTTTTCATAGGGACATCTGTGAATGTGTCGTACAGGAGGTGGCATCAGGGCAGTGTATTAGGAACGTATGCGACTGCAACAAGCAGAGATGAGGAGGATGGGGAAGGCATTTCTGGCATTGAGAATAGCCTGAGCAAAAGCCTAGAGGCTAGAAAACAAGCTATTTTATCTGGAAAAGGAACACACATAGTCTACTGTCAACCTTTGGAAGAGGCTGAATACTTGTGAAAACAGAGAAGATACCAGAGAAGTTCTGATGGAGAAGTAGTTATCAGCTGTCTGTATGCAAGATGGCTTGGAAGAGATGGAGTGAGTGGAATAGAAGTGGAGGGAAAGCTAGTAAGGAGGCTGTCGCAGTAATCTAGACGCAGGTCTGCTCCCCACAGGTAAAGTGGGAATAGGGAGGGCAGGGCAGGGTAAGTATCAGGAGGGTAAGTCAACAGAAACGACAGCAACCAGACAAGTAAGGGGGAAAGGGAGCAGTTACACCCATGGAGGGCAGCTCTAGGTCCAACCCGGGGCAGATTCTGAGCACCCACTGGCCTCTTCATTTTTACAAATAGGGAGCAGTTACAGATCACGTGGAACCTGCAAAACACAGCAGTCCCTAGAAAGGTGATCACCTGCATGGTGAGTCCAGTTCCAAAGAAACCGATCCAATTGGATACGGAGATACAGGTGTAGGTGTAGATATATGAGATATCCGTATCTCACAGGGTATCTGTATCAAGAGGTAGATACACGGACAGAAGGATAATGCAACGTTGGCTCATGTAATGGAGGCTGAGAAGTCCCACTGTTGGGTAGCAGGACCCAAGAAAACCAATTCCAGTCTGAGGGGCCAAAGGGGCAGATTCCTTCTTCATCCACCTTTTTGTTCTCTTTAGGCCCTCACTGGATTGGATGATGCCCCCCACATTGGGGAGGCCAATCTAGTTTCCTAAGTCCATGGAGTCAAATGGTGATCTCGTTCGGGAAGACCCTCACTGGTACACTCAGAAATAATGTTTAATCTGGGTGATGTTTAATATGGGCCACGTTGACTAACCATCACAGGAGATGAATGGCTTCCTGGGGGCGGGGGTGTCAATACAGACACAGACCTTGGGGAGGTGGAGGTCCCTGTGGGATAGGCTTATCCCACAGGATAAGCGGTGGCTAACTTTCCCCTCCTCAGGTTGAGCCTTAATCCTGAGGGCTCCCTCTTAGAATTGTGTAAAGTGGGGTCTGGGGACCCACACATCAGCATCACTGGGTTCTGCAGATTCTCGTGGAATGGGGCTCAGTAGTTTGTGCTCTGTCAAGATCCCTGGGCAATTTGTGTGCATATGAAAGTCTGGGAAACTATGGTGTGTTAGTGTGCTGAAGGTGCCAGAACAAAATACCATAGACTGAGAATTAAACTACAGACATTAATTTCTCTTAGTTCTGGAGGCTCAAAGTCCAAGACCCAGGTGCTCCAATTCAGGTCCTGGTAAGAGCCCTCTTCCTGGTTTGCACATAGCCATCTTCTTACTTTGTCCTCACATGGCTGCTGCTGCTGCTTTTTTTTTTTTTTTTTTTTTTGTGCATGCACAGAGGGAGTGAGTGAAATCTCTTCCTCTTCCTATAAGGTCACCATGCTATCAGCAGTTTGGAGCCCCACCTTTATGACTGCTTTTAACCTTACTTACCCGAGAGCCCTAATACAGTCCCCCGGGGGAAGTACTCTGCAGACCGACCCCTGAAATTGACAGGAATTAGGCAAGTACTGAACACATTAAAAAGTGGCCAGTATAAGAGCTCTTAAAGTCACTATTAAAATGTCTCAAATATCTAAGTCTTTCTCCATTTGCAATTACCAACTTCTGGATGCTTTGTGGACGTTTCCAGAGCTGGATTACATCACTATCCCCATTGGCTATGCCACTTCCGAGGGAAGCAGCCATATTGAATCTTACCTCTCCTGTCAAGTACCTTTGGAAGTTTCCTGTAAGATTTTAGATTAACTGACTTGTGCTCAGTTAAGTTACCTTTACCAGCATAGGACAGGTACCTAATCTAAACAGTACAATCCACCTGAGGCTGGAAAAAAGTGCTACATTTTGTTCCTTCTCCTCTGTAGTTTATTTCTTTTAAAAGCTTAGATGGTATCTCTTAGTTCAGCATTGCTTTTTGCTGGTTTCATCCTGCACAAAAGTTGGCTAAGTCGTATTTAAGGAAGTGTGTCTCCAAAACACTTATTTGAAACAGGCTCCCTTCTTCATCCTGTGATCTAAAGCAAAATCATTATAGGCTCTCTTCCAGAGAGATCTGTGATGTCAAAAATTCTGTTTCCAGTATATACAGTTGTTATCTCTCCTCACTTTGGGAAAAAGACTAATTTCTCTCTCCTTTCCTAGAGCCAAAATGATCTTTCTGTATCTTAACTATCTTAATAGCATTTAGGATTTTGACTTCCTGAAATGTTGCACATTCTTCTCTGTAGAAAATATCTTCGAAACAGACCTTGTAGATATGAGGAAATCAGTGAAAACCCATCATAATTGCTTGATTCCCCTCTGGACACATAACTGTTCTCCATATCTGAAGTCACCCATGGGGAGAATTTAAAGGATTATAAATTAGACAGTGAATGGAACATGTGATGAACATATTAAAACTCACTCTCTTTCGGAAAGGTCCTGCTGCTCCCCCCAAATCAGGGGAGGTGGGAAAGTCACCTGGTATGGGGGCTCATATCACTGCCAGAGACTCAGATGAGAAGGGCACAGCCATTCTCCCACTTGAAAATGGTAAGGTTCTATTTCCTTGGGTAAATATCCAGTAGTGGAATTACTGGATCATCTGGCAATTCTATTTTTAACTGTTTTGAGGAAGCTCCTCACTGTTTTCCACAGTGGCTGCACCAGCTTACGTTCCCACCCACAGTGTGCCAGGGTGCCTTTTTCTCCATATCCTCACCAACTCTTGTTATTTCTTGTGTTCTTTAGTTTAGCCATTCTGACAGGTGGGAGGGAATAGCTCATTGTGGTTTTGATTTGCATTTCCCTGAAGATGAGTGATGGAGGCTTCCAATGATTAAGTCACAGGGACGAAAGGTTCAGCATAGGGAACATAGTCTATGGTATTGTAATAGTGTGTATGGTGACAGATACTGTGCAGGTGGCTGTACTTGCAGTGAGTGGAGCATGATGTACAGACTTGTCACGTCACTGGCGTACACCTCAAACTAATGTAACTGTGTATGTCAACGGTACTCAGAAGAGAAGAGAAAAAAAAAAAGAAAAAGAAAGGGGTAAGGTTCTAGAAAATCATGGAAGGGCTTCCAGTTGTTCCCAGACATTGCACTGTCACCTCTGGTGGCTGTCCTAAAAAAGAACAGCTCTCGATTATGTCCATGCAGAGCCAGTGGTTCGATTTAGTTAAGGCACAGAAAAGGAAGGGCATGTTACCTGATGTCATTTTTACTTAGACAACACACAAATTAGTTGATTTTCCTTTCTTCCTGATGCCATGAAAGCATCCCATGGAGTGGAGGAGACAGCTAAAGCTTCCCCACTTGAAGCACTTCGTTCATTCTTCTTCCTCCCAGAGGCCAGCCAGGCCAAGCCCACCTGTTTCAGATTTATTCCAGCTGCCAAGTGGAGTTTGGGGGTCTAACACCTGTCCCCTGCTCACTGGGAGACCCAATGTCCTCCGAAGCTACCCAGCTCTCCCACCGACCTGGTTCCAAACCCCCAAGACTGCGGGTTACCTCTTCAGCAGGAGGGTCTCCTGAGGGTCAGGCTCTAGAAGATGTTGGCGGCAAGAGGCCTACAGCCCCAAACTGCTGAAAGTCATGTGTCCCTAAGGTCAAATGAACACAAAACACAAGTAAGAAGCAGTTGTCATTTCCCAACAGATCTCTAAAATAAGACTTTATAAACTGATGGCGTTTTATCCTCATATTAAAAAAATAATAATAACCCACGAGAATTGTACAATCAGCCTCATCTTGCATGCCGTAACTCTGAAACCAGGTCTCAGAGAGGTGATGTGATTTTCCCAGTCACTTAGTCCATGAGGCAAAGTCCGTTTCCAGGCCAGGTTTGTTGAAGGCGATTCCATGACCATTGTATCAACCACTCAAAGTCCTCTTGTTCCTAGAGGAGAAGCTCTGTATCTGAATCAGTCTAGTACTCCTTCCAGGTCTTGCCCTGAATTCTTATGAATTATTCCTAAACAAAAGTATGCTTTGACATGTGGGCTCCCTACCCACCATGCTGTACTGTGCCAGGCTCCCACTTCTTTTTTTTTTTTTTAAAGATTTTATTTATTTATTTGACAGAGATAGAGACAGCCAGCGAAAGAGGGAACACAAGGGGAGTAGGAGAGGAAGAAGCAGGCTCACCGATGTGGGGCTTGATCCCACAGCACCGGGATCACGCCCTGAGCCGAAGACAGACGCTTAACTGCTGTGCCACCCAGGCGCCCCCAGGCTCCCACTTCTATTTCCTTCCCATTAATCTCCAGGTTTGCTGCAGTGAGGAGTTGTGACCTTCCTTCTAGGGTGTGCCTGCCACATTTACAGCATACGAAATACATTCAAGATACCACATTATTTCATGCAAGAGGAGATATTCAAGGGGCTGCAGACCATACATACTGGATTGGGTTAATGACAGGTGCACAGATATACATTGCTTAAACAACCACTAATGTCTCCTGGATGCTCCTTATCTCTCCTTTCTTCTCATCATTTGGCCTCTCTGTTGAACCTGACCCTTGAGGTCACTCTTGGTTTTTGCTCATTTGACCTAGTTCCTTCATTATCTCCAATTTTTCAAGTCCTCTATTCCTAGAGAAGAAACCTGGACCCTGGCTCTCAGTCATCATATTGGCTTTGGGTTAAACTGCATTCCTCGTGCCCAGTTGACCTTTACCCGCAGATGCACTGATAATTGGTGCTTTTTCTGTATGACCACTCAACTCTGAATCAGTCCTGTCTCAAAACCTCATCCTTCCACTGTTTACTCCCACAGAGACCCACATTGGAATTGATTTTTTTCTCTCTCAAACTTCCAAAACTTTGGTGGTGGACAGAGTAATGACCTGCCCAAAGATGTCTATGCCCTAATCCCTCAAACCTGCATGGCAAGGTGACTTCATGGCTGTGATTAGGTTAAGGGTCTTGATATGGGGAAATTCCTGGATTATCTGGGGGCCCCCACGTAGTCACAGGTGTCTTTATGAGAGAGTTAGAAGGGTCAAAGTCAAAGAAAGAGATGTGACAATGGAAGCAGAATTTGGAGTGGGGGATTTTGAAGATAGAGGAGGGGCTGTGACCCAAGGAATGCTAGAACCTGGAAGAGGCAAAGACACAGATTTTTCCCTTAGAGCTTCCAGAAGGAAAACAGCCCTGCTCACACCCTGATTTTAGACTCTGTACCCCGAGAACTGTAAGAGAATACCTTTGGCTTAAGTCACTAAGTTTGTGGTAACCTGTCACAGCAGCAGTAAAAACTACCGCAACCCCCTAGCATTTTTGCAGCACTGTTTCTAGCAAAGCGCCGTGAACAGTCTTCATGCAATGGACAACATGCAAGCTCTGGGGGTGAGTGACGGAACTGGGGCTCCGGTGCTCCAGGCACTGACAGGAGTTTGGACAGTTGTCCAGTTGTTGTGAGATGTTTGATGACAGTGCTCAAATAAAGCCGCCCCATGGCTTCCCATCCAGTTCTCCCAGATACCCAGCCCAGTGACCCCAGTGGCCTTTGCCCCCTCTTAGGCATTACTAAGATGGAGCATCTGTGACTCACTGATCTGATAGTAATTCAGATGCTTATTTAATGCCTGCTGTGTACCAGTCATTCCCCCAAGCTCTTCAACAATAGTAACTTGTTGAATCATTATTCCATCATGATGGTGTAGGTATAGTTATTTTTTTTGTTATTTTTTGAAAATTTTCACTTCCATTCTTTTACAGGAGAAATGAAAATTTGATTTTTTTTTAATAATTATGTTAGTCACCATACAGTGCACCATTAGTTTTTGATGTAGTGTTCCATGATTCATTGTTTGCGTATAACACCCAGTGCTCCATGCACTACGTGCCCTCCTTACTACCCATCACTGGGCTAAACCACCCCCCCCCAAAACCCTCAGTTTGTTTCCCAGAGTCCATAGTCTCTCTGGTTCATCTCCCCCTCTGTTTTTAAAGATTTTATTTATTTATTTGATAGAGCACAATCAGGGGGAGCAGGAGACAGAGGGAGAGGGAGAAGCAGACTCCCCACTGAGCAGAAAGCCTGACATGGGGCTCGATCCCAGGATCTTGGGATCATGGCCTGAGCTGAAGGCAGACACTTAACTGACAGAGCCTCCCACGTGCCCCTGTAGGTACAGTTATTAACCCCATTTTAAAAATGAGAGAACTGAGACCCAGAGAATTTACCTAAGACCACTGGGCTCATACGAAGCAGAGCCAGGTTGCATGTCTGAGCAGCGTGTTCTCAGGGGTCCCGATCTGCACCCTCACTTGCTGCATCCCCGCTGGCCTGCAGCATTTCCTTCCTTTAGCCCGAGGGACCGAGAGGTCTAGGTTCTTACTCTACATGTTTGTCCCGCTGGAATTATACCCTACAGAACTGGAAGTTCAGCAGAAGTGTGGAATGATAAATTAGCCCACACCCACATACAATCATCAGAGTAGAAAAGGGCCAGAAAGCCATTAGCTAAGGTGACCTTCTAACATGGTGGAAGGACGTTGGAAGCTCAGGTGCTCTTCAGAGTGGGCACTTTGGGATGCACATTTTGACTTATCCACTCATCGGATTTTGGTTGAGTCTCCACTTTGGACCAACCCCGGGCTCTGTGCTTGGAATACCATAGAGAAAGGGAAGCTGTTTCTAGAATGTAGGCAAGAAACTTGGCAACCAAGTTCAAGGCTTGTAATCCCTGCATAATATATGCTGTTATGTAGTGAGAAACAAGTTGTTTTCTACTTCGGTGTACAGATCAGAGCAGACGTCCAGAGGAAGGGCACTGTTTCCATTCCCAATACAATGCTTGGTAATAGAGCCCCATGGTACCTCATCACCCAGGGCTTTGGTAATTTTTATTTGAGCAAAACAACCTTCCTTGTGAGTAATGGAAAAATTACCCATGCAATAGTGACCTTTTTTTTTTCTTTAAGTTCCATTCATGGTACAAACATACGTTTATCCTATCTAAAGTGATAGAGCTCTTATATATAATGGTGATGGCCTCTAGTGTGGTGTAAATAGATCTGATTTTTTTTTCCTGAAAAGAAATGCAAGCCTGATGCATTATCATTAGCTTTTTGGTTTCATTTTTATCCAGAGGGAAGCTAAATTTTCTTGCAAATAAATAGATTTGAAGGAGTGACCGATGAGGGGGTCCCTAAGCAGGGAAAGAAAAGATGAGATTTGAATGGAAGGCAGTGGTGGACCTTCTTGGAGGTGGTACCATTTTCTTCCCTCCAAATGGACTCAATTCTTTTTTGCATCTCATCAACTGAGCTCTCTTGCTGAAAGGGACAAGGTGAACAAAGAGATCAGAAGGAACCTTACATAGTTTCAGGTAGCAGCTCTTTTAGTCCTATTTGTTGCCATTTCTGTAACATTGTCCAAATTAAATATGAGAGAAAATACATCATGTTTGTGCAAATGTGCCATTTTCCTCTCTTGCATCTTCCTGCTTCATAAGTAAAATGTGTTTCTTTGTGGTGGCTCTTGCAGATGGTTACTGTGGAATATAGGGCTGCTGTTTTGGGGTTTCATGTATGTCTTGGTTCTGTGGCCACTGTTGGCCCCCAAATGTGGCCTGCTGCCTCAGTAGGCCAAAGGGGAATAGTTCCATAGTAATAGGTCGCCCCTGCCACAGAGCAATATGAAAATACCCAGTCTGCTGCGTGTAGGCTGTAGGGGGTTCCTCAGCCACATAGGCATGTAAATTGTCCCTAACATTATCACATTTCTGAAAAGGTTAGTTTCATATGAGTATGGGCAGGTGGTAGTGATCTTATTAACACCATTTACCGCTGTTGTAGACTTAGGACAATGAAGTCATGGTATCTCTGGTGTGCCTGTAAAGGTTTGGAGCTGGAAGGGGACTGAGAAGTTGAGCAGATTGAAGCCTCTTGTCTGAGACTGGAAGAGAAGACCCACAAGTTCAGGACCTGCCTCCAGTCCTGGGCTTTATGGACACGTCTTAGTCCCATTGCACTTCGGGAGAAACAGCTCAGGGGTGTGGTTCAGGATATGAGAGGTAATGTCCCATAAAAACAGAAACATGTACGCACCTGAAGAATTGCCAGTTGAATGCTTTTTAAAGCCCCGGGAAGATAACAGGGACCATGACATTGCAGAAAATGGAGCGAAGAGTAGGGCAGTGAGCCGGATGAAGAAAAATATGGCGGGATAACAAGGAACAAAGAGAGGAAGCAGGAAACAGGCAACAAGGCCGCAACAGATAGGAGTTAAGATAGTCACAGAATCGTTCATCTGCCTTGTTGAAATTCGGAAACCAACCACATCTTATACCAACTTTGCCAAGAATGGCACATAATTGCTTGATTTGCTAATTGTCCACTGAGAGCCAGGCCCCACAGGACCTGCTGTGCCCATCTAACCTGTGAATCCTTTCATCAGCCTCTGGGGTGGGACGTGACCATGACCTCCATTTTACCGATGAAGAAACTGGCTCAGAGATGTTGAGCAACCCGCCCAAAGCCACAGAGCTGTTCTGTACCACAGCCAGGATTTGACACCAAAGCCGCCCTCTTTACCACTCACCTGGACAACTTCACTCGACGGGATTCCAATCAGCGGGATAACTTAATTTGGCCTGACACCTCACCTAATACAAAGTCATCCAAAAAATTTCTTTACACCTAAAAGGGAAAAATAAACCAAATAGAGATCCTGGGACAAGGATGAGGTTATAGGAGCTCAGTCACATGTAGGTCACCCCAGGTCCACAGGCAGATTTTGTGCAAGTGCTATTTTGTGCTTGTTGATATTTACCCATGGACCTTATGGTTATGGACTGCAGGTGTGTGTCGCCTGGGAGCTGAGACGGGAGGTGCGAAGAGGTGGACCAGGCAGAGTGGGTCACACAGAGACCAGAGTGAGGTAGAGACAAGTGTGCAGTCCTTCCCCGAGGCTGTCAGATGTCGGCACCTCTGGAGGTGTAAGGAATATTACACAGCAGTGAACAAAAGGGCATCAGAACTGTACCAGGGTACATGGAATTGCAGGGAGCTATTGCTTTGCGAGAAAAATAATACACAGAGAAATATGTGTAGTAGACACCCTTTC
The DNA here is from genome assembly GCF_002007445.2 of Ailuropoda melanoleuca. Taxonomy (NCBI): domain Eukaryota; kingdom Metazoa; phylum Chordata; class Mammalia; order Carnivora; family Ursidae; genus Ailuropoda; species Ailuropoda melanoleuca. The sequence continues at coordinate 5,301,764 of NC_048218.1, forward strand.
ATCAAATGAACTCTGACCAAAAACCTACACACTGGGCCCGTGTGTGTTGTGCATGTTGGTGGTTGGGGAGGGGGGGAGTCTTATGAATACAGAGAAAAATATGGAAGGACATACTTGAGGTTATGAGTCCCCTGAGGGCAGGGATGAGAGAGTGTCCCTGTGGAAGGGAGAGTGAAATGAAATGCCCGTCATTAGATCAACAGCATACAAGGTGCAACTCCGTTTATGCAAAGTTATATAAACGTGTGTGTGCACATGTGGTCCTATATATAGAGAGAGGGCTGTAAAAATATGGTCCCTAAAACTTTGACAGTAATTGTTTCAAGGTGGCTGAATTTTATTTTATTTTATTTTATTTTATTTTATTTTATTTTATTTTATTTTATTATCTTAGTTTAGTTTAGTTTTTATTTAAATTCCAGTTAGTTAATATACAGCATAATATTACATTCAGTGACTCATCACTTACATATTCAGCCAATGCTCACCACAACAGGTGCGCTCCTTAATGCCCATCACCCATCTAGCCCATCCCCCACTCACCTCCCTCCATCAACCCTCAGTTTGTTCTCTATAGTTAAGAGTCTCTTATGGTTTACTTTTTATTTTTGCTTCCCCTATGTCCGTCTGTTTTGTTTCTTAAATTCCACATATGAGTGAAGTCACGTGGTATTTGTTGTTCTCTGACTTATTTTGCTTAGTGCAATACACTCTGCTTCCATCCATATCATTGCAAATGGCAAAATTTCATTCTTTCTGATGGCTGAGTAATATTCCATTGTATATATGGACCCCATCTTCTTTATCCATTTATCTGTCAATGGACATTTGGGTTCTTTCCGTAATTTAGCTATTGTGGACATTGCTGCTATAAACATTGGGCTTCATGTAGCCCTTTAAATCTGTATTTTTGTATCCTTTGGGTGAATATCTAGTAGTGCAATTGCTGGATCATAGGGTAGCTCTATTTCTAACTTTTTGAGGAAGCTCCGTACTGTTTTACAGAGTGGCTGCACCAGCTTGCATTCCCACCAGCAGCTAATAGTAAAAACACAGGAAACAGCAGATGTTGGTGAGAATGTGGAGAAAGGGGAACCCTCTTACACTTGAGATGGCTGAATTTTAAATGGTCTTTATCTTCTTCTTTAAATTTAAGTGTATTTTTTTAAGTTTCTTGCAGCCTTCAGGTACTTTTTTATATCTTATTTTATTTAAATTCAATTAGTTAACATATAGTGTATCATTAGTTTTAGAGGTAGAATTCAGTGATTCATCAGTTGCATGTAACATCCAATGTTCATTACATCACATGCCCTCCTTAATGCCCATCCCCCAGTTAGCCCACTCACCCACCCACCTCCTCTCCAGCAACCCTCAGTTTGTTTCCTAGAGCTCAGTGTCTTATGGTTTGTCTCCCTCTCTGATTTCATCTTATTTAATTTTTGCTCCCTTTCTTATGATCCTTTGATTCATTTTGTAAATTCCACATATGAGTGAAACCATATGATAGACAGCCTTCATTTACTTTCGAAAGAAGAAAAAATTGTTTAAATTATTACTTTGTTTTAAAAATTAATATCGTCATTTATTAAAGTTATAAATGCAAAAACCCCTGATTTCCTTTAACTTTAATGCAACTAAAAAAAAATCTTGCTGTGTATATATCTAGCAAATTTGAACAAGTACTTTGAAGGGACTTTTGGTGAATGTTTTGTTCCATGTATAAACTTAGTTCATTTTTCATCTTTGTGGACTAAACTATATTTATAAATTAAATACATTTGATTTCCTTTTTTGGCACTCCAGTTATCTGACTAACTAAACCTTTCTGGGCATCCAAATATTTTATAAATCAAATAAATTAAACTTACAAGTAAATTTAGTTATTCCTATAGTTGCTTAAATGTTATATTATTGTATCCAACCTCAGTAAGAGTACCGCCTAATATTACCTTTCTAAATCAATTACTCCATTTTACATTAAAATTAGAATTACAAATCTGATACGGGACACTAATAGATCTCATAAACATTTAAACTGCACTTCTTAGCATAAAAATAATATTTGAATTTTCTTCTCTAAAACATTACTGTACTGTATTCTAAATCTTTCTGGAGCCAGAAGATGTCATCTGCTGAGGAAGCATAACATGTCAACAGTTGGGGGGGGGCAGCTTCCTCAGCACCTTCAGGGACAACTTCTCAGTGGACTGAACTTTCTTATTTATTTATTTGAGAGAGAGCGTAAGTGCGTGAGCGTGGGGGCAGGGATAGAGAGAAAAGGAGAGAGAATCTCAAGCAGACTCTCCACTGAGCACGGAGCCCGATGCGGGGCTCAGTCCCACAACTCGGAGCTCATGACCTGGGCTGAAATCAAAAGTCAGGCGCTCAATGGACTGTGCCACCCAGTTGCCCCAGAAGACTAAACCTTTTTAATCAGGGAAACCCCTTGTAGAGACTGTGGCTTTTTCTGTTTTTTAAACTCAATCCCACCCTGTTCTGTGGTTGCTGCATCAAAACTCCTCAAATGGGATTCGTCATACTCCATGCTCCGTAAATCATGTCACTCATTGTCTGACTCCACGGCTCCTCCGGAAGTCCCCACTCCTTAGGTTGCTAAACCACTAGATTTGATTCAACAAATCCATTTTTGGCTCTATTATATTTGACTTCTTTTCATATCCCTTCTGTCTTTAGGGTCGTTAACAACAAATATAATTCAGGGTCTTAGTGCATAATGTGTGACTTTGTCCGATTCCTGTTCAGGGTGTAGGTCTGCCGGTACAAAGTGGGGAAATTCCAGTCTGTGAACATGTGCTATTGCAAACCATCAAAGGAAGGAAGGAAAGAAAGGAAAAAGGGAAAACAATAATGCTGGCATGACAGAGGGACACAGGAGCCAACCTAGGGTGTGCTCAGTGGCTAAATGTAGAATGATTTGAGCAAGAAATTAAAGTAGTGTTGGATTATAATCCAAAGTGTAAAATAAATATCCGTGAGTCCATACTGATATAAATAAATGATTGAATGAATAAACAAAGCAATCAACAAATCTCCCCAGCAGAATTCCAAATAATTTATGTAGACACACCATCTCAAAGACATTGCATGACTCTCACTCCCTAGGTGTGGGCTGTACATGGTGAATGCCTCCAAAGCATTAGATAGAAAATGGAGTGGGGACAGTGGGCAAACTCAACCCATACGACCTCACCCAGGTGACCAAGGTCAATACCAACAGTGATGAGTTGGGTTGACAGCATGGACATGTGACATGCTGTGGTGAAAAGGGTGCCATGCCTCTGCTGCCCCCTACTTCAAAAACCTCAGAATCCCAGTCTAGTAAGGAGGAAAACATTAGACAAACCCCAACCGAGGGACATTCTATAAAATACCTGACCAGTACTTTTTAAAATTGTCAGTCATCAAAAACAAGGAAAATCTGAGAAACTGTTAACAGCCGAGAGGAGTGCAAAGAGATGGGATAGTTGGATATAATGTGGTTCCTGGATGGGATCTTGGAACAGAAAAGGTGAATTAAAATTAAGGAAATCTGAATAAAATAAGGACATTAGTTAATCGTGGGTCACCAGCCATTTAATCATTGTGTAATGTAAGATGTCTATAACTGGAGAATCTACGTACATTCTAAAATGTAAAGTCAATTTTTTTAAAGCCAGCAAAAGGGGCACCTGGGTGGCTCAGCTGGTTGGACGCCTGACTCTTGATCTTGGCTCAGGTCTTGACCTCACAGTCGTGAGTTCGAGCCCCACATTGGGCTCTACCCTGGGCGTAGAGCCTACTTGAAAAACAAAAAAAGCCAGCAAAGAAGAGGCAGCCCTCCCAGGTGGATAAGTCAGGTGGGAGTGGGGAGGGTGGAAGTGCTTTTAGCTACAGCCTTTAAAACCCCTGTCTGATCTCAGGATAGAGCTGGGGCATTTCTGATGGTGAGAGAATGACAGAATGAGCTGATACAAATGTTGGGTGTTTAGGAAACAATTTGTCCTACATAGTACCTAGTGTTATAAAGCAGCGCCTCCCATAAGCTTCAGGTTTGTGCCGCGCCTCGAAGATGGCCCTTTCCCAAAGACTTGGTTAAAATGATCTGAGCTGCCTTCCACTGCCTTCTGGAAAGTGGGAGCTGGGGACTGTGATCTTACACTGCAGTTGTCAGTCTTCTCTGAAAGCTTGGAAGCCCCCACATGCTCAAGTGCTTCATCTGCAGGGGTGGAGCCTCTGCTTGGCCCGTGACCCATCGCCCCCGACTTCATGTGAGCACAGGTCCTTGATCTCTAAGTGCTTTCCCCTCCAAAAAGCCTGGGAGATTGCGTAAACATGAGAAACAAAAATACCAGACTCACCTTTTAAAGTGTATTGCTACCCTTTTCAGAGGCTTCGGGACATTTGAGTATGATTTGGGTTCATGTGTTACAACTTGGCACAGTCAGGTCTTTGTGGACAGCTGCGTGGGTTTGGAACATTTTGTTGCCTGCAGGCTTCCTACACTCAGCACGCAACTGTCTTTCTTTCATTTTATAGCCAAGTGGAATCATAAGTATCATTTTAATATCACATCTTTTCTGCCTCTTGTTATCTCTCTCAGCAGTGAAATGTGGCTCCCTAAAGAAATGTGAGACAGTGGAGTGAGCTATTATAAAGTCAGTATTCAAGGCAGAAATTTCTTTCTCAGCCCAAGAAAACATTGACAGCCCACGGAATTACACAGAACTATTTACCAAAGAGTAAGGCAAATGATGTGTCCCATATTTATGTCGACATTCTGTCCCCCAGTTCCCTGTGCGTCTTCTGTGTGTGCTTAATTTCACAGGTAGCCAGCATTTTGAGATACAGTCAAGGGCACAGATTCTAGGAACCAAACTTCCTGGGTTTGGATGTCACGTCTACCACGTATTAACTTTCCCTGCCTCAGTTTCCTCTATGGTACCACAGGGATGATGAGAACCCACCTCATTGGACTGATGTGTAAACGTACAGGAGAAAATGCGTGTTAAGCACTTAGTAGTGGGTTCTGCAGACACATAAGAGGTTATCATCACACCCAGGCAAGAACGGGCGTGTTTCCATGTTGGAATCAGTATCATTCAAAGGGTGTGGTGACTGGACTGAGGATACAGGGCTGGTGGAGGGGCACCAGCATACTCGTCTCTGATTCCAAGGCGTGGACACAGGTACAGCCTAAGGAGGTCAACGAAGGGGGCCGCTATCTCTGTCTCTCTCCATTGTCCCAGTGAAGATGAGGTGGACCCCAGACGCCACAGATGTAAGGCCTGGGGAGGAAGAAGCAGCTTGCCTCCTGAGTGACAGAGATCGTACCCCCACGTTCTGCACTTTATCATGGCTGATGGGCAGCCCCTTAACTGAGGGACTCGGGAGATGGCTGTCGAGCTCACGCACAGACAGGGGCAGGAACGAAGGCGCCATGGCTTCTCTCACAGGTGGTAGGTCTCAGGCATTTTGAAGATAGGAGAAGGCGGTGTTAGGGTGAGAAAGGGGAAGGTGGGAAAATGAGAACCTGTAGAGTATCACGAAGTGGCACTGGGGGTGGCTGGGAGATGTTGAGGGGCTGTGCCTGTGGTGACTGGAGAGAAGGGGTTCGGGTGGAGATGAGCTTCCAAACCAAGGTGGGCTCCTTGGGCTTGACCCAAAGGGCCCCCGATTGGTGGTGAAGGCCAGGTAGTCAGGGAAGTTTTTGCAAATGGGAACAAAGATAGTAAACCGAAGAGAAAAACATACATGTACATGTATGCACCTCCGTTTCCTCTGGGCATGGTGGGAAGGAAGATCTGAGCCGGAGAATGCAAGTGACCTGTCCAGACTGCCTTGGACTGAGAATTTGCATCATTTATCAACAAGCCAGCTGAGCATGCCATGTATGTACGATACATCTATGTCACGCCCAGCACATGATAGCACATACCGCATGGCTTTAAAAAGGTCGTCCTTAATCCAGTCCAACTCATGTTACCAAGAGCCCATGGTCAGCAACACTAGAGAGCAGATATTTAAGGGACCCACAATATATATAATATAATATATAGAAGACCAGAAGCTATGCTTATGTATCTTTTTGAAGTGGGTGGTGTTTTTAGTTTGGAAGTTCTCTGGTGTGAGTGTGTGTGTGTGCCTGGCCCTTCAGAGAGTTGTCCTAATTAATGTCACTCAAAGTGATATGAAGTCTCAGATACCCATTTAGAAAATATGAAAATCAGTTTTTGGTGTTTTTTTTTAATTTTATTTATTTATTTATTTATTTATTTATTTGACAGAGAGGGAGAGCATGAGCAGGGGGAGGGGCAGATGGAGAGGGAGAAGCAGACTTCCCGCTGAGCACAGAGCCTGACATGGGGCTTGATCCCAGGATCCCAAGATCATGACCTGAGCTGAAGTTGGTCACTTAACCAACTGAGCCACCCAGGCGCCCCGAAAGTCAGTTTTTAACTTTTTAATTTGTGACTACATACAAACTTTCAATAAGAATTTAAAGGGTTTCTTTACTGCCAAATATGGCACTTAGCAAATGTTAGCCTTAATACTTATTTATGTACTTAAACTCCCATTTATCGATGCTGTAGATAATCTTTGCATAGTGGAACCTGGGTACCCTGGGTCGTTTTTCTCAATCAGAAGTCTTCCCATCCTGACCTGTCCTGATACCCAGCATTTTTCACGAAGTGTTGTAAATGATCGGCACATTTCAAAGTAACTGTAGTTGTTTTTGTAGTCGATCAAATCTATTTCTTTCCTTTCTTTTTAAGGTTCACTTAAACTGCTGACTAAACTCAAAACTACCAGAGATAGTTAAGCATGTCTCTGTGTGTCCCCAGATGTATTCTCATATGTAACTTAACCAAATCTTGTTTGAAACAATGTTAGCTCTATATAGTGCATCAGTGATTAGTTAATGAAAGATGATATTCCCCAATTTCTTGGGGAGGAAAATAGACTGGACTGGAGGATATTTAAAGAGATTTTCTTTTTCAATTAAAAAATGTCCCCATCATATCTGTGCTTAGCCACGTGTTTCCTCACTTAACTAGTGCAGATGTTGTTAAGATACTGTGGGTTATTTTGAGAAATCCACCTGCTTCCTCCTAATGTCATTCTTTCTTCTTTTTTTTTTAAACTTATTTATTTGAGAGAGAGAGAGAAGGAAAGAGAGTGTGAGCGAGGGGAGAGGCAGACGGGGAGGGAGAGAGACTCTCAAGTTACTCCACACTGAGTGGGGAGCCCGATGTGGGGCTTGATCCCATGACCCTGATATCATGACCTGAGCCAAAATCAAGAGTCAGACGCTTAAGCAACTGAGCCAGCCAGGCACTCCTCATTCTTTTTTCTTTAACCTGAAATCTAGGAACTGCACAGGGACCCCCAGCCTGTGTGTGTGTGGGTGGGGGAGGTGCATTTTGAAACTTTCCATCCTTCACACCCACAGACTGTCTGAACAGGTGGGAAGTGTGGCTTTCTGAGTCTCACCTGTTGCAGAGAGGTCTGTAAGTGTGTTCACAGAGATGTGGTCATGTGCATAGCCAGAAACCCTTCTGATCTTCACACGTGAGAGTAAACTTTTCCTAATGTTGTCACTTTTTAAAATATCCCATTAAAAAGGTTTGCCTAGGCACTTTGTTAGTCATCCCGACAACCACTCTGGATGGTGTTGAAGATGGAAATACAATCCACATGGATAGATGTATGGACGTGTCTGCACACATGTTTCTGATTATAAGATGGAAGTGTGATATGACAATAATAAAGGTGACTTGGGTTTTGGTTGAGGATGTACAAAATATGTCCTTCTGCTCTGAGCTTGACTGTCCTTGCCTATTTGAGTTATTTGACCTGTTTCTCTGAAACCCGTATGTCATGAGGCAAGAAACGTGGAAAAGTCTCTAAGAGCTGAAGATGTTGGTTCAGACGGGAGGTGGCAGGGATGGTGTAGCTGAGGGCAGCCTTCAGCAGGCTCTCGGGCCGCAGTGATGGGCTGGGCTCTGGGTCTCAGGATCAAAGACAGTACCCAGGTGCTACCTGGGGAACCGGGACAGGACATGTGAACCTGGGCTCTCAGCCAGAGGTAGGGGCCTTGGGGAAGGGTGGGGAAGACTTAGGGGCCCTAATGGAGAGGCTGCAGCCCACAGGCATAGCAAGGAGAACATCATGACTAACAAAGCTATGGGAGATGGGGACAGGGTAGGGGATGTGGCTTGCCGGGAGGGAACAAAGAACATTCCCAGGGATTCAAGTTGAGTTGGAAAAACATCCATCAGACTTCAAGCCCTGGGAGCACATCCAAACAGATTTTTGAATTTTTAAACTCTCTCAATTATATAGGAAGGCACTTCTCAAACTTTCTGGTCTTAGGATGGCTTTAGGCTTTTAAAAATTATTGAGGACCCCTGCGTGCTTTTATTTATGTGGGTTATACCTCTCAGTGTTTATTATATTATAAATTCAATTTTTAAATTTTAAAAATTTAAAAAATTTAAAAAAACAACTAAATAACAATAATAAACAGACATGTTATCGTAAACACCACTTTTTATTGAAAAATGACTGTATGGTCCAACGGTGCACCTGGGTGGCTCGGTTGGTTAAGCGTTGGACTCCTGGTCTCACGTCAGGTCATGATCTCGCGATCAGGAGATCTAGGGCCGTATGAGCTCTGCGTGCTGGGCATGGAGTCTGCTTTGGATTCTCTCTCCCTCTCCCCCTGCTCATGCACACTCTCTCTCTCTCTCAAAAAAATTAAAAAATCACTAAAAAAAGAAAAAAACTACATTGTCCAAAACAGAACAAAAATTCTGTGAGAAGCGAAGCAATATTTTACGCTTTTGGAAGTCGCTTTAAATGTCTCACTTGCAGCTGGACAGCAAAGCTGCTGCTGCCTTCGGGCCGCTGTGACATGTTATTCTGGTAGGAGTATGTGAGGAGAATACGGCCACACACTGAGACGTAGCTGGGAAAGGAAGGGGCAGTAACAGCCTTGTGAGGTCGTGGTGGCCGCTCCTCACAGCACCACACCAAAATCTGACCGGTGGTAGTCCTTCACATGGTGACTTGCACACACTCGGGAGCCACACCAATGGCCTGACTCGTACCGTTGCGTTAAAATCTCTTGGTTTACTTTGCACTTCGAATGGATCTTTTGCACATGCATGGTTTTGTAACACCCAGCACTGAGTTTTTGAAAAGCATTGATTTAATTGTGTGGGTATTCCAAAATGTTGATATATTTCATTACACAATATTTTTTAAAAACACAGTTTTTAATATGACCACGAAAATCACCCAAAAGTCTTTAAATATCAGGACTTTGTATTAGTGCATGATGGAGAATGCAAGTTCTTCAGAATCGAATTTTGTCTTGAGAGCTCAGGTTTTTCTCATTGGCAACAAGCACGTTCCCTGGTTTTCCTTGATGTGACAGCTCACTTCATTTGAGATAATGTCCGTCAAATACCCCAGCAAAAATGGTTTGTCAATTTTCTCTCAGTAAAAATGGTGTTGCATGCAGAGCGCAGCTAATGAATCACACCCCAGTGCTTTCTCTCGAGCACCCACATGTATGCGTGTCATACGTGCTGGCTACCGTCACATGGAAGATGGAAGGCATGTGTCCTCCAGGGTCAAAGTGGAATGACACACAGTGGTTTTTACTGCTTTGTCAGGACATACTTATGTGGAACTGGCAACTGACGTGTTTGTTTTTGCTGTGAGTGTGTGATGGTGAGGACACGGGCCACCACCTGGATCACACCAACACCCCAGCAGTGTGGCCACTGTCCATTTTATTTATTTATTTTTATAATGATATTTTTTATTATATTATGTTAGTCACCATACAGTACATCCCTGGTTTTTGATGTAAAGTTCCATGATTCATTAGTTGCGTGTAACACCCAGTGCACCATGCAATACGTGCCCTCCTTACTACCCATCACCAGCCTATCCCATTCCCCCACCCCCTCCCCTCTGAAGCCCTCAGTTTGTTTCTCAGAGTCCATAGTCTCTCATGCTTCATTTCCCCTTCTGATTAACCCCCCTTTCTTTATCCCTTTCTTCCCCTACCGATCATTCTAGTTCTTATGTTCCATAGATGAGAGAAACCATATGATAATTGTCTTTCTCTGCTTGACTTATTTCACTTAGCATTATCTCCTCCAGTGTCATCCATGTTGCAGCAAATGTTGAGAAATCATTCTTTTTTTTTTTTAAAGATTTTATTATTTATTCGACAGAGATAGAGACAGCCAGCGAGAGAGGGAACACAAGCAGGGGGAGTGGGAGAGGAAGAAGCAGGCTCATAGCAGAGGAGCCTGATGTGGGGCTCGATCCCATAACGCCGGGATCACGTCCTGAGCCAAAGGCAGACGCTTAACCGCTATGCCACCCAGGCGCCCCGAGAAATCATTCTTTTTGATGGCTGAGTAATATTCCATTGTATATATGGACCACATCTTCTTAATCCAGTCATCTGTTGAAGGGCATCTCAGCTCCTTCCATGATTTAGCTATTGTGGACAATGCTGCTATGAACATTGGGGTGCATATGGCCCTTCTCCACTACGTCTGTATCTTTGGGGTAAATACCCAGTAGTGCAATGGCTGGATCATAGGGTAGCTCAATTTTCCACTGTCCATTTTAAAATGCAAAAACTTTCTTAGTATTATTCTGAAAGCAGCTTTTCATTCTGCAGATGTCCTGAAAGATTCTTGGGGATGCCAGGTATGTGCTGATTAGACCCTAGGCCATCTGAGAAGTTGATAGAGAATAGCCCGATGATGACTTTATGTGTGTGTGTGTTTATAGAGATATTTTTAAATATTTTTTTTTCAGGTTAGACGAATCTCAAATGTAAGTGTTCCAACCAGACTGAATCTCAGGGTTCCCTGCGGGATGTAGGGTGGGGGTGCCACAGGCAGGTAGTGTAGTGCTGGAGGGATCTATCTATTATTCTTGTGACACTAATGAGGCTGCGTCATTTTGCATAATAATGAACAGAGGCCCTAGAGTCAGACAAAAATGCATTGAAATCCTGACTTTGCTTCTCACCAGCTGTCTGATTTGTATGTCACACGTGTCCGAACCTCTCAGTTTCTGCATCTGTGAAATGGAGATAATACAAAGTTCACTGCTAGGATTGCTGGAGGACTAACGAGATAGGAAACCCTTTGATGGAGAGGCTTCAGAAGTGCATTGTAAAAATAGCCTTCTCCAGCCTCATGGTCCAGTGAGCACAGAAAGGAACACAGGCAGGATGGCCCCCTTTTGGCTGGGTGGTGGGGCAGGCCCCGTGAGCGAGGGCTGCTCCATTTCCTCCAGCTTTGGCTCTGTGCGCAAACGCCCCCGTCCACTTTGGTGTGTGAGGGAAGAATTGGGTGCTCCACCTGTTTCCTTGGTGATAGAACAGCGAACTCTCATGGGGAGAGTGTCAGCCTTCTTGTCACTGCACGGCACCAAGATTATGGAGATTTTTCATCCATAGGATTCTGAGGTATTAGAGTTTATCACAGCAGAGTTTGCAAGGCATCAAGATCCTTTATAATCAATGTATATATATCATGGGGAAAAATAATCTTAATTAAAAGTTAGAGTTAACTAATTTCTCTCTTGAATACCAAACACATTAATCTCAAAACGCAGGCTCAGACTGTGCTTATAAATACACAGTGTTTTTAGACAAGAGAAAATAGTGAATTCGGTTTATATTTTGTTTTGCACTCAATTCAGCATCTTTATTCTACATTTTTTTAAATAAATTAATTTAAGTGAAATTCACTTTAAAGTTTTCTGATTCTTGGCTTCGTTATGTTTGGAAAATAGCACCTGAGCTCAGTTATGGAGAAAGAAGGTAGCTGACTGCACATAAATGTACATCAGTCCACTCTTGCTTGAGACATGGTGTCCACATCTTCTAACACCTGCCCCCAGGAGTCCAGTGAGGGGGGGAGTGAAAACATGAAGCAAAGCTAAAAGGCAAATTAATGTCATTCAGTCGTTCATGCCAGAGGAGGGGGGGGAAGATAGAATCTAAACTAGCCAAACATTGATAAGAGTTTACAGATGTTAGAAAAAGTGTTAACTCATTAAATTCAAGTGATTCCAGTTTGCCCTGTCTCATTGCTTCCCATGACTGTGATCATAATGCATTATCAATATAATGATTTTACAAGAGATTTTGTTCCATAGATGCTTAAAGCTAATATCCCCAGAACTGTTCAGTATCTTTCATGGACAGAAAGAAAATTTATGTCTGATCTGTATCCAGCATATCCAAATAATGTTATCTGGTATATAAAACAAATGGCCAACGGCAATATATTGACAGTTATATTAATTCACAAAAGGCATATTGTTATGTAGTGGAATACTATTTTTAAAATTTTTACTTAATTTCACAACTTACTGAGCATTGGCTTCATTAATAAACATGGAGGGAAACAAAAAATTGATAAAATGGAATGCTGGCCTTGATGTGCAAAGATGTGCATTCTGATATGCCATTTGGTAGGAAACTTTCTCTAAGGCATTTGACAACATATATCAAAAACCATAAAAATGTTCATCTTTTTGGACCCACTGACTCCATCCTTAATTATTCATACCAAAGAAATAAAGTGTGTAGACAAAGATTTATGTAAAATGAGTCAACATGGTCCTTTATAACAATAAAAAATTTCTCTTTGCGTACACAGCCGATTAAGTGAATGCATATGGGCCTCAGCCTAAGTGAATAAGATGTGATAATTTTAAATGCTGCTTTTTAAAATTTTCTCAAGGCAGGGGAAAGTCATATGATAAAGCTAAATTATTAAAAAACAGAACATGGATAATAAAAAGCAGGATCTGGATATACTGTATATCGGTATAATTTTGACAGTGTGAGGAAAAGCACATGAAAAATATGAGCAGAAAATGCCAGGGTTAAAAATGGTCACTTCTATACATCATGATGTATTTTTGTGCTTTATTATGGACTGAATGTGTCCCCTCAAAATTCATATGTTAAAGCCCTGCCCCCCATTCTGATGGTATGTGGAGGCGGGGCCTGTGGGAGATAATTAGGTTTAGAGGAGGTCAGGTGGGTGGGGTCTGAGCATGGAATTTGTGTCTATAAGATGAGGAAGAGACCAGAGCGCCCCCTGTCTGCCGCAGGGTGTGTGGTGAGAAGGGGGCCCTCTGCAAGTTAGGAAGGGAGTCCTCACCAGAACTCAACCCTGCTGGCACCCTGATCTCGGACTCCAGCCTCCAGAACTGTAAGAAATACATTTGGGTTGTTTAAAACACCCAGTCTATGGTATTTTTATGGCAGCCCAAACTAGGACATACTTCTTTATATTTTTCTGCATTTTCCAAATTTTCTAAATCAAGCTTCTAGTTTGCCATCAGAGACAATTAATCAAGAAACGTAATAAAATATTATGAAAGATGCATTGTCCTCTGAGTCACTGGAAATGAAATAATCTTGAAATGATAAAAATCTTTGTCATAACATTTTTGAGAAAGGGACAAGAAATGTTCTCTTATAGAAAGTTAGGGTGGTTTTTACAGTTAGATGAGAGAAATTTATCCATTGGGCCTTTCTCTGCATGAAGGGGGGGTCATTGGTTCTGTTCAGTCAGTTCTGTTCAAATAGTTGAGATCCGTTGATCTTTGTTTTCCACTTATGGAAACTGACTTTGAAAAATAAGGCAAATGACATTAAATTCTCAGCCAGGAAGAGACATCTGTCATTTAGCCCTGCCGAGGTGTCTCGGCTCTGCCATCTCCCTATAGCAGGGCAGTGGCTCCAGGTGAGACACCAGGCATCATGCCCCCTTCTCGTCCACAGGCTGCTCTGGTCATCCATACAAGTCACCCCCAGCCGCACTGCTGGCCATCACCCATACTGCGCTGTAAGCCGAGTCCTGTCTGCCAGTCGCAAAATTCTGCGATCCTCTGATGAACTATTTAAACGAGTTTACTCAAGGCAGCACACACCTAACTAAATAGTGTCTTGACATTTTCCTAACCCCCTCGCCAGCAGCACTCAGTCTGGTGGTGCAACTGACTATAGATTGATAGAAGGTCCGCATTACAGATATCCACACATAGAAGTCTCTGTGATTTCAAGCAGCATCCTAAAGGCAGCTGACCTTGCCTCTGGGCATTTTTAAGAGCTTTTCATGGAGCAGCTGATTTCATATAAATTTCATAAAAAGTAGATCATGGGTTTGATAGGAGGCCAGAAGAAATCATGCACGCCTTGATGCTCTTCTGCTTATCACTTATTCCACAGAAGGAATATTGCAATGAAATACATTTTAATGTCTGGCTCCTTCTCTAGAAAGTCTTAAATATGAACATTTAAATTGTAAAAAAAGAAAATGGGTAGCTTTACCCTTTTTGTAATGCATATGAACAAAGGATCGTAATTTATCATTGACTTGGTCTTTTCGCTCAGGTTTGAAACATCTGAGGTGTTTTGTTTCGTTTGTTTATGTTCAGTTACCCAGCATATAGTACATCATTCGTTTTTGATGTAGTGTCCAACGATTCGTCTGAGTTTGTAATAGACTGCTGTTGACCAAATAAGAGAGGAGAGGAACCCCATCATATTTCTCATAAAGAGCTCTGGACTCTTTCTTCTGAGAATAAAAGAAGCAATAGTAACCTGAGCTTGTGCTCTGCAGAGACTGTCCCATGAGGCCATGTCACCTTTGGTGAAATGAGTGCTGACCTCTATTCTGTTTGTATTACTCTAGTGCCTTCCTCTTCCCCATGTGTGAGCCAGCTCTGTGCCCACGTAAGGCTAGGCAGTTACCCTTCCCTTTGCTAATATGGTTGCCTTACTTATCCCAGATATGGTACAAGTCCCTCCAGAGCCCCTTCTGGCAGAAGGCTCTAAGAAGGGGAGTAAGAGCAGCTCGTCGCCAGAAAGGCCATAACACCATACAGTCAAGCCCCCAGTCATACAGGTGACCGGACAGAGGTGAAGGGGTGCTTCCTACAAGTTCTGGCCACAGCAAGACAGGCAGCCCCAGCAAAGAGCCCAGATCTCTGGACCCCGAAGCCAGTGCTCTGCTTTCACCATAACATCCTCCTGGACTCAAGTTAACTAGCATCCCCTTACATCAGTCGTTGTGTCTTAGCCTCCAGGGATTCACGCCACACCCATGCATTCATTCATGAGCAGTGAGCGCAGGCTCTGTTCTAGATGCTGGGCCATGGCAGAGGAGATGGGGAGCTACTGACCAGCATCCGAAGTCCAATGGGGTGGACACTTATAACCAGTTTATGGGGCGTGAGTTTCCCTGAGGTGAGTCCCTCAGGTCAGAATTGCTGTGTTCCATGGGTGCTTCCTTTGAGCCACAAGCACTCTGCCTTCTGAGGCTGAAAACAGCTCCTCAGCAAAGGTCTCAGTGATGTTGGGGTCTGGGATGATGGACTGCACATAGCTGAGCCTCCTTTAGTCTCTAAAACCATGGAAGAGAAATAGTAGTGCCAGTTTCTTGAGAAAGTGGTATGGATGTGGACGGGGGACAGAATCATGAAGGACCAGAGCTTTAGAGGCTCTGGAAATGGGTTGCTGAGACTCAAGAAAGATGACTCAGTAAGAAAAACAATTGTAAGTCCTCATAGAAATTGGGAGCCTGTGTTCTGAGGACGCTCTTGCTCCAAAAGTATGTAGGCAAGACCCAAAACGGTGGATATGTAAATAAGATAAAATATGAAATGTGGAGTCTGGTGTATTTGAAAATCTATAGTGAAAGACTGTGCTAAAAATATTTAAATTAGGAGTCCCTGTAGGAGGATGGCTCTGAGGTGGCCAGGCTGGCTGACATTTGTGACTGGCTGGGCCGAAGGCAGAGTTTGTCTGGGCAAAGTGGGCTGGGCAGCAAACTACCCGAAAAGTACTATGGGCAGGAGTAGAAGGGAGGCTTCGTTTTGCAAATCCAGGCATCCCTGAGTGCCCGACACCTCACCCTGTGTATGTTGGTTGTTCCATTGTCTGTCTAGGGAGGAGCTGCAGAGGGGTAATGACACTGATGACCTGGACCACTGCCCTGGAGCCAGCACCTGGTGCAGTGCCTGACTCAGTGAGCACTTGATAAATATTCGTAAAGTTGAAGGAATGAATGAGCGACTGAGTGAGGAACTAGGTAGTTGAGTTAACTAGCTGAAGAGGAGGGAGTGCGTACCCAGCAGCCCTTGCACTCCAGCACGTGCCTCCTGGCAGAGGCCAAGCGACTGCCCAGAGAAGCATTTGAACTCAAACCAAAGTTAAAAAACCAGAACATCTACAGGGGCAGCGGGCAGAGAAGGGTCAGAGATCTGGCACATTATAAGGGGAAGACGTGCAGGGAGGCATGAGACCCCCAAAGGCAGGGGTGAGTTCTTCCCTGCTCCTACCCTGGAAAAATGGGGCAAAACCAAGACAAAGACAGGTAGAGGCACAAGCATTAGAACACAGGTTTGGTAGCGATTAAAAACAACCCAAATCAATAGTGGCTTAATAGAGACAAGAGTGTCTTTCCGGCTCATGTGACAACTGCGTATTCACAGTCCAGTCTCAAAGGAAGCTGCAGAGAGAGGGGAAGAGGAAGTTTGTGGAGGGACTGCCCTGCACGTTAGGGCTAATCTTGGGAAAAGTAAGAGGAGAGTGAGTACTGCATCAGGACTCAGATGAACATCATAGCCAGGCCCATGGAGCAAAGCAGCTGCAGGGCCAACCAGCTCAGACTAAAGTCAAAAGCAAACCCAGTGTCCAGACCCTCCTGGCCCACGCATGGTCAGTTGCAGGAAGAAAGAGCTGGAGGCTAATTGGATGGAGTTGGAAGAAGCATGAGCTGCTTCCCTCTTTCCCCCCTACCTACATCTGCCTAACGGAAGGTTCTGGAAAGAAAGTGGAAAAGGAAGAGCATTGTGCTGTGTTTTCAAAGGGGGACTGGGTGCCTGCATCCTCAGAGTTTGCTGAGGTGACTTTGTCTTCCAACATTGCTCTCCCTTAGCTGCCGGTTGGAATGACCATTAATGACCAGGTGAAGGCCCTGAGGTGTCACTAGAGAACAGAAGCCAAAAGGTAGGGACCCAGGGGTTATCCCTTCAGGGGAGAAACCCTGAACCATTCCTGGAACTGGCCTCCTGATCCCCCTCCTCCAGGAGCCTGCTTTGTCTCAACTTATGTTCAAGAGAAGGAACCCATCTTTCTATGTCTTCTTTAACCAGCTCTGTCCTACCTTCTCTTCCCCTCCATCTCCAAGCCAGCAAGCTACTGGTGTCTCATAGCTTCTAGAAATAATCTGTAGTGGCCATCTGTGATGCCTCCTACATAGAACCCAAGTAAAAACTCAATAAGTTCAATGGGATTTTTCTACAGCCATCATATATTAGTCATGTCTGTACTATGTACAGAGATATCTAGATAGATGATAGATTGATAGATAGATAGATAGATGATAGATAGATAGATGGATAGATAGATAGATGATAGATAGATAGATGGATAGATAGATAGATAGATAGATAGATAGATAAAGTGAGTAGAAACGTGTGGTGGAAACAAACATCTTAACATGTATTTTGGTGACAACTTAAACGCTGCTTCTAAAGCTGCCTTGTTCATGCACCTTCATTGCCTTCCTACCAGCAGTGCCGGACTCCAGACCAGGGAGGGCGCGGGGAAGCAGAGGCTGTGAAGAAGCACTAGATCTCTTTACTTCACTGCTGGCTCAGGGTGCACTCTTCAGCCACATCTCTTTATGCTCACAATCCTAGGATGAGAAAAATATATCTCAGAGACCTTGATTCACAAAATAAAGTAATACATATAACATGAAATAAAAAACATGAAATAGTAAGTAAAGTTTTCATGACATGAAATTTCATGTGTTACTTAAATTGTTTGGGGGATTGCATTCATCCCCTAAGGCTGCCAGAACAAATTCCCACACATGGGTGGCTTAAAACAGAAATGTATTTATTTTCTCACAGTTCAGGGGCTCAGAAGTCTGAATGCAGGATGTCACCAGAGTTGGTTTTTTCTGGAGTTTCTGAAGGAGAATTCATTCTTACTTCTCTCCTAGCTTCTAGTAGTCCTTGGTGGTCCTTGGCCCATAGATGCGACACCCCAGTATCTGTCTCTGACCACATGTGGCTTTCTTTCCTGCATCTCCCTGTCCTTTTCATCTTCTGTCTCTTATAAAGACACCCCTCATTGGATTTCGGAACTACCCTAATCTCAGATGCTCTCATCTGGAGAGCATTACCTTATTTATGTTTGCAAAGACCCTTATTCCAAATAAAGCCACATTCTGGGAATCCAAGGTTGAGGATGTAGACAGATATTTTGGGGCTCAAAATTCAACCCACTGCAGGGATGAAAATGAAAATGAAAATATTGACCCTCCAAAAGAATAGCTTTCTTGCCAAGCACGTAAATGCCTCAGTGTCAGTATCCAAGAGAGGCCTCACAAAGCAGATGTGTGCCCTTGTGTGAGAATGGTGGGAAACCAGAGAAGCAGCTTGGGATGTGCAGAGGGTTGTGTCATCCTGTTGCCATGAGTGATACACATTCTCATGGCTCATGAAGGAAAGCAGCAGTAGCTGTCTTGAAAACATTTCCCAGTAAGGATGGCATCCTGAAAACTCAACATAGAATGCTGGAACGAGTGGGACATTTTCAAGCCTTATGCCTAGTTCACTGTATCTTCCCTTCTGGCACCGTGATGACTTGTCTGAACAATTTAACTTCATTAGGTTCATTGGGAAAATGAGCAGGATTGATTTGCCTTTAGGATTCTGTTGGTCGAGAGTGACAGAAGGGCTTGCAGTACGTTTAGGGTGGCATCTCTGTTTCTGATCTCCAGAAATCCATTGTCATGTATGACAAGATCCCTGTGAATGTCAGGTCTATGAACAGTAACAGATGACCATCACTGTATAGCACCCCTGGCTGTTGCACAGTCACTGAAGCTGCTAGAAAAGGTGCTCACTCCACAATGATGCCAAGCACTATAGATAGTGTCTCCTCACAAGAAATCCCATAGAACATCACTCGATGCCCAGGTAAGATTGCCGTGGCCTTGATCCTCAGCTCAGGACTGTGTTTGGGCATTGATAGTGGGTTTGTCCTCAAATCAGGCAAATACCTGAGACTAATTACTTCATGAGAAGTGTAGCTGTCCCTCTTTCAGTAGATGGAGCTACATCAGAAGCCAAAGGACTTCCAGAGAGGACTTGGCATGACTAGAATCAGAACAGAGGGCACTAGAAATGGAAACATAGTATTTAATAGCACTGGCCACCATGACTGCTCTGCGTTGCCTTCCACAGTGGGTGCTTTGCCAACCCAAATGTTTGACATTTGGGGGTCAAGATTACCTCTGCTCTGGAAGGAACATGGAAAGCTCCTTCCCTGCTTCCATTTGTTCTTTTTCCTTTGCTTCCATAGCTGTCCATTCCCTCCATACTGACATCTTTCTCTAGATTCCCTTATAGGGTTCTAGTTAGGTCATAGCCAAATCTTGCTGCTCTGGGCTAATCTGTGGCTTTAAAGAAAAAATTTGGAAATTTGGGGCTCATGGATTCCTTTAAGCATCAAAGGATAGCTCTGGCTTCTTGCCATAGAAAATCACATACGTACATACACTGGAATTCCATTTATGATCCCCTAAGGACCCATGGAACCCTGACTAAGAATTCCAACTCTAAGTGAATATTTCTGCTCTAGGCCAGCATAGGCTGCTGTACAAGTGCCTTATCTCCTTGATTCTTGGGGCTCTTTATGTTTGGCCCGATATACTCCCTCTACCAGTAGACAAAGCTGAAGAACTATAAATAGTAGTTCCCCTTTAATTGTTAGATGCATAAATTAAAATAAATTACATTTAATAAGTTTATTCGTGCATAGTTTACTTTTGAGTGTGGGAGAGAGAAGAAAGGAAGCTTTAACTCTTTTTTGGAGAGGATAGTGTAAGGCCTGGGTATAATTTTAGGAAAGGACATTCTGGAAGCATGAGAGTTAATAACACCTTCCACGGGGTTCTGAATGGACACGTGGGGACACTTCATCATTGTTCTCATCACCCGGGTGCAATACATGTTCATCATAAATCTGGCCATGTCATGAGATTTCAGCATATGCCATAGAGTAGGGCCAGTTCTCTCTGCTCCTACCCACCCTAGTTTAGCTCTATCTGGACAAGCCAGATGGAATAGACTAATTCCTTGAAAGACACAATCTGCCGAAACCCACTCAAGAAGATATAGACAATCATTGAACTTTACATCAAAAACCAGGGATGTACTGTATGGTGAATAACATAATATAATAAAAATATTATTAGGAAAAAAAAAGCTTCAATTAAAAAATACCAGTACAAAAAAAAAAAGTAGAAGAAATAGACAATCAGAATAGGCCTGTATCTATTAAAAGCATTGAATCAATAATAATCTTCCAAAACAGAAAGTACCAGGTCCAGCAGGATTCACTGGTGAATTACATCAAACATTTAAAGAGTTAATTATACCAGTTGTCTACAATCTCTTTCAGAGAATAGAGGCAGAGGGAATACTTCTTAACTCATTCTATGAGACCAGCATTACCCTAATACCAAAATCAGACAAAGATATTCCAGGAAAAGAAAATTGAGACCAATATGTCTCATGAAATAAATTCAAAAGTCATCGAAAGAATATTAGCAAATTGAATCTTGAAAAGTTTAAAAGAAAATAATTATACCCCATGACCAAGTGAAATTTCTCCCTCTTTCGACATTTGAAAATTAATTGATGTAATCCATCACATCAACAGGCTAAAAAAGAAAAATTACATAATCATATCAACAGATGTAGAAAAAAATTTGACAAAATTCAACACCAAGTAATGATAAAACTCTCAGTAAACCAGCAGACTAAGAATAGAGGGGAACTTTTTCTTTTCTTTTCTTTTATAATAATATTTTTTATTATATTAGTCACCATACAGTACATCTCCAGTTTTTGATGTAAAGTTCCATGAATCATTACTTGCGTATAACATTTTCTTTTTTAAAAAAGTTTATTTGTTTGAGAGAGAGAGAGAGCAGGAGTGGGGGGAGTAGCAGAGGAAGAAGGAGAAGATGGCTCTCCACCAAGCAGGGAGCCCAATGCAGGGCTGGATCCCAGGATTCCGGGATCATGACCTGAGCTGAAGGCAGACGCTTAACTGACTGAACCACACAAGTACCCCTAGAGGGGAACTTTTTCAATTTGACAAAGACTATCTATAAAACAAACTTTCAGCTAACATCATACTTAATGGTGATAAACATGAAGCTTTGCCCCTAAGATGAGGACCAAGGCAAGGGTGCCCTTTCTCACCACTCCTATTCAGCATTGTTCTGGAAGTCCTTGATAATGCAGTAACATAAGAAAAGGAAATAAAAAGGAGTATAGATTGGGAAGGAAAAAAATGTTATCCTTGTTTGCAGGTGTCATGTTCATCTCTGTAGAAAATCCCAAAAAATGGACAAAAAGACTCTTGAAACTAGTAAGTGTTTAAAGCAGGGTCTCAAAATACCAGGTTGTTATACAACAGTAGTTACTTTCCTACAAATAATGAACAACCAGAATTTAGGATTAAAAACACAATGCCGCTAACATTAGCATGGAAAGAATGAAATACTTAGCTATAAATATCACAAAATATATACAAGATGTATGATGAGGAAAATTTTAAAACTGATAAACAAGATCAAATAATTAAATAAATGGAGAGATATTTTATGTTAATGGATAGGAAGATGCAATGTCCGTTCTTCTCAAGTTGATTTATAGATTCAGTGCGATCCAAAACAAATCTCAACAAGTTATTTTATGGATATTGACAAACTGTTTCCAAAGTTTATATGAGATGCAAAAGACCCAGAATAACAAACACAGTATTGTAGGAGAAGAAGAAAGTTGCAGGACTAATGCTACCCGGCTTCAAGACTTACTATAAAGTTACAGTAATCATGGTAGTGTGGTATTGGCTAGAGAATAGATAAATAGATCACTGGAACAGAATAGAGAACCCAGGAATAGACCCACATAAATCGTCAACTGATCTTTGACAAAGGCGTAAAGCCAATACAAGAAAGCAAAGATAGCCTCTTTGACAAATGGTGCTGGAACAACTGAATGTTTACATGTATAAAAAATGAATCTAGACACAAATCTTATACCCTAAATGTAAAATGCAAAACTATAAAATTCCTAGAAGCTAACATAGAAGACCTACATGACCTTGGGTATAGTGATGACTTTTTAGATATAACACCAAAGTCATGACCCATAAAAGTGATTAATTGATAAGCTGGGCTTCATTAAAGTTAAAAACTTCTTATTTTCTCTAAATAATATAAATAGAATTAAAAGACAAGCCACATACTGGGAGGAAGTATTTGCAAAAGTAATTTTGATAAACAACCATTATCCAAAATGTTCAAGGAATTTTTTAAAAGATTTTATTTATGTATTTGAGAGAGAAAGAGCACAAAAGGGAGAGGGAGAGATCGCTAAGCACAGAGCCTGATGTGGGACTCGATCCCGCCACCGCAAGATCATGACCTGAGCTGAAACCAAGAGTCGGACGCTTAACCAACTGAGCCACCCAGGAGCCCCCACAGGGTATTCTTAAAACCCAACAATGAGAAAACAGACAACCCAGTTTGAAAATGGGCCAAATATCTTAACAGAGACCTCACCAAAGAAGGTATACAGATGGTAATAAAACCTATGAAAAGATGTCCTACATCCTGTGTCATCAGGGAAATGCAAGTCCAAACAACAGCGAGATACCACTCCACACCTATTAGAATGGACAAAATCCAGAAAACTGACAATACCAAATGCTGACAAAGATTTGGAGCAACAGAAACGCTCATACATTGTATGAGATGTTCATACAAAACTAAACATACTCTTCACCATGCTGTCCAGCAATATCCTTCCTTTGTATTTACCCAAGGAAGCTGAAAATTTATGTCCACACAAACCCTGCACTCGGATGTGTAGAGCAGCTTTATTCATGATTGCCAAACCTTGGGAGTAACCAAGATGCCTTTCAGTAGGTGAAGGGATAAATTCACTGTGGTGCAACCAGATAAAGGAATCTGATTCAGCGCTACAAAGAAATGAGCTACCAAGCCCTGAAGAGACACCGAAAAACCTTAAAGTGAAAGGAGCCAATATGAGAAGGCTTCATATTATATGATTCCAACTCTATGACATTCTAGAAAAGGCAAAACTATGGAGACAGTAAAAAGTCCAGTGGTTGTCAGGGGTGGGCAGGGGGAGAGATAAACAGGCAGAACACAGGATTTTCAGGGCAGTGAAATGTTCTGTATGATGTTGTAATGATGAATGGATGTCATTATACATTTGTCCAAACTCATTGAATGTACAACACCAAGCGTAAGCCCTTAGGTAAACTATGGGCTTTGGGTGATTACTATGTGTCAGCGTAGGTTCACCCTTGCTAAAAAATGTACCATTCTGGGGGCACCTGGGTGGCTCAGCCATTAAGCATCTGCCTTCGGCTCAGGTCATGATCCCAAGGTCCTGGGATCGAGCCCCGCATCGGGCTCCCTGCTCGGCAGAAAACCTGCTTCTCCCTTTCACACTCCCCCTGCTTGTGTTCCCTCTCTTGCTGTCTCTCTCTGTCAAATAAATAAATAAAATCTTTTAAAAAAAATGTACCATTCTGGTGAGTAATGTTGATAACAGGGGAGACTATGCAACTGTGGGGCAAGAGGTATATGGGATATCTCTGTACCTTGATCTCAATTATACTGTAAACCTAAAACTGCTTTAAAAAATAAAATTTCTTTAAAAACCTTAGCACATGAGAATATCGCAACAATAAAAAATTTTGTGGTTGCCTCTCACTGTGTGGCCCCAGAATGAATGGCCTGGATGTCCCAGTAAAAACTATGGGTCAGGAGAGTGGAGACGAGCGGTGACCTGGGGCCACGTGGTGGCGATGTTTATCCATGAAGGCATATGGATGTTCATTTGTTATTCTCTATTTCTCTTTAGGGGAATGAAATATTTCCTAATAAATTATAAGAGTACAGATAAGTGCATTCAATATAGAAATATGACAAATCGGGTGAGTGTTCGTGCTATTACTCGAAAATGCGATCACCCACATTCCCACCATAACTCCCAGGGAGGAAGCCATAGCTGGTCTGTAGGAAAGCTGCTGGCTTACAGGTGGACATCTGGTATACCGAGCACTCTGCTGACTTCACTGATGATCAGGGTAGCAGGAGGTCACTTTGACCTGCTACATCAGCTGCTAGGATTCAGATACAGTAAAGTCTGATGGAGCACGTCCCCTGGAGGTCCTTCTGCACACAGACTGAGCAGGAGAAAAGAGGTAGGTAAGTTTGATGAGGGAATAAAGCCATAGGCATATCCAAAAGGACACTGAGTCCACTGTCTGCTGACCCGATGCCCCACGGACTGGAAACAGAATCTCAGGAGGTTGGAATTGTGCTGTAAGAAAAAAAATGGAAGAGTTATTTTACCAAATCTCTAAGATTTGAGGGTGCAAGGCCCTTCCTTAATGCCCATGGTGCAGGAAGGAGGCAGTCTCCACCCTTGGTAAAGAACTCAAAGAACGTCAGTGCCTGGAAGAATCTAAAGGACAACGTCTTTTCTTCTTACCTCAAAGAATCTGCTGAGTCAGAAGCAGAAAACCTTCGGGGAGAAAACAGCTTCTCAGAAATGGTGGCAAAGACACGTCAGGGAAGTACACACACATAAAAGCAAACAGTGCAATCTTTATCTCTAGCAAAATAGAACCCAGGAAGAAAGCACTTACCCAGAAAAATAATATGGTCCTTTATTGACCAAATGGATAGATGATAATTCACAGAATGTGGTAGAGAGACTTTATAAACTAATTGTTGTATCCAAACACGAAAAAGCAGCCGGACCAAATCTGAATGCGGAAGGTTTCAGCACATGCCTCTCAACAAAAGTCAAGTGGAACCAAAGGGGCAGGTGGTCTCTGGGGATTCTCCGTACTTTCCCCTCAGATTTTCTGTGAACCTTTAACTGCTCTTAAAAAAAACAAAAAACAAACAAACAAACAAACAAAAAACCCTTAATATAAATAAAATAAGCAAATGCACAGAGGGCTTAAATAATGGAATATTTAAGTTAATAACAGAATATCAAAGACTAAGGAGAAACTCCATTTCAAACTAAAAAATCAAGTAAAATGCATTACACAATCTATGTTCTTTGGCTACAGTGTGTTATTTGAGTCCTGCTTAGAATTCTTAAGGAGATCTTCACTT
The DNA here is from genome assembly GCF_002007445.2 of Ailuropoda melanoleuca. Classification (NCBI taxonomy): domain Eukaryota; kingdom Metazoa; phylum Chordata; class Mammalia; order Carnivora; family Ursidae; genus Ailuropoda; species Ailuropoda melanoleuca. The sequence continues at coordinate 5,327,092 of NC_048218.1, forward strand.
CCTTCATGTTAAATCCAAATTCCGTGGCCTATCCCAGGAGGTGCGTCGTGGCCTGCCCTAAGCCTCAGTTTTACCCCTTCTTGACATTTACTCTGCAGTCCAATTATAGGGAAACCCCGTTAGTGGCTCACCGCAGCCACACAATGACACCTGTCTGCCTCTGAATGCCCTGCTCTCTCTGCCTTGAACACCTTCCTTTGGATAAAAGTTCTAGTATTTTATTCTCGTACGACAAATATCTATATTTATGTAGCAGCTACTAGGTGCCAATAATTGAAGTATACATCATTAAGACATAATCTTTGACCTCAAGGAGTTTACAGTCTGGAGGGGAGAGGTGGCAAGATGGAGTGAGCACAGATAAAATGCCTCCAATGCAGAGTATGAACTGGGAGGTGTCGCGGGTGTTCCCGTTAATTCACAGCTGTTCGGTGAGCACTGTCAGCTATGAAGGACGCAGCGCTGCCTTTGGAAATGTTCAACCCACCACCTGACTTTTGAGCAGATATATCAGCACAATCAAAATGTGACGACTCACTACACATTTATAAAAGCAGCAAAAAATAAAAGTTATAATACCACATGCTGACAAAGATGTGGAGAAACTGGATCTCTCATACATTACTGGTGGAGGTGTAAAATGGTGCAGCCGCTCTGGAAAATAGTTGGCAGTTTCTTGTAAAACTGAATGTGTACTTACCACGTGATCCAGCAATCACATTCTTGGGCATTTACCCAGGAGTCCTGAAAACTTACATTCACGAAAGTCCCTGTTCATTAACCTTCATAGACGCTTTATTCATGATAGCCAAATACTGGGAAAAACCCAAATGTCCCTTAACAAAAATCTCTGGTCCAGCCATACGATGGAACACCCATCAGCAACAGCGAGGAAGGAACCGTGGTTCCACACCGCAGCCTGGATGAACTTAAAGGGTAGTAAGCTGAGTAAAAACAGCTGGTCTCAAAGGTTCTGTGTATATAGCATTCTCAAAGGACAAAACTGCAGAGATAGAGAAAAAATTAGTGGTTATTAGGGGACAGGGAAAGAGATCGGGGTGTGGCCAGGTGCAAATACAAAAAGGTAGCAACAGGGACTTCTTTTGTGGTGAGGGAAACATTCTGTATCATGACCATGGTAGTGGGTGCCCGGATGTATAATTAGATAAAGTTACATAGAGCTACACGCACACACATACACACACACACACACACATTTAACAATGGTGAAAACCGAATAAGATACATACTTCAGTTAATAGAGATGTTGCCATGCCAGTTTCCCGGTTTTGATATTGTGCCACAGTTATGTAAAATCTCAATCTTGGTAGAAGCTGGGTGAAGGGCACATAGGACATAACGCTATTTTTGCAAATCCCTGTGAGTCTGTTTTTCAAATGAAATAGTTTTTACTAAGTAACAGCCCCAAAACCATAATGCCAAATAGAGAAAGACAGCAGGCCGCTACATAGGATATACGTGACAGAGACATGACGATATTGTGGGAGTTCAGAGAAGACAGATCATCCTGGAGAGGTGAAGTCTGGGCAGGTTTTATGGGGGGATGGAATGTGAGTTAACAGGAGAGGATGGATGGCAATCAGATTAGAGAGACGGAAGTGACTTTGGGAAAGGTGGAAAAGGCGCAGTGGGGCCAAACAGCTGTGCTGAAAAAGGGAAAGGATGTTCCCATATGGGGTCGGGGAGAGAGGAGCATGCAAAGTGGGTTCGAATGCAAAAGCAGAGTTTTTGGTTAAAGGAGGAGTTAACTGGTGGGTGGAAACACAGGCTGCAGGAGGATTCCAAGTGTCTTAGACTTAGTGCTGTGGAAACAGCAGATAGTGAGAAGCTACTGTCATACTAGAAGTGACATTTGTGGAAGCCGAACTCCGCAGAAGTTTGGAATGGATCGGAGTGAGGCAGGCAAGGGGATTAGAACACTGGCCCTAGCCCAGCACAGGCTTCCAGATTAAGGCTTAGACTGAGGTGGCCTTTGAGAGACCAGCAAGGACACATGTGATGTGAAAGATGCCTTGAACATTCGCTAAACAGAACCAGGTCACTGATGAGCGCAGGGACCGGAAGTCAGTCCAAGGTTGAAACCGGGATGCAGGAATAGAGAGAGGGAGGGAATTTGCGGGGACAGTTGCCACGTGCAGGTGGTGCCGTGCCATCCATTTGCAAATTCCTGGCTGACTTACAGCGATGTGAGTCAGCAGCCGAAGACAGGGGGGTCGCTGCTTCAGAATAACGCATTGCCACAGCCCACGCAGATGAGATCTGCAAGGCTGAGCCCGGACGGGAGAGTGGGCGATGGAGGAGAGAGGGTCAGAAGCCCCTTCACGAGCAGATGTCCCTCTACAGGGTCTAGAAAATAAAAAACCTTCTTCCCTTCATCCTTCTTCTTCTTCTTTTTCTTCTGTCATTTTGTTCAAAGCCTGACATCATCCTAGACAGGTCCAGACTTGGCTGCATACCCTGCATAACCCGCTCACTCGCCCCCACTGCTTCCTTAACAAGCTCCTGCCACAGGCTGTTGTCAGGTGCATTTCATCAGCCATAGCAACCGGCCCTGAGCGCCCCTGACGTGTGAGATGAGGGGAAAATCGCTCTTTGTCCAAGTGGCTACAGGCAGCCTCGCTAAACCCACAGAACCCCATCTCCACAATTAATCCTGATTGCAAGTTCTCAGAATTGTGTCCCCTCATTTAGCTGCCAGCTCCCTTGCACTTAGAACATCCAGAAGCAAATCACAGTAGCTCAGACCTTATCTTGGGGGCTGTTTATTTTGAGGGCTTTTTCCTTGGAGGTGGAAGGACGCATCCTATCACCGGCACACATTTCTTAGGTCTCCCTAGAGGATCAGATCAGCCTGTTTTATGTTGCTGTTTGTTTTTTAGTTAAGAGGGTGAGAAGAGGAGGGAGGAGGGGAACGGATGGGGAAGTTCCCAAACGGGAGGCTGCAGCTGCTCCCCATATCTGGGCTGAGCGACCCAAGAGAATTTCATTTGGTGCTAAATTAGACCTTGCTATAGAGAATGGACATGTAAGGATAACTTTCTGCATGTTCTCACCATGCTCAAAGTGTTCCTTCACTCGTAAGATGGACAGGAAACCTTGCCACTTTTTCCCAGCTGGATGAGAACCCCTGACCATTTAGGAACATGAGGGCTTGCAGCAATTTGAGCTCCTTGAAAAAAAGGCACAAAGCACTAGCCCTGTGGGAGAGTCTGTGTGTCCAGCCAGAGACCTCTTGAGATTTTCTGCCATTTGTTTGACAATGGAAGGTGGCCTGATTCAGCCCAGCAGTGCTGCCTCTGGAAGGCTCTTCAGCCAGGGCTTAAAGACATCTTTTTTTTTTTTAATGTTTTTTTAATTATATTATGTTAGTCACCATACAGTACATCCCCGGTTTCTGATGCAAAGTTCGATGATTCATTAGTTGCGCATAACACCCAGTGCACCATGCAATACGTGCCCTCCTTACTACCCATCACCAGTCTATGCCATTCCCCCACTCCCCTCCCCTATGAAGCCCTCAGTTTGTTTCTTAGAGTCCATAGTCTCTCATGCTTCATTCCCCCTTCTGATTACCCCCCCTTTCTTTATCCCTTTCTTCCCCTACCGATCATTCTAGTTCTTACGTTCCATAGATGAGAGAAACCATATGATAATTGTCTTTCTTTGCTTGACTTATTTCACTTAGCATTATCTCCTCCAGTGCCGTCCATGTTGCATCAAATGTTGAGAACTCGTTCTTTCTGATAGCTGAGTAATATTCTGTTGTATATATGGACCACAGCTTCTTTAAAGGCATCTTGATGCACCTTTTTTTCAGGTGATCAGTGTGCTGCTCACATTTGAATCTGGGATATTTTAATGGGACCTTAAACTCAAGCCATTAAGCTCATATTATGTCAAAAACAAAAAAATATATTTTTTCTTCTTGTAAAAGTAAATACGTTTATTGAAAAAGATTCAGACAAATCAAAGAAATAAATAATAATGAAATAATGCAGAAATAAATGTAGCAAATACACCTATCATTCCTCCTGCTAATATATTTACTATCTTTTAGGACATTTAAATATTTAGTCCTATACATAGATACATAGATTTGTTTGTATACCAAGAGGGGAGAGGAGAGAGTGAGAGAGAGGTTCTTAAATAAATTTTTTCAAGATTTTATTTATTTATTTGAGAGAGAGAGAGCATGCAAGCAGGGTGAGTGACAGGGGAGAGGGAGAGAGACCCTCAAGCAGATTCCCCTCTAAGCACGGAGCCCCACACGGCACTCAGTCTCATGACCCTGAGATCATGACCTGAGCCAAAATCAGGAGTTGGATGCCTAACCTACTGAGCCACTCAGGTGCCCCTAAATACATTTTTAAGAACAAAAAATAATTATGCCTTATAGGCTTTTTTATTCAATAAATAATGTATTATTATGGACTGAATTGTGCCCCCCCAAATTATTTGCATTTTGTTTTTTTGTATTCAGATTTTTAATTTATTTATTTGAGAGAGAGAGCCCGAGCAGGGGGAAGGGACAGAGGAAGAGGGAGAAGCAGGCTCCCCTCTGAGCAGAGAACCCGATGCAGGGCTCAATCCCAGGAGCCTGGGATCATGACCTGAGCTGAAGGCAGATCTTCACCGACGGATCCACCCAGGTGCCCATAATTCATATTTTAAGTCCCAGCCCTCCAATGTGACTGCATTTGGGGTAAGGCCTTTAAAAATTTCACTAAGGTTAAATGATGTCATAAGGGTGGGGCCCTAATCCAATAGGGCTAGTGTCATTTTAAGAAGAGGGGGAGGCCCCAGGGTTGTGGCAGGTGGAACAATGGGCATGTGAAGACATAGTGAAAAGGTGGCCATCAGCAAGCCAAGGAGGGACCAAACCCGCAGGCACCTTGGTCTTGGACTAACAGCCTCTAGAGTTGTGAGAAAGTTCAGCCTGCGATGTAAGTCACCCAGTCTGTGGTAGACTGTTACGGGCACCCAAACAAACTAATACAGGTATCTTTTCACTGTTTTAATGGCTGGATCATATGCCATTCTATGGCTCCGTAATCAGTGATTTAAACAATCATGAGTATTTACATTGTGCCTGAAGGTTTTTATTACAAGCAAAGTTGCAAGAAGCATCCCTACACATACGCATGTATCAAATCACTTTTCGGGGAAATATGAGAAGTGGAATTACAGGGTCGAAAGATGTGTTCGTGCAAAATTGTGTCACACGTGGCCAAACTGGCTTCCCAAAGTCCGGGCTAGCTGACATTTCTGTTTGCAGGATTTAAGTACCAGCACCCCCACCTCCTAATCAAGCCGCCACTTCGAGTCTTTAACCTGCCCTGCATTTGTCAGCAAAAATGATCATTTAATTTCATAACAAAAGACGTTGAGTGTCTTGATAGTTGCTTTTTTAATGTTTTTAATTTAAATTCATTAATTGACATAAAATGTATTATTAGTTTCAGAGGTGGAGCTCAGTGATTCATCAGCCTTAAATCATACCCAGTGCTGATTACGTCGCATGCCCTCCTTCATGCCCATCACCCTGTTATCCCATCCCCTCTGTATCCATTTGCACTTTTTTCCTATGTTTTGTTTCTCTTGACATTTATCGCATGACGATCCTTTCTCTGGTATATGTTACGTATCTCTTCACATTTGCCATTTTTCTTTTCATTTTGCTTTGCCTCGTGGTTTGCTTATTTATCCGTAGAAAGAATTATTAAATTGTTATGTCATGGGATCTACTCAGCTTTACTGCACAATTTCTGGCTTGGATATCATGCACACAATTTTTTTTTCTTCTCAAAATATTCACCTAAATATCTTTTGAGTAAATAGCAAGGGGAAAGCAGGGTTAAAGATGTTTGCTACCCCATTATGTGGAATTAAAAACAGCAGTGTTTATACTTTTTGATGGAACACATCCAATTAGCCATGTCAGAGTGGGTAGGACATATTTGGTGCTAGTCACCCATTCCTCTGGGCCAGTGGGTCTCAATGTGTGGTCAGTGGGAATTTGTGGGACATGCAGACTCTGGGGTCTCTCCCTAGACCTGCAGGATCACACACTCAGTGAAGCCATGTCACCTAGGCTACGTGCCCACCATTGGCTTAGAGGCAGGCTCCCGTCTGAACCCCACTGCTCTGGCTGCTGCAGACAGATCTGCCCCCGGGAATTCATTTGCATCCCCCCGCAGCAGCTTCCAGTGGTTTAAACCTTATCTTCTGCCCTGTCATTAGGGACACATGCACTCGGATGACAGCGTTTTCCTCACAGCTTATTTGCTATTGACACATGCACACACAGACACACACATGTTTGGAAGCCCTTATTACATACACGCACGGACACTACTTGTTCTTCGAACTGAGCGGATCTCAGAAAGGCACGGGTTCAGTGTTGAGCCAGCACTCCCAGTCCCTCCTCTTTGAGCATCCAAAGCTCTCTGGGAAGGAAGCAGGTGCCGCTGCCAGCACCAAGAATCGTCTGCAAGCATGATGATTCCATGTTAAATAGAAAAGGTCAAACGAGGCAAAACCCCAGCACCTGTTGCATAAATACTGTCCACGCGCAGGATGGAGAGGATACTGCTACAATCTTTCTTCATGCGAAGCTATTAAATGTTCTTTAATATGCCTGAATATCTTGCGACAGGCTTAAATATTTCCTATACCTCTTTTCTATATGAATTAGGGGAAATACACAAGATAAATATTCATCTGTACAGACAACAAATTAGGGAAATCTTAAAGGAGAGAGTTAATAGGATTTTTTTTCTTTAAAGGAGATTTTTAATACCTTGATGATTTTTCGCAGCTTCGTAGGGCAGGTTGTGTGCTGCAGAGACCAGGTCTCCGTGCTCAAGCGCACGCTCACTTGCATGAACGAGCGTGAATGAACACCACTAATGTCCCGGCATGCACCACTGGCAGCACTCCTGTCCCCCTTGCTGAGTCTTCCTGGCGGGTTTCTGCTTCATTTAGAGCCGTCAATACCTCAATTAGTGCCTGCTTGCCTGCCCTGGGAGGGACGGTTACACATCTCACTTCACAAGCCTCTGCAATCTCCAAGCCCCCAGAGAGGTGCTCGGTCATAAAATATCTCATGATTAACAGTGCTGTTTGCCAAGAATCCCTTGCTCCTTTCTGTTTCTTCCTTTGTAAGATTGATCAGCTGCCATAAACAGGAGACACTGAGAGCTGCCGCCTGCCAGCCGTTCCACTGAAAATATCCCCCAAGCGTGCCCTGTGAGGGTTCGCGGACTTTACGCCTGGATCGGACTCACACGTGCACGGCACGAAGCGAGGCAGAGCTCGGACTCGAGCTGGATGGGTGTGCGTGCGTGCCAGTGCGTGTGTGTGTGCGTGTGCCTGTGCACGCACGTATCCTGGCATTTACTCGTGAGCTGGGACGTGACCTCCACCCTTCACCAGCATTAACCCTACGGTTCAGTACGTGAAGAGAATTCGGCTCGCCTTGAGTTAAGAAAAGAAAGGCAGCTGGTTCAGGCTCCCACAAAGCTGTGTTTAACTGGGCTGCCATTCCTTCAGAAAAGGTGGTTTTCTGTCTGCAGAGTCGTTGGTGCTATTTTGTATCTCCGTAAGCTCTTTTCCAAGCAGATGCGGCCTTAGCAAACCTAAAAAATAGGGCGAGAGACCATCTGAGCGCTTTACTTTTTTTTTCTTTTTGAAAGAGAAAGCTCTTTAAAAAGAAACATATAATGGCATATTTATTTTCCAATAAACCTTGTTAAAAATGCCTGTCATTTTGGCTTTCATATAAAATTTGGGAGAAAATTTAAGAGAATTCAAATGCTCCGGTGGCTCAGGAATTGTCCTGTGTGCCTCCAACACACACACGCACAGGTGAGCTCACACCCACGTGTGTAGACATCTATGCTCGCTGTGCACACGTAGAGGAATGTGTATACATCCCCCAGTCACTCGCAGGCACACCCGAGTACACACACACACACACACACACCTGCACAAATATAGACCCTTCTAGAGACCTATGACAATGATCCTTTGGAGAATAACAATCAAAACCTTCTTCTTGGAAAGTAAGCAAGCCATCACCCCATTCTCTTCCTATCAAGGGGCCAGAATTGAGCACATAGAAAACATTCTCTTTTTCCTTTTTTTTTTTAACCTATGCTGTCAATTTTCTAGGTGATGTGATGGATACAGCCATTATATTATTTACCAAATCCATTAATATTTCATTTAGAACATACAAACATGAAATTTACCTTCAAGCATGTTTTATTTATTGCTCAAACCTTACGAAAACCACACGACACAGATCTTTAAAATCTCTATAATCCCATCACCCTCATGCTGACTTTTTTTTTTTTCCTTCTGGTCCTTGCCTATATACGAATATACGAAAAGCTCCTCAGCCTTGGTGGAATGTAAATCTAGTCAGAAAAACAAGTCATGGATGCAAATATTAGCTGGAGAAAAAAACAACTAACATTATAAGCCCTCACAGTCTACAAAGGACTTCCTGTGTATTTGATCTTTGCAGCTGCTCTGTACGGAGGAGACATCGCCATGGTGCCCACCAAGGAATCAGGCTCATTGAAGTTTATAGTTCACAAACTGGCAGAGCCAGAACTCAGTCAGCTCTTCTTTTTTTTTTTTTTAAGATTTTATTTATTTATTTGACAGAGATAGAGACAGCCAGCGAGAGAGGGAACACAAGCAGGGGAGTGGGAGAGGAAGAAACAGGCTCATAGCGGAGGAGCCTGATGCGGGACTCGATCCCAGGACCCCGGGATCACGCCCTGAGCTGAAGGCAGACGCCCAACCGCTGTGCCACCCAGGCGCCCCTCAGTCAGCTCTTCTGATTCCAAATTCCAATTTCTGCACAACACTCTCACAGGATCTTGCAGTAGGGCTCCAGGTGACTGGGGTGGGGAGCCATGCCCAGGACAGCTCTAAAACCATGGTTCTCACGCTCTGGCATGCACCAGAATCTCATGGACAGTTGTTGAGGATGCCACCACCAGGTCTGTTTTTCTGGCAAGTTCCCAAGTGCTGCTCCCATGGCTGCTTCAGGAGCCACTCTTGAAGAACCACTGTTGTCGACAAATTGGTCACAAAGACTGATGGCGAGATTATAAATTTGCACAACTCTTTTTGTGAGAAGCTTGGTATTGTCTCATTAGTCTAAATACACATACCTTAGCTCTCTGTATATGTTCCCTAAAGAAATTCATGCATAAGTTTCCAGGGTTCATGTACAGAAATGTTCATAGTCATGTGGAATTTGAAACTTCTGAAATAAACCATGGAACATTCATGCAAAGAAATATTATATGACAGTGAAAACACCTGCAGGCTCTGTATATATGTTGTAGATATCATGTAAACTAACACAGAATAAAAGAAGGGAGACACCAAACAGTACAGATGGTATGATCCTATGGGCTAGACCACTCAAGAACAGGCAAGGTTAACTCAGTTGTTCATGGGTGCAGAACCAGGTGGGAATAGTCTAGGCTGCCTAAGTTGTAATTCCGGCTCTACTGCTTGCGACCTGTGTGACCTTGAATGAGTCATTCAGCCTGTTTCTGCCTCAATTTCTGCACACCTAAAATCAGGGTAAAAATAGCGCCTGCCTCCTAGGGTTGCTGTAAAAGTGAAAAGCAGATAAAATTCTCAACATAGGGCTTAATACATGTGAGCTATAATTATCATCATCTGTATTACACCAGATGTTTTTCAAAGGGCATTTTACATCCTTGATACTAGCACAAACAAATGAAAAAGACATGCAGGGGAAAAATGATAACCCAATAAACCAAATGTTATAACCAAATCCAGATAACCAAATTAACAAAAACACGTATGCATTTATGCAAGCAAATGGAAACATACACCAGGAGCCAAAGAAAGAGGGTTCTATGGGAATGGATATTGACACAGGGGGAAGACCAGGTGGTCAAAATGGCTTCAGGGAAAAGGCAGCACATCAGAAATTAAACATAGGGCGGGGATTGCAGGGTTGAAGGCAGGATTAAGGTCCTGGGCACTGGCCTGTCTTGGACAAGAATCTTCAGGTGGAAGAAGCCCCTGGGGTGCCCTAAAGAGGGAGGTGGTATGATCTCAGCTGAGGAGACACTGCCCTGCAGTCCAGGGAGCCACAAGGCAATACGCATCACAGCCGAAGCAGCAGAATGTGGCTGAGTCCACACGAGTGTCAGTGGGGATAATGGCTTATCTTCTCTCTCTCTGCTTCTGTGCAAATGCTCAAAAGTTAGAACATGGCTTTGGACCCAACAGTTCTGGGTATCTATCCCCAAGCCACCAGAAGCTTCTGGTTCTGTTTCCATGGAAACTTCTTGCCTTCCAAGAACTGTTTCCAAATATGTAAGAAGAAGGAAAGCTTGACTGGGGGGGAATCCATTTCCCCGCTCCCACAGGGTTGTTGGCCGACCTGGGATCTTCGCAGGCTATTGGCCAGAAGCTTCCATTCCTCGTGGTCCTGCCCACCTGCTACCTGGGTGTCCTAGTGACAGGATGGCGGGCTTCACACACACACACACACACACACACACACACACACACACACACACAGATGCTCCAGTGCCCAAGGTGAAAGCTGCAGTCTATAATCTAATCTGAGTGATTTACCAAAACTTCTGCTGGATGCTATTGGTCATGTGGACCAAGGACTCTGGTAAAACATGGGAGGAGCTATTCAAGGGTTTGCAAACCAGGATGTGAGGACCACTGGGAATCACCCCGGGGGTTGGCCAGCACCACTGACTTTTTTTTTCAAATGAATGTTCTAGACCTCATCCAATTTTTCATGATGACATAGTCTATTTTCTTACATTTTAAAATTTATTTTTTATATCACTGTCGGCAGGAAATCAAAGTCTGTTTACTATTTTCCTCCTTTCTACCTTAATTGCTAGGAAGTCTTGTTAGGCAGAATGTAGCCTCTGTGTACATGGCCAGACAGCGAGAAAGAGAAGGAAAAAAACGTCCTGCCTATCTTTCTGTGAATTGGGGAAAATACTGTTTTTAATATCTTTTGGTTAATAGTCACACTTGTCATGCAAAATAAATCAACTTTCTTCTAATAATGTCACTTGAAACAAGTTCAGAGTGAATATAATATGAATCCTAAATGTTTTCTGTCTTTGCCCTGACACATTTAATCATGTCACAAGGCCCCGGCTGAGATGCCGAGACGTGGAGCTGTTGCCACTCTTGTTAAAGTTTAACCTCAAATACAGCCCACTGTAGCTTGGAAACACAGATTTGATTAATGGTTATAATCAAAGTAACTTCATTATGTAAGCGTCATAACCCAGCCAAGAAGATATTTTAGTATGTGCTAAGAACTTATTAATTCCTGGCTGGAGAAATCATTTTCTTTATGGGGATTAGAGCTGCCCAGTAGGTAGCCTCACTTGCTAAAACTTTTATGAACAATAAGTATTTGGACAGGAGGAATTTTTGATTCTGCAGCAGTGATAATAGGACTTTGTGTTTCTGCGGGGCCTTTCTTCTGACACACTCAGTGGGTTCCACTAACATAATCTCATTAATCCTGATCACAGCCTCAGGATGCTGGAGGTCTCATTGTTCTTACAGATGAAGGAATGGAGATGAAGCTGAGAGGCAGGGACCCCAGACGGAGAAAAAGCCACTTGGCCTTTGAATGCCTGGAGAAGAAGGGGCCCAGAATTGCAAACCATTTTCTCTAGCAAAGCGCTATAGACATTTTCAAGAATAATGACCATAGATGCATTATTCGCAGTGGCCCAGAGGTGAAAGCCATGCAGGGGCCCCTGGATGGAGGAATGGAGAGACAAAAGGTGGCATATGCCCACAATAGAATGTTACTCAGACTCTAAAAGAAGGATGTACTGACACACGCAACAACATGAATGAGCCATGATGACATTACGCTGAGTGAAATAAGCCTGTCCCAGGGGGACACATACTGCAGGATTCCTCTTCTATGAAGTCCCTAAAGGAGTCAAGTCCATGGGAATGGAAAGTAGAATGTGGATGGGAGAGAGGGACTAGGAGTTGGGTTTTAATGGGGACAGGGTTTTAGTTTGGGAAGATGAAAAAGTTCTGGAGATGGACAGTGGGGAAGGTTGCACAACAGCATGAGTGTACTTAATGTCGCTGACCTGTATGCTGAAAAGTGGTTAAGATGGTAAATTTGACGTTAGGTGAGCTGGAGAGAACATGTGTTCACTGGGACTGGGCGATGTGAGTGTGGGCTCCTTAATGGCCCCAGGTGATGCAGGCACAGGAACCACAATTACAATGAAAGATTATGTTGACAGGTTGTACTGTCTTAGAAAGGAGACTAACCACTTTTCTCATTAAGATTTGCCCTGTGTGCATGGCCTTCATCATGGCAATAGGGAAAAAGAAGGCCGCTAGTTCCAGAATGTGGTTGGTCATGCCCAAGTCTTGCCCAAGAGACTGCCTCCTCCCAGCTTCTTTGCCCCCTTCAGGTGACTAGGGAACAGCAGCGACAGCCTAGGAGACTGAGAATTTATCTGCTTCCAGGGCCAGTGTCCTGGGTATGTGGCTAGTGTGGTGGCGTGGGCCCCAGAGCTCTCAAGAGTCCTGTGCTTGGGGTTTAACGTTCTTCAGCTGCCATCTTGAAATTCTTAGTAATTTTGTCTTTAAGTTTGTGTAAGTGAGGTCTGACGGAACAGTGGAGCTTGATCTGGACACTTGAGGCCTCAGCCCCGGTATCATCAGCCTCCCACTGCCACCTGTCTCCCCGCTCTCCCACTCCCGGAGCCCCAGGCTCTGCTTTCCTGCAGTCACCCACTCACCAATCCCTGAGGTCCTCTTCGCCTGCGAACCTCAGGGTATGTTGGATGATCAAGGTCAGGCTCTTCACAGCATCTCCACATCCTCCCTGCCTGGAGGTAGCAACACCAGGAGCTTTCAGGAGGTGACTCAGAATACTGTTGGGGTCACCCTTCTAAGACCTGGGTTCGGCAGTCATTCTGGTGGAAGGGGGACCTGGCAGGTGGTCAGGTCCATGTACATGCATGCCAAGTCCCAGACCTGTCCTAATGCCTGGGAAGGCTGGCACTTGGCCAGCCCCAAGCTCAAGGGAACACAAGACTATATGTTGGCTAATTGAATTTAAATTTTAGAAAAGGAAAGATTAAATAGAGGCTGGTGATGTGTATTAAGGAGGGCACGTATTGCATGGTGCACTGGGTGTTACACGCAACTAATGAATCATGGAACTTTACATCAAAAACTAGGGATGTACTGTATGGTGCCTAACATAATATAATAAAAAATATTATTATTTAAAAAAAAGAAAATATAAACCATTAAGACATATGGGGGGGGAGAGAGAAAGAGAGCACAGATGAATGAAAAAAGCTTTATATTTTAGAACTTTAATGGCACCTTTTTCCTGCTTTTGAACAAATGATCCCACATTTTTGTTTTGCTCTGGATCCAGAAATCATGTAGCCAGTCCTGCCAAGCAGTCTCAAATATGCACTAGGCTTAAAGGAGAGATGTTATTCTGCAGCTGAGGAACTGGAGCCATCAAAGACGTCATGGGGGGGTCTCTCCTGAATGGACCCAGCCCCAGGCCCAGGGGCATCCGAGGATGCTCTGGCTGCCCTATGCCCTGTGTTCTGAGGTGGGCCAGCCTCATGTCCTGCACTATGGTTGGGTGAAGAGGCTTTGCACTTGGATTCAGGAGATCTAGGGTCTCCTTCCTTCCAGATTTTACCATTGACTTCCTAGGTACATTGCTCTAGTCTAATTACTTCCCTTCCCCGATCCTCTTTTGGTATGGGTAAATGGAATTAAGAATTTCACGGAGGTCAGGGCAGGGAAAACTGTTCATGTTAGGGATTAAAGAAGATAACTTTGCTATAGTACTTTTATGGTGAAATTGATGTTTTAAAAATCTTACAAGATGTGGACATTGCTGCTATAGACATTGGAGTGCATGTATGTTAATTGAATTTAAATGAAAATTTTTTTTATAGAAAGATGCTTTCTAAGAAAAAAGAATCCTACAAGATGAAATAGATCTTTGGATTACGAGTAGGAAAGGGGCGCAAAGGGCATGGGTTCCAGTGTAGCCAGTCTTACACCCTCTAGTTCTCTGGGTCCTTGCTTATAAACAAAGGGAAAGGGGAAGATGCCAGATATTAAATGAATCCCAGCATTCGCTTGTGCTCTATTCTTTCTTTTTCCCCACTTCAAGATAGGTATTTAGGGCCTGGTTCTCTTGTATCATCTGCATGGGCATCTGTTAATATAAATTTAAGTCCAATGAATGTGCTAAAAATGTTATTTCTACATCTCTTACACATATTTATAGCAAACCTTAAAGTCTACTGCAAGTGGAACTTATCAATAGGTCTTGCGTCATTTCTATGCTCAGAACGTGTATCCCATCAGGTTGTTATATGGGTTAAATATATGTGGGGCATATGAGAAAGTTTCCAGCACAGAGTGAGCACTCAAGCAAGTTAGCTCTTGTTGTTATTGTTGTTGTTGTTATTATTATTATTTATTACTATTGAATTGTGAGAAGAAGAGAGAGAAAAAGGGGAGAAAATTAAGGAAGGAAGGAGGGAAGGGGAATAAGGGGGCAGAGTGGGAAGGAAAGGGACAGAGAAAGTGGAGGAGCATTGGAGCTATCGGTGGCCCAGGAGACCACCCCATAGCGTTGTTGCAGCCCAGGCTATATGGTAGATCACTTGGAGAGCTTCAAATAAACCCACTCCTGAGCCCTGGTCCCCAGACACTCTGACTCAGCTGGTCTGGGGTAGGGCCTGGGCACTACTCTTTTTTAAAAACTACCCAGGTGATTCCAACTTCTGAGATGCAGCCCATGTTGAGAGTCCCCGGTCCCATTCAGCCCCCCTAGGAATGAGGCCAGCGGTCTTGCTCACTCCTAGCATGTCCTGGATGGTGTGAGATTGGACCCAGGCTCCTTGCTTCTAGTCCCCTTCACACCTTGCCCTCTTATATGACATGTGTGAGAGTAGCACCAGACCCCAGGTCATATCTGCAGAGTCCAGAGTAAGGCATGTGCAGTGGGTCTCCAGCCAAGCAGAAGAATTCAGGAAGAGGGCCGCCATCTTAGTGCCTTAGTGTCTTAGTGATCTTGGAGATGCTCACTGATTCATGTTTTCACCCAGTCTATTTTAAAATAAAATAATGAAAATTCTGTATTCAGTAAATTTTGATTGGCTGATGAGATAACACTGAAATAAATTTAGATTCAAATCTGTGCATGAAATATTCATTGTGGAATCCAGGCAGTGGGTATATGGCTGTTCAACTTTCCGTATGCTTGAAATTTTTCCCAGTCAAATGTTGGGGGTGGGGAGGTGTAAAAAAAAGTATTTGAAGGGGCGGCTGTGTGGCTCAGTCAGTGGAGCGTCGAATTCTTGATTTAGCCTCAGGTCACGGTCTCGGGGTTGTGAGATCAAGCCCCATGATGGGCTCCACGCTCAGCACCGAGTCTGCTTAAGAGTCTCTCTCCCTCTGCCCCTCCCCCTACCACTTGCACACACTCTCTCTCTCTTAAGAAAAAGTACTTGAAGAATTGGGTTTAAAATATGTGTTCCTGTCTGAGAATATCTGCCTCCCTGGTCCTCCCAATCATAAACCCTTTGTCCCTGCCTCTGTTTTCCACCTTGGCCTTTGGGGCAGCCTTGTGGCCTCATGCCTGGACCACACACTCTTCTTCTGCCTGTTTGGACAGAGTGAAGGACTGAGGGAACCACCCCACCCCCAAGAGGCAGGGCTTGCCTCCTCAAACCTGGGAAGTTCTAGGTACCTAGGAAGTTGGCCCCTCTCTATTGGGGTCATTATTGACGATGGTAATGGTTTGAGAATAGGACTCATTTTAGTTGGATCCTGGTTGACCCCTCTCCAAGGCTTTGACACCCACTTCTCTATTCTGGTTTTCTCTTTCTTCTCCATAAAATGAAGGAATTGAACCAGATGATCCTGATGGGCAGGTTGTTTAGTTAAAGATTACCCAGGTCGGGGCGCCTGGGTGGCGCAGTCGTTAAGCGTCTGCCTTCGGCTCAGGGCGTGATCTTGGCGTTCTGGGATGGAGCCCCACATCAGGCTCCAGCGCTGGGAGCCTGCTTCTTCCTCTCCCACTCCCCCTGCTTGTGTTCCCTCTCTCGCTGGCTGTCTCTGTCAAATAAATAAATAAAATCTTAAAAAAAAAAAAAGATTATTCAGGCTGCTTGGTATTTTGTTTTGTTTCTTTTTCAGCACTAGTTTCAGCAGAGCTGGGGAGAAAAGAAATAAAAAGATATTAGATTCTGTTTTGTGCCATTAAAAGAGAGTAACACTTAAAACTAATCTTGAATATCAGCAGTTTATTAATATAAATGTCCACCCTCCTGTATCCAAGTTGAGAAAGTAGCATATACATCGATTCTTCACTGAATCAACTGTCAAAACGCACAGCGATGTGCTGTTCACATCCACAGGGTTTACTGTTATGACTAAGATTAGCTGTGGCTCTCAGGTGAACCCCACCCCCCTTCGGTGTCCCTGTATTGTGGGAACTCACCTTACTCCTTGGAGCATCCATGTGGTAACAGACTCCGCTGTGCAGTCTTCTGGTCAGTGTTAAACAGCAAAAGCCGTTGGAGGAGGAGGGAGGGGAGAGAGCCCTGAGTTCTAGTGTTTGCCAATGTCGATGGTGTAAATCCTCCCACCGTTGCCAATTTCAAGCTAAATAGGTCACGTCCCACGAGTGTGAGTCGAGCTGCAGTGTGCACGGCTTTCCATGGCTGGTGGCAGCGGCTCCCTTCCACCCCTGCATCTTTCTGCTGCAAGAAAGTAGGTCAGATGATGCTCCCTTGTGCCATGAGAACGCAGATTTCCTGAATGTTGAGATGCTGTTAGATGATACCCTGGCTTATGAAGGAAACTTATAAACCAATGTATCATGGTGTAAAATGGCACCTTACTTAATGGGTAATTTTGCAGGAGACGCACACAGCACACAGTCTCTGAACAAAGCTCTCTTGGTCTAGAGTTTCTTTGCCCCCACAGCCTCTGCGTGGTACCAACCCCTGTTAAATTGCCCCATCCATTTGTTATGCTTCAGAAATCCTTGCCAAAAGCACTGCTCTGCTGACATGTTGTCATCTCTTAGCACCCATGACCTTGACAGGTGGAAAGGTCATAACTTTAGACATTAGCATTGTAAGAGGCCATGATAATGATTCATTTTTAGAAAGTCTTTTTGACCATTTCTTTACCCGGCTGCAAATACTTGGGTGGGATAGGAGAATGTGGGCTGGGTCAGGCCGTGTCTGACCAAATAACGAGCTTATTCACCAGACCTAAAATACCTGTTTTGGATGGGACACTCTTCTAAAGGAGACATGTGAGTAGAAAGAGAAGTATCTTTTGCAGAGTAAGATGGGCAAGCCACGAACAAGCCAGAGGTGGACGATTTCGTCAAGGCATGGCTCCCATGTGGAATGCGGTTAAGCTTTTCCTTATTACGACAAGGAAAGAACAGAAAACAGGTCCTCAAAGCAATGCTGCATTTTTCTTAGGGAGCAGTAACATGTTCTTCCAGTGGATTGTTTTAAAGAAATAGGAAATTACCTTCTGGGCTAACAGCAACCTTCATAGTGCATTTGCTCCCCTGCATCGCAGCTCGTAGGTAGGACAGAAAGCCATTATTTCAGAACTGGTTCCCTCTCCTAAGAAGAAGAAGAAATGATAAAATATCCTGTACTTGCCGTGTCCTCGTGGGAAATCTCTCTATTTTCATTCTCTGCCATTTTACAAACGACACCGTGAGGCGCTAGCAGGGACTGGTTTCTGGAACCCAGCTCTGCCCCTGGAGCCCCTCCATCCTGTGCTCTGCTCAGGGGGCTGCAGGAATCATATGTGAGTTTCACAGTTTCCGACTCAGGTCCCCCAGCTCTGAGAGGAAGAAGGAGAAGTAAGTATCTCTTCTTTTTGGACCCACGACAGATTTGTTCACAGTTTTGCAAGGTCAGGTTGGGTGGCTGTGGGATCTTTAATTAGCATGATTCAGCGCTTTGCTCTTGTGAGAAAAAAATCTTGGTTAATGGATTTGAGCCCAAACTGGAAGTGTCTTTAGTAAAGAAGCTTTAGGAAGGAGTTGTGCCCCAAATCCTGAGCAGACCACAGACCCCAAACGAAAGTCCACATCCATTCCTCATCTGAAGACCTCCCCCCCCCTTCAGGGCATGAAGAAATAAGTCCCTGCCGTCAGAGACATGGAGACGCCATCAGCATATGCTTGTGTGGCACTGACTCTGTGCTGTGGGCTGGCTCTGTTCACCCTCTCAACAATCATTACCTCCCTGTGACAAAGAACAGCACTGAGGCCCAGAGCAGATAAGTGACTAGGGCCACGCAGTGACCAACCAGCACATCTAAGATTCACACTGAGGCTGTACAACACCAGGTTGTGCAGGCTGACGACAACCCAACCTATAACAATGATTCTGCAACTGGGGATCGCTTTGGAAACTACGCTTGCTCTCCATTACATCTTTCTCTGCAAAGCAATCCAATAGAAATCGTTTTGTTTGCTCGTTTGTTTCAAAATAGAACATCTGCCGTACCCCCCAAAGAGCCAAGACCTATGATTAAGGTCAGCTCAAAACAATACTTAGTCTCCTATTATAGAAAACCCCCCAAATAATAATAATAAATAAACATAATGGTTTATACTTTTTTCTCATATGAATGTTTTCTGGAGGGAGGCAGACAGGCTTGGGCATGATCGCTCATGGCATCATCAAGGGCCCAGGCTCCCATCTTCAGAGTCATCTCATGGTCCGAAATGACAGCTGGCACTCTAGATATTAGATCCCGATGTCAGGCTGGAACAGGAGGAAACAGAGAAAGCCCAAAGGGCTTCCACCCAGCAGAGCTTGCCTCCCAGGAGACCTAGATGCATCATGGCCTTGAGCTGGCAATACCCAACTGTAAGAAAAACTTGGAAACACATTCTTTTATTCAGGTGTATTTTTAATAATGTGTCTTGTTAAAAGCTGGGGAAAGAGGGAAAAATGGGCTTCCAGGGGTAACTGGAAATTTCTGCTCAGTCAGCAGTCCATACCTACTGTCAGAGTTTCAGAGGGCCCCATAAATAATAGCCCTGAGTTCAGAATCGAGCAAGAGATGGACACAGGAGTAGGGTGGTTTGATCTCAGCTTTCTGGATTTTGCAGATGCTACACTCTAGAACTAGGGAGACTGAACCACCCAGGCTCTGCCAGAGCTGCAGACATACACACGTCTTGCTTGGACACATCCTCTTTCATCACGGGAAGTTTGTAGATCAGAACACGTGTCCTCTGCCAACAGGTAACTAGAAGGGACTGGTCACACTTCTCAGTTCCTCCCCAACTCTCAAATCAGGTTAGTCACTGCCTCTCCATTCAGGAGGGAGGTCAGGAGTGTTGCTTTCATCGATGGTCCCCCCACATGGAAGCATAAGGATTGGGGGCATTTCCCCCAACAACCACCTGCCCATTTTAGCTGCTGCGGCCTCATTTTTTAAATGATGTTCCTGTTCTTTTATTTCTGGTCTGCAAATTTTTCTGCATACATCCAACACTATGCTAGGAAGCATATAACCACCAGATCTCCAAAAACATGCACAAATAAAAATAAAATATATCATACTCAGCATCGTCAATTCCACAGAGCCAACTCCTTATCATAAAATACTTTAGTTGCCTTTCTATGAACCCTCGTGTCTGTAGTCACCATATGGCTGCTATGCTGAACCAGTGTTGTTCCAACATGAAGGTCGTTCAGTGCTTTTGTTTGTAGTAACAGGAAAGACGGAAGCAAAACAGGAAGACTGATCAGGGAATGTCATTCATTTATCAATGATGTGAGTGAATTGTTTGCTGAATCAGATGAACCAGACTTCTTTGCTGAATCTGGAGTACTGGAAGAATAATTTCTCAATATTTGGAGCTATGTAAAATGTAATAGCTGCAGACATATCATCTTTGTTATTAACTTTTTCTCCATCCCTTTCTTAAATCCAGACAATCAACAAAACAGTAAACCAAGCCTGATTCGTCGCATCTACAAACGTGGGGATGCGCTGACTCATTAACTCCTAAGTCCCACAGCGTCCCTGTCAGTCAGTTCTACACAAATCCACTGGTGTCTTCCTGAGTTTCCAGACAAGCCCATCCAGGGCCCCAAATCCCTGCAGCCCTGAGCATTTCTGGTAGGGTCTCCACCTCGCATTGGGTTTAAAACGCAGAAGCCACCAGTTAGCATTACTCATGTCCCCACCGGTACACCTTGGCTCACTCCCCAGACACCCCCATTTTTCAACATCATTAGAGTGAGGTCCAGGATCATCATCACAGACCCAGTGGAGGCAAAGCAGCAGAGTGACTCCTTGCTTTAAACTCAAATAAATCCACACACTGACATACATCCAAGTGAAAACATAAATATTTTGTGACCTAGGTGTCTTCTCTAGCAACAAGTTGACGAATATGGGCTCGATGTAACAGAGGCTGCCCCGATCGTGGATACTTGAATTATTTTTCTTATTTTCATCCACTTTTTTTTGCCCTTAATTTTATCCAGTGAATCTTACAATAGGCAACCAATTCCGGTCTATAAAGATCAAGAAGCATCTTGGGAGATTCTCAAATAATTTGGCTCCTTCAGACATACTTTTTAAAAAGAAAAACTCCACTGCATTTCAGATTTCTAAGTAATTTTATAGCATACACAAATATGGAGTTTACAATTATCATGGAAAATAATTTTTCAGCAGTAGCAAAGACCCCAACTTGCCACACTGAGCACACCCGAAACGTCCTAAATAGCCAGTCCCCCACCACTGAAGACATTGTGCCAAGAGCCCACGCATTGCTAGCACCACCAGGAGAAAAATGTTGAAGCCATCTGGAAAGACAGTGTGGCAGTTTCTCAAAAAGTTAAACAGAATTTCCATGTGACTCAGCAGTTCCTCCTAGGGATCCACTTGGGAAGAGTGAAAACATAGGTCCTCACAAGAACCCGCACCCAAATGTTGATAGCGGCATTATCCGTAATATCCCCAAAGTGGAAACAATGCCAATGGGCAACAAGGGACGGATGAGTGAACAGAACGTGCAAATCCCATGCAATGCCATATTATTCAGCAGCAAAGAGGAACAAAGAGCTGATACACACTACAGTACGGATGAACCTGGAAAATACGCTCAGTGAGAAAAAGCCATAAAGTTAGACATGAAAAAATACCTACTGTGGGATCCCATTTATGGGAAATGTCTAGAAAAGGCAAATCTAGAAGGACGAATGTCGATTAGTGATTGCCTGGGACTGGGGTGGGAAAGGACTATCAGTGGGTGTGGGGGAATCCTTTCAGGGTAATGGAAATGTTCTAAAACTTGCTGTGGTGATAATTCTATACACTTGTGTTGGGCTGTAATAGTGTGTGTGTATTGGATAATGTAAATATACTTGTGTTGTCCCCCCCAAAATGCATGCCCACCTGAGCCCACCTGAGAACATGACTTCATGTGGAAATAAGTTATTTGCAGATAAAATTAGTTAAGATGAAGTCATAACGCATGAGGGTGAGTCCTACACCCAATGACTGGTGTCCTTATAAGAAATCCCCATGAAGATACGGCAAAACCCTCAAGGAAGAACATGATAGGAAATGGGGGCAGAGATGAGAGCGAGGTGGCCACAAACCAAGGAGCTGCAGGGCCACCAAAAGCCAGAAGAGGCAGGGAAAGAGTCTTCCCTAGAACTTGGGAGAGGGCATAGCCCTGCCAGCACCTTGATCTCAGACTGGCTGCCAGACCTGTGAGAGAGCAGATTTCTGCTGTTGAAGCCATGCAGCTCATGGTGGTCGGTTACAGCTGTCCTAGGAAAAAATACAAGAGTAAACCCCATTCAGCTGTACATTTAAAGCAGGTGATTTTTATGGTATGTAAATTAGACCTCAAAAAAGCTGTTGAGAAAGATTAAATTTTTTCTCGAACCAGCTGGAGGAAGTGAGGGATCAGGGACGGAAGTGGGGCTCAAGAACAAAGCTGGCTGCCACGCAGGTGTGCCGGAAGAGGGACCTCACCACTGCTGTGGATAAAACGTGGGGCTCCCAGTGCTGCTTCTCCCAGTCAGTCTGTCCACTCCGTGCTCTTCCTCTCTGCTACGCACCTGCTGACTGAGTGCGGGATCTCCTGTGGGTGTCCAGGCTACAGAGCTGGGAGATTTTTTTGCTCGTCGTATGTCTCAAACCACTCGGGTATGCTGCGGGGGAAGACGGGACTCAGTACATGCCAGTCTGAAAAGAAGGCACCGTGTTTGGTCACCTGCCCAAGGAGCAGCGGAGGGCTTCTAGGTGGCCAGTATGGTCCACAAGTATGAGCTTGACCTTAGAAATGAAGAAAGGCCTTTCTCCCCATGATGGTGGAAATGAGGCCAAAAACAGGAAACATATAGATTTATTTTGGTTGTTGTTCAAATCCTCTTGGTCCTTTTTTGAGAGTGTATTTTTTCCTTCTTGTGTTTTTAAACAATCTTTAAACATCTCGTGTATAATTGTTTTATAGTCTGTGTCTGATCATTCTAGCATCTGCGGTGCTTGGGCTGATTCTCAGGGACGGTGGGTCGTGTTCTCGTGTGTTTTGTACTTCTGGTTTCTTAGCTCATGTTCGACAGAGGTTCATCTGGGAGAACTCTGACGGGCCTGGATGGAGTGTGCCTCCCTCTGGAGCGTGCTTGTGTTTCTTGTGCTACGATCTTCAGGCCTATGGCCAAAGTAGGATCACCAGCATCTGGACCCTTGAGCGTGAATCCAGCTCCAAACCGATGCAGAGTCAGACCAGCTACTGAGTCTCAGGGGAGGCTTGGTTTCTTCATTCATTACACGAGCCAAGGCAGTTTGCTTCTCCCTTTGCCTGTGTGGACCTTGTTGTCATGTTGTAGGTATTTTCTCTGAAGGTGAAGCCCTTTGAGGAGCCTGGTTTGAGGGGCCCACTTTCAACCCCCTGCCTCGCAGGTAGTCAGGGCCCCAGCATCTTAATACCTGTGGTCTTTCAACATTCACTTCTGTTTCTGGCCCCTGGGATTTCTCTCACTTTCTTATAAGCTCAGTGTGCATTTAGAAAGACACTCGTTATGTGCTGCCCTGCATTTCTAGGTGGTATGTGGAACGGGAGCAGAGTCTTAAGTCACCCAGCATAGTGATGGAGGTCCTTAGATGAATTTTGTGGTGGGAGAGGGGGAACTTGAGAAGTTCACAAGCAAAGCTTTCTGTTTGCTTGGTAAAATGGAGTTGAGATTCCCTGCCATGTGATGGGTCTGAGGTCTCCAGGTGACCATGACAGGTTGTAACAACTGTGGGAGATGGGCATAGCTAGACGTCACCCCAGCGACTGGTCAGCAGCAATCAGGGCCCCAGCCTAAGTTGATAAGTAAGGTTTTAGATTTCCACCATTGAAAATGGTAGTTAGAGGGGTGCCTGGGTGGCACAGTCGTTAAGCATCTGCCTTCAGCTCAGGGCATGATCCCGGCGTTCTGGGATCGAGCCCCACATCAGGCTCCTCTGCTTGGGAGCCTGCTTCTTCCTCTCCCACTCCCCCTGCTTGTGTTCCCTCTCTCGCTGGCTGTCTCTATCTCTGTCAAAAAAAAAAAAAAAATTTAAAAAAAAAAAAAAAAAGAAAATGGTAGTTAGAAACTGTCATTTCATGACAGCCGCCTCTCCAGTCTATTCAGAACTAAAATTGTTTTCCTACGTGTCCAAGGGGACGTGGGCTATGTTCCGTGATCTGTGTGTGTGCCCACAGTGAGCTGGGGAAAAAGCAATGCCCCCCGAATGTGAAATCCGGCAGCAGCTTCTGAATGAATGAGCTGAGGGCTCATGTCATCAGGTTTTACTTTTCTGCCACCTTCCCTCTCTTCTGTTCATGATTCCTGCCCCTCAGTTTCTTGAATACATTGTATTTCAAAGAAACCCTTCTTCAAGCATGATTTAGTTGAGTGTTACGGTGGGGAAATCAAGAATGCTGCTTTGCCAAATAAGTCGTGTCCCTCTTGGGTTTTCAGTTCCTGCGATGATCACGTCCTATCCAAACACGACCCTGGCCACTCAGGGTCAGAAGAAAGAAATGAGCTGCGCGGCCCATGGCGAGAAGCCCATCATAGTCCGCTGGGAGAAGGAGGACCGGATCATCAACCCTGAGATGGCCCGTTATCTCGTGTCCACCAAGGAGGTGGGAGAGGAGGTGATCTCCACTCTGCAGGTAAAACATAGAAGAGAGCGGGTCAGAGTCTAACTGCATCGGCAGGATAATCCTGTCCTTTCGCCTAAGTGGACGCATGTGGGTGATAAACAGCAAATCATCTTTCAGGACTTATTTCTGACGCACCATTTCTCTCCCACTGCTTACAGCAACTTTACTGAGTCGCCGACAAAAATAGGGCTTGATCTTAAGTGTTATGAAGAATAAAATGATGAATATGCCAGGGAACCCAACTGTTATAAAAAAAAAATGGGAGGAATCGAGTCTCTTAATGACAGTTAATCCTGGAGGATTGCCCTCTGGTGCTGTGCACCTGTTTTAATGTCCTGCAGGAAAAAAAACTAGATGGGCTTTGTAAGGAAACATGTTGCTTTTTTGGGAAAGATCCAACATAAAACTTCTGTCCTTTATAGAGGATCACAAAAGCTAGCAAAAAGTATTATAGTCCCTTATATTTTTTAGTATTATTGGTAGTTGACTGAATGGCGTCTTCAGTAGGGGGAGAAGAGACGCCGTAGCTTACACGGGAAAAAAGAAAGCCCTGTGTTTCAAACACTGAGATTGATTCACACGCATCTCCAATCCGCAGCTCCAATCCTGGAGTCCCTCTAGAGAGAACTCTAATGAGGGTCCTGCCGGACCAAGTATTTACTGCAGGATTTATAGATCTGCTTCTTTGAGCAGCATTGCTTTGGATGCACTAAAGACACACTGCGAGAAAAATAAATGCATATGTGGAATGTACATCCGCCTGACTATGGCATCCTACGTAAATTACACATGCAACTTAATGAGCTGGCACCTGACCTTGATCGTGTACATCGAACCTGTCCATCTACACCATCACAATTGCACTGCAATAATTTGCTCTCAGGGTGTGTGTGTGTGTGTGTGTGTGTGTGTGCACACGCATGTTGGGGATGCAAGAAGGGTGGGAGTGGAGAGATTTTTACAGCCAAAAGCCCCTGTAGTTGTCTTCGCTCCATGCTGCTGGATAAGATGGATTTCTTTCTCCTTTACACATAGATTTTGCCAACTGTTAGAGAAGATTCTGGCTTCTTCTCCTGTCATGCTATCAATTCTTATGGGGAGGACCGTGGAATAATTCAGCTCACAGTGCAAGGTAGGAAGGAGACCTAATTGGGGGAAAACGCGGCTTTTAGGACAGTAAGTGTATGCCCAGGCTCGGACCTCTGTGTGGACTCAGCTTGCTACATAACCCCTCCTGATTCCCAGAAAATTTTGAGTGTGTTCAAAGTTGGTGTTAAAATGGTATTTTGCAGTGTGCATGATTGTGTCATGGTGCAGCCCCAAAACACAGGGAACAGAGTCCTAAAAGGAATGGGGCCAGATGACCCAGCAGTCCCATTAAAGGCACTGAATACAGGAGTGTGCCCGCTTAGCCGAATGGTGGGAATCCTTATGCCAGATGATCCAAAGGAGAAGGGAAGTTTAACATTGGAAGCCAAAATATTTTTTGAGTTCTGGATTCCAAACCAGAAGAGTGACATTTAATCCACATCCCACTTTGGCCCTGCCGTATAGCCCTGCTGTATAGCCCTGCCGTATAGCCCTGCTGTAAACACCAGGCAGTTTGGGAAAATGGAATTTCTCCTCCCCAAAATGTGATTAGGAAACAATTGCTCCCCAGTAAGCGTGTCAGCAACCATCGAAGGCTGACAAAGCTTTTCTGAGCCGTACTCAGCATTTCCACCCGCGTCTTCTGCCTGAGCCATGTTTGAACTAAGCCCGGGTTTTCCTGTCGATTGTGCAGAGCCCCCAGACCCTCCCGAAATTGAGATCAAAGACGTGAAAGCACGCACAATCACCCTCAGGTGGACCATGGGGTTTGACGGCAACAGCCCCATTACGGGCTACGATATTGAATGCAAAAATAAATCAGGTAAGTCCTTTATTTCCTCCAGCTTTATTTCCACTTCCAAAAGCCCTTTTCTTGTTCTCTTCGGTTATTCATGATTACCTGTAAGAATAAATTTGGACTCAAGGAAACTCAGAGGGAACTCTTTTTCCCAGCTTGTCTTTTCTTTCTCAGAGCATACTGCATTTCCTCTGTGGGGTGGGGTCTGTGTGCAGGGGTCTGTCTCTGCCTCAGCCCTCCCTCCTTTCTCTCCAGACCCCAGGCTTGCTTCCCGCCCCCCCACCCTAGCATTCTTGCCACCGACCAGTGGCGTGTTACGTTTTCTGCCACACCCCCTCCCCAGTCCTTTACATCCCATTTCCCCAGCCCAGGGGCTGCTCTAGGCAGGGACTTCCGTCGAGAGCCTGGGCTTCAGCTGTGCTTGGAGTCTGTAGAGACTCCGGAGCTTGTGCAGAGACAGGAGAGCTGCTCCGTGTGGAGATGGGCACGGACCCTGCAGGAAGGTTCTGGAAGAGCTGCAAGGACAGGCCAGGGGCACTTGCTCCTGCTTGGAGCATCACCTGCTTCCCCGGGGCCAGAGGGGCCATAAATAAAACAGAGCCGGTAGTCAGGACCATGACAGGTGTACCCATTTGTCCCCTTAAAGTGACAATGCCAGTGTGACTTGGAACTTGAGGGTCCATCAGGCCGAGGGTAGAAAGCCACCAGCGTGGCCTCTGCTTGGGCCTTTGTGTCTCATTAAAGAGATGAGACAGAGAAGAGATACCCACCAGCGTGGGTAGGGTTAACAGAATCCTCACAGACCCCCACGTAGCCTTGTTTTTCACTTTCTGGGCACCGTACTGGACCTCGGGTTACACAGTGGTGACCTACTCGGAATTTTTGGGCTGAAGCCGTAGTGAGAGTGAAGCTCGGGCAGCTGGAGGCAGGCCCTGAGTGAGGCGAGGTTTCAGGACCAGCGTGCAAGGGAGTGACGGGCTGGACAGGTGGCCGAGCGGGGAGCGTCCCAGCAGCAGCACGTGAACGCTAGGAGGAAGATGCTTCACTCCCAGAACAGTGGTTTTGGAAACAGCACTTGAGTCTTGCAGTACGCAGCTGCGTTGGGAAAGCACAGAAGAGCGGTGTGTTCACCGAAAGTCACGACAGAGCCCCAGCAGTGAGCCCTGCAGCCATGGGGCCTGCGGGGGCTCCGAGACAGGACGCAGGGGCTGCCAGTGGCTCGGTCACCGGGGAAGAGGACAGCCGGCACAGGCTGGGGATAGGGACGTAGTGACCGCAAGCTACCAGAAGACAGTGCTGGCCCAAATGGGGCTCTTTTGCAAGCTAGGACACATGGGCTTCCCCGGGGCCAAAGGGAAGAGAGGACACCTGCCTTTGTTGTGGAGACCCAGGTCAGGAAGGAGCCAACGAGTTCCAAGTTCTGAGACACACATGTGGAAGTGAAGGAAATGCTTCTTAGGTGAAGTGAGCATGTTCTAGAAGGGAATGGCCTGGACACTGACAATAACAAGGAGAACTCCAGAGAAAGGTAGACACACATCGTGGGGACAGTCCACAGTGTGCCCAGCGCGGGGTGGCCCCGCCAGTCTCTCTGGCTGAGCATAACCACAGGACCACAGTCTCCTGTGCTCTTGGCAAGGGTGCCTGGGGTCCTCTCGGGGGAGCAGTTCAGTGCCTCCCTGTCTTCAGGGGAATTGGCCGTTTCCAGGTGCTGGTTCCACAGCCAGCCCAGGCTCTAACCAGCTGTGTGCCTTCACTGTCCCCCTGCCCTCAGCATTCTCCACTGTGAAATGGGACACCACAGCATCTTCCGGGACAGGAGTCCCTCAAAGTCTACAGGCTGCCCTCTGGCTGGAGACCACCCCCTTGCCTGGACCCCACGGCTCCCATGCTTCCTCCCACCTGCTCCCTAGACCCCACCTCTCATGTCACGTCCACCAGGACGCGTTCCTGGCCCACACCCGAAGCCAGGCCTCCCGTCACGTGCTCCTACAGCATTATCTCCTTTTTTCCTGGCTGGCCGTCACAGGCGATCGTATAGTTGTTTCTGGGATTATGTTCTTTTTTCCCACAAATATATCAACATTTTCTTTTATTGCATCTGGATTTTGAGTCAAGTTAGAATTGATCTTCTCTACAGTCAGGCTATAAAAGCATCCACCCTTCCTTCTACTCGTATGGTTTCTTTCTCTCGCTCCTAGATTCAGATCTCTGATCCATTTGGACCTGATTCTCATGTATGCTGGGAGATATGAACCCAGTCTGCTCTTTGCCCAGATGAGACTCCTGCTGCCCCAACGTGACTTATTAAAAAGCCCACCTTTCCCCGGTGGTTTCAGATGCCACCTTCATCACCAACTAGCTTTCCCTGTGCTCCTCCCCCAATTTCTGGACTTTCTAGTCTATTCCATCGTTTTGTCTGTGACTGCATCAGCACCACACTATGTTCATCATGGAGGCTTCATGGGTTCTAACTTCTAGTAGGGCCAGCCTGCCCTTCTGACGTTGCCTTTCGACGTTTTCTTAGCTTTCCATAGGTGACCCTTAGGATCAGCTGAAACATTTTTGGCATGTTTTAGCGAGATTGCATCAACTTTGCACAGTAACTTAGGGAGAACTGACATTTGTATGATGTTGTGTCCGCCAGGAAGGTGTGTTGAAGTTCTAACCCCTGGCTCCACAGAATGGGACCGTCTTTGGGAACAAGGCCATTGAGGTTGTGCAGGCTGAGCCACAGGTCCTCTCCACTGGGTTGCAAGTTCCTGAGCCACGAGGCCTAGTTTTCCCCAACCTGTTCCTCCAACACTGAGCGCAGCACCTAGCCCGCTGTGGGCCCTCAGGGTGCACTTGGTGACCACTCTTTAACAAGGGAGTGGCTTTAAAGTCCCTCGCCCAGCGTCAGGCACGTAGCCAACATCCTCTAACTGGCAGCTTTGAGCATCAGTCTGGCACATGCACAATGCTTCTAAATCAAATGCCTCTAAAACCATCCGGGTCCCGCATCCGAGAACCCTCAGCACCCCCAGCACTCCCTGTAAGTTCCCCAGAGGAGGGAACTCTGGTGTTGTGTGCCCCTGATCCTAGCACCCAGCACAGCCCCGGCTGGCCGTGTGAGGAGCACTCAGGAAACACTTGGGACATTTAACTTACCTGCGAACCAAATCTAAGGATCCTCTCCACAGCATTTCCGAATTCTGAATTGATCGGCTCTACATAACCCATGTAGGAGAGCTCCTTACCTATGATCTGGCTGTGGTC
Source organism: Ailuropoda melanoleuca (assembly GCF_002007445.2). Lineage (NCBI taxonomy): Eukaryota > Metazoa > Chordata > Mammalia > Carnivora > Ursidae > Ailuropoda > Ailuropoda melanoleuca. The sequence goes on from NC_048218.1 coordinate 5,356,551, forward strand.
AGACCCGTCCATCCTCCTCACTGTCCTTCCACCACACACAGCACCGGGGCCTGAGAGGTTCATGCAGCCCTGAAGCGAGTCTAACCCAGTTTGAGTTAGGATTGGTTCCAGGAGAGTCACTGGGAAAGAGCCCATGGGACAGGTGGGTCCAACTCCATGACCTCACGTCTCCAGCAGGGCCCTCCACACCCTCCACTGCTTTCAGTTTGAAAGTCCTGGGCAGCAGGCAGTAATTGTATTCACTGCTGTAAAAATCATGTTAGTCTTTTCATGTATTAGTTACTTCCTCAATAAGTATTGGGTGTATAAAAAGGGCAACTATAATTTAAGCTAGTGCAACTTATACACTAAGTAGAAAACTGATCCTTGAAATCACAACTTAAATGTCACTTCCTCCAGGAAGCCTTCCCTGGCCACCCATTTTATATTGTGCCCCCTCTATTCATATAGCATCCTGTCCGCCTTGGAACATTTAGTGGGCTTCTGGTTGCTTATTGAATACCCAGATCCTCTATTGGGAAAATGTTTAACCTCTATCTCTCCAACTAGGAAGGGCTCTTCTGACCCCTCAGGGCAGGGACCGTGTCTGAGGAGCCCTGTCCTGTGACCCTGGATCCCCCACAGTGAGCAGTCCACATATGAGACTTGTCATAAACATTTGTGAACTTGTTGACTCTCATCCCCCGTGTTAAGCAATGAAATCATCCCAAAAAGACACTTTCCTCTACTCTTCATTAATTTGCCAGGAGCATAAGGTGTTGCTATACTTGGCGTTTGTAACAGAGTGGGTCCCTGCAAGGGGGTCACGTGGTCTGTGCTTGAACAGTCCCAGCAGTGGAAACCCACCAGCCCCAGGAAAGCACAATTCTGCCTTGGGCCAGCCATGACTGTCACGAGTTCTTGCATCTCATGCACCAAAACAGACCTTCCTGAATCCCAGGGGATTCTCTTCCCACCCCTAAACCCTGTGGTCAAATGATACCCCTTCCAGGATTTGAAGACAGAGGACTCTCCTGCTTTCCTGTTTGCCAGGGTAAAAAAAAAAACATCCCAAGTCCCTTTACTTGTATCTCCTGCAGCCACCCCCGACCCTCTTGACCCGGTCCTGCACGCGCCATTGACTTCGCGCCGCGTGGCCCACAGTTCCACTGGTGGCTTTGGCTGCCATGTTACTTGGTTCCTAGAGAGCACTGCTTCTCCTCTCAAGGGACACAAAAACCTCTTCGCCACCCAATTCCAACATCTCACCCTGTGTGCTACCAGCTCCTCAGGCACGTTGCGGCATCCAGCTCCTTCCCCTCTTTGGAAGGCAGCCTGCCTCGTGCCCACGCCCCCTTCTTGCCCTGTCTCCTTCTGCACAGTGCCCCACAGATTGCCAAGGGGGCTCCAGGGCCTTGGGGACCTCTCTTGTTCTGGAACGTAACCATCCAGCCCAGGAAGCACAGACTCTCTTACACAGCGAGGTGCCGTCTTCCAGAGCCTTCTTTCTTGAGCCTCCCTTCCCCCCTCACCCTGAGACTATCTCCTCTACGGAGCAGACAGAGTAGAAGGGGCTTCCCTGTGCCCTGTGTCTCCCTTCTAGTAATCAGTGCAGTAGATGCGGTCCTTCTCTGAGCTGCCTCATAATTTTTAAATATTTAGAGTCATTTTGTCTCCAGAACATCCTTCTGGTCACCCTCACTCCTCCTGGTCTTTGGCTTCTAACAACTCTTCAGATCAAATTCACCCTTCTTACGTTTATCCTTGGTGATCTGCCGTCCCCCTGACTCGGTGTTGGACCCCCAAGTGGGGGTCCCCAGCAAGCACCCAGTGCAAGCACCCTGTCCCTGTGGGCTCCCTCAACCCTTCCCATGGATTATTGGGCATTTCAGAGGCAGGAATGTGAGTCTGAATTTCTCCATTCTCTTCCACTACCCATCTATCTGGGGCATGTCAGGGAACCCTGCCCACGGTTTCAGGAAACGCTCCTGACGTCTCCTTTCTAAACCAGGGTCCCGTGTGTTCTTGCACAGCTCTCCCCACTTCCGTCCCCCCACACTCATAGGGGTTACGGTAATTCTGTTCCCCTACCTTGCACTTGGCTAAACTCCTGGTCAGTAAGCCAAGTCAAGCCCTTGTCAGAACGTCTGCATCCAAACATATGAGACTTCCAGCAGATGTCTGGAGAATTGAAATCCGGTCTCATTAGGTGTCCTGCAGGGACTGTGTGGAGGGCACATGCTACCAGAAAATGACCTCAATCTTCAGTGTAACACAGGTGAGATCAAGCCCCAGCCCCACGTCATGCTGGCCGTGTGACAGGCCTGTGTTTCTTGACCTTCACAAGGAAAATAAAAATCCCTACCTCACCAGGATGTTGTAATAATTCAGTCAGCTGAAGGGTTCCAGACTCTAGCTGTGCTTCAGAATGACCCAGAGAGAGGCTTTGTAAAGCACGGGTTTCTGGGCACCATTACCCCGTGATTCTGATTCACTCGGTCTGAAAGTGCAGGTGTCACGAAGCTCCGAGGTGTTTCCAACGTGCCCACACATTTGGGGACCGCGGGAGTCACGTGTGTAAAATGCCTAGCGCAGCACTGGGGGAGCAGGTCAAACTCCCCAAGCCTGAGCTCCATCCACCGCGCTTTCCTCTGGCCACTGCTTTGATCAACCCTGCAGACCCATGGTCTGCCCTTCTCTGGGGGGCTGAACAACACTGGCTACAACACGCGGGTTTTTTTCCCCCCTCTGACCTCCCTTTGGGTTCGCCCAGTGGTGAGCACAAAGAATGACTTGGACAAGGATCCTGGCAGTGGCTGCGTTCTGTCAGGGGCCCCTCTTCTGAGGTCCCAGCCCTGTCTGGGCTCTGGCAATGCTGTCCCTTCCCGTTGGCCTTCCTGACCCCAGAGGGAGCAGCTCCCCATTCTTGCTAGATGCTGTGAAACTTAGCAAACCCTACAAGTTCCTCTAGCCCAGCCCACACCTTGATAAATAGTCCCCTTGTGAAGGATCTTCCAGTGTGACCTATAGGCCCTCCTTGACACTACATTTGTTCTCTGCAACCAGAAAGCACTGTCGCCCTCCTCCATGGGGCAGGAACACCTGTGATACAATCCCCCAACAATTCCATTCCCTGCCCTTCCTGTTCATGCCCTTCCCAGCACTCTCCATGCGTCCTCCAGCTCTTGGATTCCCAAACATGCATTTCCATTTGGGACTTACTCCTAAGTTTCTTTATTTTGTCTGTGGTATGCCCTTCCCAGTTGTACTTGTATTTCAATCTGCATTTCCATACTTGCAACGGTCAGGATCGTTCTGTGACTGTTCATAATGCCGTGTTACCTTTTCCAGCATGCTTTGCTAATAATCCACATCCCGCCCGTCTGTATGTCAGCATCTGCAATCAGAAGCAGTATTTCCAATCCCTGTCCTGACTCTTTCCTCCCGGGTAGTCACCTCTTTGTTTTTTTTTTTTTTAATTTTTTTATTATATTTTGTTAGTCACTATACAGTACATCCCTGGTTTCTGATGTAAAGTTTGATGATTCATTAGTTGTGTATAACACCCAGTGCACCATGCAATACGTGCCCTCCTTTACTACCCATCACCAGTCTATCCCATTCCCCCACTCCCCTCCCCTATGAAGCCCTCAGTTTGTTTCTTAGAGTCCATAGTCTCTCATGCTTCATTCCCCCTTCTGATTACCCCCCTTTCTTTATCCCTTTCTTCCCCTACCGATCATTCTAGTTCTTATGTTCCATAGATGAGAGAAACCATATGATAATTGTCTTTCTCTGCTTGACTTATTTCACTTAGCATTATCTCCTCCAGTGCCGTCCATGTTGCAGCAAATGTTGAGAATTC
>NC_048218.1:5361029-5401103 GCF_002007445.2 Ailuropoda melanoleuca
TTCCATACAAATTTAAGGACTATTTGTTCCAGTTCTTTGAAAAATGTCATTGGTATTTTGATCAGGATAGCATTAAAAGTGTAGATTGCTCTGGGTAGCATAGACGTTTTATCTATGCTAATTCTAANATTCTTCCAATCCATGAGCATGGAATATTTTTCCATCTTTTTATGTCTTCCTCAATATCTTTCAAAAGTGATCTATAGTTTCTAGCATATAGGTCCTTTACGTCTCTGGTTAAGTTAATTCCAAGGTAACGCATGGTTTTTGGTGTTATTGTAAATGGGATGGATTCCCTAATTTCTCTTTCTTCAGTCTCGTTATTCGTGTATAGAAATGCAACTGATTTCTGGGCATTGATTTTGTATCCTGCCACCTTACTGAATTGTTCTATAACTTCTAATAGTTTGGGAGTGGATTCCTTTGGGTTTTCCATATAGAGTATTATGTCATCTGCGAAGAGAGACATTTTGACTTCTTCTTTGCCGATTTGGACGCCTTTGATCCCTTTTTGTCTTCTGATTGCTGTTGCAAGGACTTCTAGTACTATGTTGAATAATAGTGGCGAGAGTGGGCATCCTTGTCGTGTTCCTGATCTTAAGGGAAAGGCTTCCAGCTTTTCCCCATTGAGAATAATGCTTGCAGTAGGCTTTTCATAGATGGCTTTTATGAGATTGAGAAATGTACCCTCTATTCCTACACTCTGAAGGGTTTTAATCAGGAAAGGATGCTNAATGTACCCTCTATCCCTACACTCTGAAGGGTTTTAATCAGGAAAGGATGCTGTATTTTGTCAAATGCTTTTTCTGCATCTATTGAGAGAATCATATGATTTTTGAATTTTTCTTTCTGGATAAAATCTAAGACACTGATAGAAACTACCAAGACTTACCATGCTTGCATCCCAGGTATGAATCCCACTTGGTCATGATGGATAATCCTTTTAATGTACTGTTGGATTCTATTAGCAAGGATCTTGTTGAGGATTTTGGCATCCATATTCATTAGAGAAATCGGTCTGTAATTCTCCTTTTTGAGGGGGTCTTTGCCTGGTTTGGGGATCAAGGTAATATTAGCCTCATAGAATGAGTTTGGTAGCTTTCCTNAATATTACCTTGATCCCCAAACCAGGCAAAGACCCCATCAAAAAGGAGAATTGCAGACCGATTTCCCTAATGAATATGGACGCCAAAATCCTCAACAGGATCCTGGCTAATAGAATCCAACAGTACATTAAAAGGATTATCCATCATGACCAAGTGGGATTCATCCCTGGGTTGCAAGAGTGGTTCACCCCTTTGTTTTTATTCCTCCTTTGATGCCGTATCATTTGCCAGAAGGTGTCTGGGGATTTAACTAGACTTTCTTCTCCTTCTCCATTCAGTTACTTTCAAATCCTCCAGGATAAAGCATTCTTTCTCATCTTCTTGACCTTTAACTCAAAATCCACCCTGGGTTGTTTTGAACCTTATCCTAATAATCATGATCATTGACATCATCTTTTTCTATCAGAGTGCAATAACTGCAGGACAGCAGCTAAAAACACCGCCCCTTCCTCAAGCACTGCCTCCTGCCCTTCACCCCCTGCCATGGCCACGCCCCCCACGGGCTCTTCATGAGCTGACTGACAGGAGGAAGAGGCGGTCAGTGGGCATTACCAGGCCTCCTCGGGCTTCTCTGCCATCTCCCAGACACATCCTCAGAGAAGACAGGCAGGGCCATCAACCCCTGCAAGTATCTGCTTCCTCCCGGGGCTGGTTAGCCACTTCTCTGCACCTTACAGTGCCTGGGCTTCCCCTCCTGTTCTAGACCCCTTCTCCAGATGGCTTGGCTTTCTCCTTGTGGGACAGGGTCCATATATATGTGTCAGTCCAGCGGTCCTAAAGCCCCCACTTCGGGGTCCTCCATTGGACCACATTCTTCTCCTCTTCCACTGCGTGATTTCTTCCAGCAGCATCTTTCTCTATGTCAGTGTTTTTCCTCCTTCAATCTTCTTGACTCAAGTGATACTTTTCCTTTTAGGTGGAACAGTCATTGTCGGTCTTTATTATGCTCTGTTCCCTGGTTAGTTACAGCATTCCAAGGCAGCCTGGAAGAGACACATCTTTGTACAAGTCCACAAGACCTCTTACATCTCTGGCTATCTGTAGACTGACCAGCCCTCGAAGCTTCCATGCTTATCATGAACGTGGAAGGGGAAATGAATCCTCCCCAGGGCTCAGAGGTCTGTGTGTTTGCCATTTATGTATTTATCTGTTAAACATGCATTTATGATGTGTTATCTGCTATGCATTAGGCACTGTGGAAACACTGGGGACGTGGCAGTGAACGTGGCAAGCGTGGTGCCTGCTGCCACAGACCTCAGAATCTAGCAGGGAACACAGAACCTCAGTGAGATTGTGAGATTCCTACAAGGGCGGTGAGCGCCACCCAAGAGGACCCTGGGGACTGTGGGGATGTATGAGCATCGTCTCTGTCCGCCACCTCAGGTTCTTGTTCTCCCATCACGGACATCATCTCTTGACCCCTCAGCCCCGCTTAGCAACTGCCTAAACTCTTCCTGAAAGGAGAACCATTTACTCCTCATTGGCTGAAGCCCTAAACTCAACAGGTACAAACTGTCACATATTCAATGATAACTCTTCCTGTGAAGCCTGTGCTCTTGTGAGAATTAGTTGTGGTTGAAAATATTTCCCACAACAAAGTATTTGAGACGAAGTGTTTATGCTGGAGGCCGAGATTAGTTTTTATGTAAGTATTTCATGTTGACCACCATGCTTCTGGAGAAGGAAGGATCTGACATGGCTAGAAGTTTCACTGGTCTTCAGATACCTTTAAGAATCAGAGTTTTTGTGGGGGGTGTGTGTCCAAATCATAATTCCTTTTACTATCTCATACAATGAGTGCCTTGATGTGGCCATTTCCCAGTTCAGTGACACGCACTCCTGTCTCTTGCACCTCCCTCCTTGATACCCGCCAGTGCCTCAGACATCCCCCCAGATCTGGGCTGCCCGCAGCCCTGGTCCCCCTCAGCACGGGTAATGAGTCTGCGATGTCCCCCTCTGTGGGCCAGCCCGCCAGCACACTGGGAGCATTGCTTTGAGAATTCACTTTGAGTTGTAACTACTCTTCCTTTCCTTCTTCCTTCCTGTGTGTGTGTGTGCGTGTGTGCGCGTGTGCGCGTGCATGTGTAATTCCTACTTGTGAACTTTCAGAGGCAGAGGAAAAAAACTCACGTCTCTATCTCTTCTTTTTTGAAAAACAAAACCCAAAAGACTCCTGGGATTCTGCTCAGAGAACCAAAGATGTTTCCCCTCAGCTGAACTCGGCCACCATCATTGATATCCACCCTTCCTCCACCTACAGCATCCGCATGTACGCCAAGAACCGGATCGGCAAGAGCGAGCCCAGCAACGAGCTCTCCATCACCGCGGACGAGGCAGGTGCGTGCGAGCGGGCGAGGCCCCCGTCCCGGAGCCCCGGAGCAGGCCCTCGGGGCTCAGATGGCTAGCAGAATCAGGCCCTTGGCTGGCCTGGTGGAGGCCTTTCGAAGTGTGCCCTCCACAGCGCCATGCCCTGTTAGACACGCAGACAGTGCTCGGCTTCTGCATGGAAGGCCTGGTTCTTCCAACTTCGTTCAGGGTTCTCATACACGAGGATTAAAACACAGACGTAGGGCACTACCAGTCTGGTGATCTTTAAAGAGCTGGGCCATCTTTACATTTCCTCGGTTGGGATCATGGAATCCGGGTTGACGGGAGAACCATGAGTGTTGGCCTTGCCCAAGGCCCTGCGCAGTCCAGGTGCGGCAGGATTGCTTAACTAGGAAACAGCGAGAACGTTCTGTGTGTGAGGAGTTGGGGGGACAGCAGTAGATGATATTTTATTGATGAGAAATGTCAATATTTCTATAGTAAACTTTAGTGTTCTTCCTATTACAAAGAATTTCATATTCAGGGTTGAAAATTTAGAAGCTAGAGATGAGCGTTTTGAAGTAGGCCAAACTGCTTCCCTAATCCCACCACCTAGGGCTACCTGTGGGCATGATGCTATCACCTACGGAATCACTCATCACACACATAAGCACACAGGCACACACGCATGCACGCTCCACCCCACACACACACGTGCATTGCTGCTGGGGGTGAACTGAGCAGCCGTGGGGGTCTGAGCCATTAGGCAGTGCCAGTGAAGCCTGGCTGTCCACCCACGTCCCGGCAGGAGAGGAGGAAGCCAGCTGCCATTGAGCTGCTCTGGGGAAGGAAAGGTAAGGACCCAGGCCTGGCTCATCTCTTGGGAGGGAGAGCGTCCAGCCCCAAACCTGGCCTTTCATTTCCTGCCAGAAATCAGAGCTAATCAGCCACTACCGCTGCTGTGCTGAAATTGGAAACTTAGTCTCAGATCCCTTCTTCATCACCAGGTTTCAGGGGCTCATCCCCAAATGAGTGAGAGTCCACGGGAGGTTTGTTTCCGCTTTCAGCTGGGGAATTAGTGTTGTTCTTGATTCCTTCCTTCCGCCTCATTCTCTTCGACCCTCATTAATGGCATTCCCCCAAAAAATCACTCTCATCTACCCCTTAAGTCCTTGCCTACGATCCATGATGATACCTTCCACCATCTATTTCACAAATCCTGTATTATTAGACATGTCTGTTGTTTTCCTTTTTATTACTATAAATGCCACTGTGATGGACACCCTCTGTGGCCTGTCTTTTGCCACCTAAGATTATTCTCTTGGGTTGAAGCCCAAGCACTAAGGTTGCTGGGCCAAAGCCAATGCAAACATTTAACTCTTCTTCTCCGTGTAGTCAATACTGTCTGCAAGGAAGTGGGGTGACGTGGACAATTCTTCCTGCGCTGGGGTGAGCACTTCCTTCTCCCCCCAGGAACACATCGGTTCTTGGACATTGTTTTGAAGGGCAGCTGATAGGATAACTTTATTCTTGAGTGTCTGAGGATGAGCCCTTTTTATTGCTTGGAAACTCTATGTGATTTCTCATCTGCAAAATGGGCATAATGAAGCCTTTCTCCTCCTCACCACAAACATACTGGATACTTGGGGGAAAAAATGCAAGCTCTAAAAGTACTCTGTATTTCTCAGAAACAAGTGAGAAGCGAGCGTCGATGTGCTCCTGCAGAAATAGAATCTTATTTAAATATTTCAACAGCCCACAAGCTTCCCGGAATTTCATCACGTTGTACATTTAGGGAGGAGACGCTGCCTCTCAAATGTAGTCTTGGAAGCACCCCTCAACCTTCTCCTCCTTCTTAACCCTTGCTCTACCTGCGCCCGCATCTGGGCATTCTTCTCAAGAGCACTGTATTTTCTGGTGGTGTTGCTGGCAGCTGCCTTCCCAATTGCCATGATGAATTCTGCAGCTGTTGCTTTTTCTTGGGCTCTCTGTGGCCTCTGCTGCGGCTGGCAGTTTCCATGACAGCATCTCTCTCCCAGCCAGGAGGCCAGGTGAAGAGCCGCTTCCAGCCACTGGCCTGCAGTGCCGCTCCCTGGCATCTTTGCAGACACCCTCTTGGCTTCCGGGGTCGGCCTCTGGGATTTGCCCTGCGCACGGGCTGCTCTGGGCCCCCCAGAGCCTCTCTGATTTACTCTTCAGACAAGCTAGGGGGAAATGCAAGGAGGGGAGCACGTAGAGCAAAGTGAAACTCCAAAACAGAATTTGTCTTTGTCTTGGTGCTTAGGTTTTGTGGCTGACATGAAACAATCAGGTTTTCTTCCTTGTGATTCACGGAGAAAGTAGGGCAACTGTCCTGACCAAAGATCCCCTCATCAGGATTGCCTGCAGTAGCCATAGATTGCTACTAACACTTTCCAGCAGGGATACCCAAAGGCACATCTTTTGGGAGCGACTGTCATCTCAAGGGGACCTTTTCCCATCCTTATTGCCCACCTTCCTTAAGGGAAAAAAAAAAAAAAAAGGCTATCTCTCAAGCAGGCCATCTCTCTCTCAGACGGAAACTTCTGGAAGCTGTAGAACCCACTGTCTCAGGCACGGGGGACATCTCTCAGTACCCAGCTGGAAATGTGTCTGTGAGGTGGTTAGGGCTGGGTCTTCCCCCAACCCCTCTGCTCAGAAGCTCCAGTCGACTCCTGTGGCCCCTTCCTGCCCCCTGTCCTCGGCATGTGTGCTGTGCCCTCCAAGTTCCCTGTCTCCCCGGATGACATTAGTGCCACCTCCCCCACCGCTAAGTAGGAATCCTCCTGACAATTGTCTCTGAGGCATGTCATCGTTTCTGGACCTCAGGGTGAGGCTGGGGCCCCCTCAACATCAGCGGCTCCAGGCTACTCCTGTTTCCCTCTTCATGTGTGTCCGGCACAAGGCAGATCTTTCATGGAAGTCTCATGTGGGAGGAATCTTCATAAAGATGCCTCACAGGATTGTTAGAATGGGTGTAACAGTGACCGTGCGTGTGTATGTGAGAGGGGAATGTACTTGCACTGAAATTTTGAAGGGTCTCATTAAGAAGAAAAGTAGAGAAAGGCAAAAGGGAAGGGCTTTGGAAGGTGGGGGAAGAAGGCATATCCAACCAGAGCTCTAAGGCCGCAGAAATCTCTGGGGCCAGCAGCCTGAGATTCCCAGGCCTGTCCTGATGGGCTGGGGCTTCTCCCAGGTCACAGACCACAGCCCACAGCACAGCAGGCCTGAGCACGTGTTTGGCTTGGGTCTGCCTCCTGTAGGGCAAATCTTTCAGTTTAGGTGCCAATTTTTGAAATCGGGAATATTCAGATCAAAATCCAAATTTTGAGTTTCTCCTGAGTGCCTGCTTGGCACCCACCAGCTGGAGCCAAGTCTACAGAAGTTACCTTGAAGCTGGCCATACGCTCCCCTCAATGAATCATCATCTGGCCCTTCTTTCATTTAAGGGTTCAGGGAATTCCAGCCCATGGGCTGAATCCCCCTACAACCCCCAACAAAGAATAGGGTTTACATTTTAAAAAGAAGAGTATGTAACAGAGACCTCCTGTGGCCTACAAAGCCTCAATATTCACTATGTGACCCTTTACATGAAAGGTTTACAGATCCCTAACTTAGGTCTTGCCGGGGTGGGAATTTGGGCTTGGGATTCCTGTCGTAGTTCCCGTCACAGAGCTTAGTGAAGAAGGACTCACTTCATCTGCACAGCATCTTTACCTAATGCTGGAAAACAGAGTTGTTCCAACGCCACCACACCCCAGGTATTTTTGTGTGAAAGTGCACGGGGGTGTTATCATACACTCCGATGCAGGGGACACGCAGCAGGGTTCTCACTGTCTAGCTCTCTCCTCCCGACTCCCCTCAGCAGCCCCTAACCCCTCAAAGAGAAGGTGAGGGAGGAAGTGGAGACACTGTCAGGAGTCAACGGGATTAGATCCTAACAGACCAGAAATGCGCTGACTCTCCAGGTTCCTTCAACACCCATCAGCAGGTCACATCCATAGCTGACCCCCACCAAGACCATCTTCCCCATTAGCAGCTGTGCCCTGAAGGTCACGTGTCACCTAGTGCCTCTGCCCGAGTTTGGGATGGCTGATGCCTTCACTGTGTTCATTAGGAATCAGCCCCTAGAACCTGGAAGTTCGGTTATGCAGGAGCTCGCTGAGAAACCACTGAATTTTTTCAAGTGTGTCAGAGACTGGAAGGTCAGGATCATGGAAAGGTCGACATAGGAGTCGTTGGGTTTCCCTGGGATCCGGCGCTAACTTAACGGCCCTTTGTAGCAGTCCTGATCACATTCCAGAGTGGCAGTTCCAGTCTAGAAGATGCCTTCCCTGCATGTACTGAGCTGGGGGCGGAGGGGGCAAGGATATGATGAGGGCTTAAGGAATAAAAGGCATTCACACGTAACAGTAAACATGAATCGCAGTGCAGAGTAGGGCCCGGTGTGGCATGGACTGTGCTCCTCCAGGGGACATCAAATGCACAGGGTCTGTCCCCCAGGAAAGAACCAGGCACGCCCTGAGCCCGAGCCTTTGGAAATCTGCTTCCATGACCATCGTTTTTCTCCGGCTTCCATTTGGAGACTTTGGAAATTAAACCAAACAAATCACTGGCTGCCTTGCCACTGCTCATTCATGCCCTGTATATTTATACACTCACTGGCTAACCTAGAATGTTCTGGAATGTTTTGGAATGTTCCTCCCCCTCCTCCCGCACCTTCTCATGTGTTTGGTCAAATAGCATCTCAGTGAGTCTTACCTGACCCCCCTATTTAAAGTCGAACACACTGCCCACTCCGGCACACTTGGCCCCTCCCTCCCTCAACATTCTTCTTTGTAAAAATAGCATCACATCACCATCAACGTAGCATATAATTTAAATAAAAAATAAATTGGGATGCCTGGGTGGCTCAGTCAGCTAAGCATCTGCCTTCAGCTCAGGTCATGATCCCAGGGTGCTGGGATCGAGCCCCGCATCGGGCTCTTTGCTTGGCAGGGAGCCTGCTTCTCCTTCTCCCTCTGCCTGCCACTCCCCCTGCTTGTTCACTCTCTCTCTCTCTGACAAATAAATAAATAAAATCTTTAAAATAAATAAAATAAATAAATAAGAAAAAATGAAAAAAAAAACCCATAGCATAGAATTTACCAATTTATTTTGTTTTGATCTGTTTTGGATCCCTCCCACAAGAGCAGGAATAGCTGGTTTATGCTGTATCCCAAGCACCTAGGACAGTGTTTGGCACGTAATAAGTGTTAAATAAATAAAGAGTTTAAATTAATAAGCTACTTAATTGATAAATAGTTACGACACGAATTCATCTTTTCCCTGTCTAGCGGTCAACTATTCTTTGTTTAATTTGATTTTTATCAAACACCGTCTTGCTCTCCCCTGCGCCACAAAGAGTATCACTCTAACCCCCGCTGCCTCCAGCAGAGGTGAACGTGTGTCTGTGGAACCCACTTTTGTACCCTAGTCCTTGCCGACTTTTGCACATGCACATAGTAAGCCCTCAGTAAATCTGCCAATAAGAGATAGAAATTTGGGAGTGATTCGCACAGGGATGGTTCAGCCAGGCTAAATGACTGATGTGGCCCCAAGACTCTGCATGAAGCCAGGAGATGGCTTCATGGAGGAGAGGGTATTCCGAGGCCGGAGGGGAGTGCTGGGGCTGGAGTCTTCGGTTCACCTCTTGGGGGTGAGAGAGGGGACCACGCATGGAGACCATGCATTGAGAGTGACTGACAGGGAAGCAGGAGGCAGGAGAGGAGCCGGCTCAGGACGTGGGGATACAGAGCCAGCCCCGGGGCGTGGGAGAGGAAAGCAAGGGCAGAGGTCTGCATGTCTGGCAGTGAGGAAGGCTCTGTCATCACTGTGTCTTGAGCCAAGCAGAGTTAGTAAAAGTTGCCTTGCCTACTGGGAAGAGCACTAGAAACTGTATAGATCATCTTCAATTAGTACTGTTTTGCAGATTGGACAGTTTTGGCTTCTGTAGAAATGCACAGATTATTTATTTTGGAAAATCACATTCATTATTAATTCTCACCGCCTAGCCTTCTCCTCTTGCAAGAAAAAGTGAAATATTCTTGTTTAAAAACAGAAGAAGAAACTGTGCTTTCTATATATAGTATAGCTTCAGTTCAAGAGCATATAAATAAATTCTCAAATGTCAGATGTCAACACAGTTTTCAAAGTTAGTTGAGTAAGTGAATACCTAATGGTTGATCTTGAATACTTTCAGCTTTTGGGAATTCAGTGTGCCTTGGATTAAATTTTACAGAAATTGTCTCTTTGCCAGGAGATGAGCACCTGTGGAGTGATTACAGCTCAGGAGCTCTAAGGAAAGCACAAAATTTCTGAAAGCAGACTCATTTTGTATATACATAATTTGAGAAAGTTTTTCCTATCGTGCTTTAGAAAACTTAGCCTGGAAAATTAGGACCCAAACAAACAAAAACTCTTCCTAATTACATTCTTTTGACATTTGTCTTTAACATTGTTTCTATCACTTTATTTTTGAGAGAGAGGTCTGAACCAGATTGGAAAAACAAATTCTCCCAATTCATGACTGCATCATTGACTTCACGTTTTCTGATAGAATCCAGGCCATTTTGTAAACACTGTCCTCCTATCTGTGTTTTTAAGCCTGACTGTATCTCATCAAGGATGTGAAGCCTATGCTTATAGCCTCCCCCTGCCCCCAGAAGGCCACACCAAGGCCACAGCCCAGACACACCCAAAAGATGCAGGACGAGGTGCTGCCCCCGCCTGACCTCCCGCTCCTCTTCTTGAAGTCTGACGTAGCCCCACTAAATTAAAACAATCAAGCTCCAGTATCGTTGTCAGACCTCAAAATCATTTTTTTCAAGAAGGATTTTTGTCGATGAACCTATTCTTCTCGATGACCCCAGAATTATCAGTGTGAGAGAAATAACGGATTTTCATTGGAGCCTGTAGGTAAAGGCTCCTGCGTGAAGGGCACGACCCTGTGTGCAGAAATTAGGTACATGGGGTGCCTGGGTGGCACAGCGGTTAAGCTCCTGCCTTCGGCTCAGGGCGTGATCCCAGCGTTATGGGATCGAGCGCCACATCAGGCTCTTCCGCTATGAGCCTGCTTCTTCCTCTCCCACTCCCCCTGCTTGTGTTCCCTCTCTCGCTGGCTGTCTCTATCTCTGTCGAATAAATAAATATAAAAAAATAAATAAATAAATAAAAGAAATTAGGTACAGAACTCTAAGAACAATGATGGCAGGTAGCTGGATGCCAGCCCCTCCCTTGATCCCTGCTCTGGAGTCGGCTTCAGTGCTCACACCACCTTCTCACACGGGGAATGATGGATAGACCCAAGAGCCTGCAGCAGCCCCAGCAAACCTGCCGGGTTGAGAGAGGTGTGCTCTGCGTTTCACTGTCTCACATTGCTTTACCCTTCAAAGCGGGGACTTGTTCTGGACCCAGGTCGGGAGGCCGTGCAGCTCAGAGTCAGCTGGGGGAGGACGGCCTGGTGCAAAGGTGGCTCTGAGCAAGTGCCCAGCACCACTGTGATTGTGACGGTCCCCACGCTGAGGTGGGGGAGACTGTGAGGGGAAAGCAGAGGCATGGGCAGGCCATGCCGATGGAGGGAAAAGAAATCTCGAGGACAGAAGGTCAGATCTGTGTGGGGTAGGTGTGTTTGGGTTTGACTGAGATGTTGGCCGCAGCTGGGACAGGGAGGTGGGGGTGCAGAACAGAAGGGTGCAGAGGGAGGCAGGACATAGAACATAGGGATGGTAGTATGATGAGTAAGTGGCTTCAAGGGTGCTCTGGCCCATGTCCCCTTTAAAAGGGGAAAGTGGAAACCAGAATCAATGTTTAGGACCCAAATAAAAACTGGCACTAGCCATAGATGTGGAACTGGGTCAGGCTGTCTGGTGAGGCTGAGAGCCTCAGTGGGGACAGTGGCAGGCCAAGCAGAGAGAGGAGACATGCAGAAGAGACGTCAGGCTGGCGTTAGCAGGATGGAACAAGGTGGGGAGAAGGACACCGACTCCAGACCTGACTCCTCTTCCTGTCCTGGCCCTTGTAAACATTTCCAGCCCCGGTATCACCGATTCCCTTTAATTTCCTATTTGTAGAACAGAAGGAACCATCTTTTCTGTCAAACTAGCTTTTTCTCTTAGCATTCTCACTCTCTCCTGGTCCCACCACCCCTGGCCTCTGGAGTCAGTCCCCGCCACCCCCGACCCCTGCCTTCTTGCTTACTTATGGAGCCGGAGGGTCCTGTTGCCCCTCCACCAGTAGACGAAGTTGGATACCTGCTTCTTCCTGCCCAGCTCACCCCAGTCCACCCGCACACTCTGTGTGCACCTGTCAATGCCCTCGTGAAGACCCACATGCAAGCTTCCCCACGTGATGTTCACATGCCAAACTGGGGCTCCATGCTCCTCTGTGCTGTGCGGGGCACACATTTCCATCGGCCACCGCCACTCCCCGAGCCATTGTGTTCCTAAAGCCATGGGCCTCCTTCCTTCCCCCATTCTGATTTCCTGACTTTACCTCTTATGTTTTTATTTTGTTTCTATTTTTTTAACATTTTATTTATTTATTTGAGAGGGGGAGGGAGAGAGAGCATGGGGCGGGTGAGGGAAGGAGGAGAAGCAGACTCCCCACTGAGCAGGGAACCTGATGCAGAGCTCGATCCCAGGACCCTGGGATCATTACCTGAGCTGAAGGCAGATGCTTAACCGACTGGGCCACCCAGGTACCCCTGACCTTGCCTCTTATTATTTTGCCAAGAAAACACAATCAGGTTTGAACCTTCTTCCCTCAACCAGCAAGTCCACCAAAAGCTCCCCCATTGTTTCCTCCCTCCTCCTACCGCAGAGACGGTCGCTCTGATGCCCCAGGACCCCACCACCTCCATTCCTGATAACACCCTTGCATCTATGCTCAAACATTATTCCTTCAAGTGTATCTTTTCCTTCCATTATATGGATTTCCCCCTTTACCTCCCCTTGTGTCAAACACCCAATGATAATTATTATTGCTTATATTTATTGAGTACGTTATTTTCATAACAATCCTATGGCATGTATTTTCTTGTCCTGTTCTATAAAGAAGGAAACCGAGACACAGAGGAATTAAGTAACCACACAGCTACTAAGTGAGATAGCCAGAATTTGAACTCAAGCAGAAAGACTGAAACACCCATCAACTTAGCATCTCCATATCAAAACTTCTCCTGAACCAAGGAGAGCATGTTTCCCTCGACCTTGCCTCTCCCTTAATCTGACCTTCATCTCTGCCCTTCCATCGACTTCCAGACCCTTTGAACAAGTTCACATTCACTATTGCTGCTTTCTCATCTGCCTTGTGTTCCCCCTCCTCCTGCAAACGGGCATCTCCACGTCCACAGACATGGCCCTTGTGCAGCTCAGTGGGGGTGCTAGACCCGTCAGGCCTGCAGCGTGTTTCCATCCAGAGGGGTCCCTCCCCCTGAGTCCTGCGCTGCTCCAGTTGCTTCTAGTCCTTGGAAGATGATTGAGTGTCCACCGCACCGTGGGCTGGGCTGTATCACAGCACGTGCATTCAGCTGTTCTGGTAACACGTCAGCTCTCGGTGGACCAAACCGGGTTCCATCTCTTAGTTCTGCAGAGTGCCTGGTGCTAGCGTGGGTCTGATACCTAGGGACTGGCTGGAACGGGAAAGTGACCAGACTCTCCACCAGTGTTGGAAGGAGGGCGGCGTGAGTTGTGTGCTTTGACGCTTTAACTTTGCTCCTGTCTTCTGAGGCTACCACCCCCGGGTCATGAGCATTTTCAAGCCATCGAAGGGACTCAAAAGGAGAAGAATCTTGTTTTGTTTTGTTGTTTTGTTGCCCCAATAGCGCCGCGCCACCTGAGTGACCCCAATGCCATGTCCCTAAACACGACTTCCGAGGGAAAGAGAAGGGTCTTCAACAGGCGCCACAGGGTTTCATAAAAGCCACGTTGTCTTGCAACTTCCTACCTGAGAACTTTCCAGACTTGAGGCTTACTAATCACGGCGTCAAAGACGGTGAGGAGGTGGTGAGAAGGAACACAAGGACAGGTCCTCAAGGCTCAGTTTTCCCGGGAGCGAGTACCCACAGGGTGAATTCTGTACCAGCCACTTGGCCATATTGATCAGCTCACTAAAGCTGCAAACACGCTTCCCTGCACTGCCAGGGACCTGTCTTCTGGGCCTGTGTGCTGTGTAGACGTCAGTCTTCTCTGGATCTCGGTTCTAACCAGCCTGTGGGTTTTGGTCTTTACAGCTCCTGACGGCCCACCTCAGGAAGTTCACCTGGAGCCCCTGTCATCTCAGAGCATCAGGGTCACCTGGAAGGTAAGCCAAGCAAACACCTATATTCCTGGTGCTTTATTCACGGGGTGAGCACTTCATGCACCTTACGTGTTAGGATGCCGAGACACTAACACTTTGTGAAACTGTGGTTTTGCCACGTTAAATTAAAAGCCCTTTTCTTAACGTCCAATATGCATATCCACATTTTGAACACTTTCACAGCAAATTCTATATGGACAGAGAGTGGAGTTGTTATGTCTTGTTTTCATTTTTTGAATTTGATTGGGTGCTAAGAGCTGGTGTCCACACAAATAGGGGAAGAGATGCGCCCCACACATCTAACATCAGCCTGGGGGAAGCTTTTTCTAAGTGCTTCTCCAAAGTGGCAAATCCAAGTCTGGCAGATAGTCCACAGAGCTGGCAGAAAAGACCGTCGCCCTCACTGTGCCACCAGCTAGCGGTGTCCTTGAGGATGCCCTTCACTTCCTCCTCAGTGAGGTGGCCTGTGGAGCCAGCTGCCAGCCAAGGCACTGGTGCCCACACATGGCCGTAGATGCGGACTGGCTGCTGGTCGGCCAAGGGCTTATGGCTGGTCACTAGGAGAGACGCCTTGAGCTACAGAGCAAACAGCTACACACTCAGCACGGTTTCGTCCGGCTGCCATGTTTTTCTAGCAAAGCCTTTGGTGAAGGAAGCAGCATCGGTTTATGTGCGGGAGCAAGCTGGTCACAAAGGGCGTGGGAGGTGCCACTGCCCCTAGGGTTCTTGAAGTCGCCGACCTGGTGGGGGAAACTGTCTTGGCCATTAGTCATCCCTGGAGGTGCTCTTGCAGATGATGGCTGCAGACTCTGCCTAGAGTGCTCTCGTTGGGCCCAGACTTGTGTGAGTTGCACTGGCTCTTCCAGTCCTGAGGCTCCCCCTTTCCCTGCGTTCTCACTCAGAGGAGAGGCCAACAACCACAGTGGGGTCCTCAAGTGGCGTGGCCCTAAAACCATAAAGGCTGACTCATCACACCAGTTGTCGGTCTTGTCCTTCTGGTACCAGCTCTTCTGTAAAGGGAGCTGCGTCTGTAACAAAAAAGGCTCCTCGTTGTCAGGGTGGCTGCCGTCTTCAGCACCAATGCTGCAGCCCCTTCATACGAGCTCTTGCAGCCCAGCCAGTGCTTGGCTCCAGCGGACGGCAGGCCGGGACTGTTCGGCCGCACAGACAGCACAGGCCGAGCAGTGTGGGAAGGGGTGGCATTCCTCTCTGTGAGTGTGTCCACCAGCTGCGAGCATCACACACTATATGATAAAAGGCACTCAGCAAGCCGTCGCCCTGTACGTTCGACAGACGGAACGCTGACTCACTCAGTCTCACATTTTGCCACCGAGAAAGGCCAGCTATTCCTGTGGCCCCTAAAGATTTCTGGGTCTTCCTTAGAAGGGGGTCTGTCCACAGAGCTCTGACACCTAAAAATGGAAACTTTCTAGACTTGGCATGGCATCCTTCTGTCTCCAGAGGAGAAAAAAAGCAAAAGTCAGTAAATTGCAGTTAAGTTTCTTCTTAATGTCAAAAGAATGAACACTCTGTGGGCTATGCCAAGAAAGCCTTGCGTCCGTTAGATCATGAGCCGATCGTAACGCACAGTGCACGGAGCAGTGGTTTCTCTTGGAGCAGCGGGCCGATGCTGTGGGGGCTGTCCGCGCGGATAGGTGTCCGGGTGGTTTAACGGACTGAACGAGGTAAGGAACCCCGTTTGCTGGCTTGTCATTTCATGTTGGCCTGATGACGTAATGAAAGTGCATCACTGATTCAACTAAACTGTATGCCTATCCGAAGTGTATGTAAAGGACGATATGCTGCATGAAATATGCCTTGATTTTACATTGTGAAAGCCCCAGATTTGCATTTTGTGTAAGGAAACTGAGCAGAAAGGGAAAGAGGGAAGGAAGGAAGGAAGGAAGGAAGGAAGGAAGGAAGGAAGGAAGGAAAGAAAGAAAGAAAGAAAGAAAGAAAGAAAGAAAGAAAGAAAAAAAGAAAGAAAGAAAGAAAGAGATCACATGAACCCAGAGAGGGACACTGCCCTGACTAGGAATACTGGGGTGGTGGGAGGAGCGAGCTGGAAACTCATTCAGGGTCACAGGACAACAGACAGAAGTAAAAGACGCACTCAGGGGGAGAGGAGACAGAGGGGAGAGTGGTGCCGGGGCTTCAGTGGGAAAACAGCCATTTTAGACTCTCTTGCTCTGAAGGGCGCGCTGGTGGTCCTTAACACTGAAGCTGGGTGTTGGTTGTCTGGTTACCGTACAAGCAGCACTTCTGTGCCATGGCCCTTCTACTGAACAAAATAAACAGCTTCTTAGTTTAGCCAAGTCTTTCACCTTGGAAAAGTTTCAACTTTTTAAAATTTCAAGCCTGGTGAAGGTTCCCCACGGCCCACTGAATGTCAGCCAAGACCCACTGGACTCACTGGACTCACGAGGCCGTTCATCATTGGTGGCAGCCTGTCACCCTCCCCTTACCACATAAGGATGGTCCAACAGACCATCCACGTGCCCACAGCTGGCACCCCCTCCTCCTTCGCTGTCATTGACGACACTGTGTGTAACACACACACCCCACCCCGTCCAGTCCTGCATGACTCTGGAAGTGTAACCCACAGTCTTGGTGGCAGCCCAGTGAGGCCCCCGTCCCTCTGTTTGCTGGCACCTCCTCTGTGGTTCGCTGAGCTGCTTAAGGTCAGGGAAGATCTCATTCAACTCTGGTCCCCAGTGGCCGGCACGCTTGCATGAATGAATGAGTGAGTGAACAAATGATTGGGTGAGGACTTTTGCGACTTGAGAATGGTGAGGTCCATAGCCCAAGTGTTTCAAATCATAGTAGCCTCTGAAGCATTCCGTCTTTCAGAAACGGCCATGGAGAAGACACCCAGCTATGGGGAACTCCAAATTCCAGCTGGAATATTGTGAGGGTCTAACTCATGCTGCAGTGTGGTTCCCCTAAGCCCACCGTGGTGGGCACCCAAAACTGCAATCCTTGCTCCATGGAGCGCACAGACACGCCACTTTATGTGTGGGTTCTATTGTACTTTATTGAAAAATAAATGACAGTAATGGTTCAAAAAATTGGGATAAGTGTCAGAGGAAATGGCCCTCTGCCCTTCACATCAAATGTCAGCCTTCAGGAAGATGTCCAAGAACCAGGGCCCTATTAAATCAGGCTTCTAATACCTTTACGTATTTGGAGTTAAACAAAAATGCTGAGCATTGCCTTGACGGGAACTCGAGAGATAACATAAGTGGTTCTGAATAAATAGAAGGAAGTAAATGATAATAAAGATTCATTTTTCTAGCTCTTATTCCTCCCCTTTGAAAAACAGAAGGGTCTGCGTAAGCAAATACAATTTCTTGCAGTTTTTGCTGGGGTTATTCAGAATCAGAAAGAATATGGGGCGCCTGGGTGGCTCAGTCAGTGAAGCACCTGACTCTTGATTTCAGCTCAGGTCATGGTCTCAGGGTCACGAGATCCAGCCCTGCATTGGGTTTGCTCAGCGTGGAGTCTGCTTGTCCCTTTCCCTGTGCTCCTCCTCTCCTCTCAAATAAATAAATACATAAATAAAATCTTAAAAAAATCAGAAAGAATACTTAAAGCTACTGATTATTGATAATATGTTTGATTAAGTACCTGAAAATCATAAACCTACAGGAGAATTCTTTGGTTTTTCAGAAAATTATGGCTTTAGTCTATCTCCCTAAGTGTCAGAATACTGACAGAATAAGTCTTTTTTGACATTGCCTGTCACCTTCTCTTCTGGTCAGTCTCAGAACCAACCGATCCCATCTTATTGCAAATGAAGGACAGTTTTTGATTGCCTGCTCTATGTGCTCATAACATAAAATCTTAAGTATCTGAAATATTTAACTATTACAAGTATCTCAAAACATTTCTCCAGAGGATGCAAATTAAGGCAGAGATTTTTTTTTCCTATTGATGTTAACATTTTCTTTCACTTTGAATGGAAAGTCTTTTTAGAGCCATATGCTGTCCCAAAAGTATGAAATTTTCAATTGTTTAAATATTACAGAGCTAAAAACAGTTGTCTGGCTGATGACTCAGGACCAAGTCTGAGAATAATTTTGCACTTTCTTGCCCCACTCTATGAAATTCACTGACTGCATTTTATTTAGAATGAGCAATGTTGCAGAAGACATACCCGATCTCTAAAATCTGAACATTGCATATTTAGGGATTTAATTAAATTTCAGTAATCCGAAGAATACTTTTAACTAAAACACCACATCTGCACCGTCCCCAGTAATTCCAGCTAATTGAGGCATCATTGCAATATGTTATGTTTCCCAGATGAGCACTTACAATGGGAAAATGGCTTAGCTTGTCATTTAAAAACAGAACTGCCTTATTGCCAGTGACCTTCATCATCATGATTTAATAAACTGCAGTCTCCGCTTGACTCCTGCATCTAAATCCCTCTACCCAGGAAATGGCATGCCACATTGGAAGAGGACTGTTTTCTAGAACAGTCCTTCCGGGCTGGGATCCCTGGGAAAGCAGTCTTTCTGAGCATTTGCTCTCAGCCAGGCACTGTGCTCCACTTTGCATGCATTATGCTGTTAGATCTGTGCACCGGGCATACCAGGTTTCATACAAGCTCCTGACGTTGAAGGGATTTGCCCAAAATCTGAGGGCTTGGGACTGTCAGATTGAGGACCCTCACCAAGGTTTTCCAACTGGTTTCTAAGCAACCGATAAGCTAGGGTAACCAAAATGCCAAGCCTGTGGCTTGTGCATAGTCAGGTTCAACAAATATTAGTTTCTTGTCCTGTTCCTTCCAACTTCATGTTAAAAATTTTACTCGACTTTAATATTAGAGAAAATAGGAAAAAATGTAATTTCTATCTTATCCCTCTTTCTTTCCAAATGTAAGCTTAGCCTTAGCATAACTGGAGTAGTAAGTCAACACCCTTTTTTCCAGCATCCACTGAAATTCAAAAGGGTGGCCTTGAAATTAATTTTACTTCATTCCTTGACTCTCGCTTTAATCCTCAGGCTATGACAAATTACAAAATTTACATTTCTTAATCAATTTGTTCTAAAGTTGGATTTACAGCAGCTTTATTAAAAATCCTGACCAACATGTTTTACAAATATTTGAGGAACTGTCAGCCCTTCTCATATTGACAAGTCAGCCTCTTCCCCTCTAACAAGAGAAGAAAAATCCAAACTGATTTCAAAACCTGTTGGTCATCCACATACCCTATGATTATTCTCTCTCAACTTCTGACAGTTGACTAGCTCTGTGAGGGTAGAAGGCCTATTTTATTTTGTTTCTTTTGTTTTTGTTTGTCCACTGTATCACCAGTAGAAGTATATTTAAATGTTTGTTAAATGAATGCATAAGCCATTCCCCTTGTGCATATTCATGTTAAAATATTCATATCAAGAGGGGCTACCTTTTCCTTGGAAACCCTGTGACCATATTCACATCTTACTTTTTGTGCATGTATAAAATAGACAAATCCCCTTACTAAAGCCATTCGCTGCTTATTTGCCTCATTTGGCATATATTTGGCATCTCTCTCCATGTATCCCTTGGATTAGCCTTCCTAGTTTAGCCTCGTGACTGGCCTTCACCGGTGACCCTAGTTCTCTGTCCCAGAGAAGAGCCTCAAGCCAGCCTGCCCAAAGGGTCCTGGCTGGCCTCCCAACCTAAGCAGACAATTCTCTTGGTTCCCAACCGCAAAGTGTAGCAAAAAGATGCTGGCCGCCTTTCCAAAGGCTGCTCAGCTGCCAGGAATGTGGGTCCAGGTCTGACACCGGGCACCTGGGAGAGGTTGGCTCAGGCTCACTAGAGGAGACACGTCCTAGTGTACTGCTCCAGTTAATTGACCCTGACAGGACACAAACTGGGCTTGGACTGAGGGCTAGGACCAAGGCCATCTCCATGCATCAGCTGGTAGTCCTTTCAGATGGTTTATTCTGAAAGCTTCACACTGAGCCTGGATGAACCTGACAAGGCAAGGTATCCGAGAGCAGGCGCGTCCGTGGTTCTGTCTCAGAGCTGTTAGATTATAAACTGCTAGGTTACAGTGAGTCAGGAGGCTTGACAGAGAACATGTTGTCGAAGATGCAAATATGAACAGCACCTAAGAGTCACGAGGTCATAACTAAAAGAGCATTCTGGGCACGGATTGATGGCCAGCCATAGGTCTGTCTTTGATACATCAACCTCACGTTTTACAAGTGAATTAGAACCTAAAGTTGGGACATCAGGCTAAAAATTGCTCACGGTTGAATAATATTGAAAATTACTTAATTGTCTATTAAGTACACTGTGCATAATTTTAGCTATGATATCTTACAGAGACATAAATATATATATATATGTGAATACGTTATGTATTCACTTCGTTATGCATAGAGTAGGATTAACATGTTAAATGTATCTACAACAAAAATTGCATATAATAAGAATATATAATATAATATGATATGATATAAAGTACTGGATTAGACCTCAGGAAAATTAGATATTACTGCTATTTCTACACCTAATAAAAATGACCTCGAGCAAGTTACTTTGTCTTTGCTGAAACTCGAACCCTTTACACTAGTTCCATTCAGAGCATTCTTCTCATTTTATTGTAAACAAATAAACATGCTAGTGAGTATTATCTTCCCTACTCATCTCTCAGCACTAACTTGATAACAGGGAAGATGAAGGATACCGGCGCACTTAGAATCTATAGATTGGGCCCTCGAATGACAGCCTTGATTTTGATCTCCATCCTGGATGCTGGCCCCCTGGTGGCTCTGGATAGCACAGCCCTTTCTGAACAATGCATCCCAGTAAATGTAAATCTTGTGAAATTTGCATGACAAAAATAAATAATTTTATTATTTATTTTAAATAATCTAATAATTGCTGGGTAGGTAGTGATTTTAAGAAAAATATTCATAAGACTGTTCTCAGGTATAGTTTTACTGATTCTCATAAAATACTAACTCTGCTTTTAACAGAACAAATCAGAAGTTCAAGTTACAGTGAATATGGAGCTAAGTATTATAAAAGAGCTGATTGGCATCCATCAAGTGAGTGAGTGAATGAATATACACAATTTTATGTGCCTAATTTTCCTAGAGAGCACTCATTAAGCCATCTTGCTGGTAACACATTTCTCATCCTATCAGAGAAATCAAATAAGATAGATACATTAGTAAATGAGCACAGATATTAGAAGGAAAAATCAAATGAATAAAAGAAAACATGTCCAACCAAGAAGTCCACAGACATCAGATGACACCTGTCATGCCATGGACATGTCTCCTAAAGCAAAGGAAGAAATCTGATGTGCCTTTTATCATTTAAAACCAGGCTGGACAAAGTTCTCGTGGTCTGTTTCAGGAAGAACTCCAGCCAGCACAGGGTGAGCCAATTGCTGTAGGAGACTTTTCTGCATCTAGTTTCCACATTCCGTTTTCACGGTAACATGAAACAGAACAGGAAAACACAAGGCATGCTTTCAGATTCATTTCGCCAGTACAAATACGTTTAACCTAACGCACTAAGATGTCATCAACTAACTCTATCTCAAGGTAGCCTCCCATAATATTTTTAAAAGCCACCTCCTCTTTGTATTAAAATCTCCTAAAACTAGTTTTACCTTCTTGTAACTCTTGTGATGGATTCTTCCCATTAGCCCATTCTTTTGAAAATTTTAACCTGAGATATAAAATAAAAGTGCTACGTGCTTTGAGTGATCGTAGAAACATAGGAAATGAAACAATTCTGACTTCTAAATATATATTATCATTTTTGTTTTTTCTGAAAGTTACAATCTGAAGTTGGAAATAATCCCTGTTTTTATCTAAATAACAGAAGAATTCAGGAGGTGTGTTCTTATTGACTTCTGGAAGTCAGAATTCCTGAGAAAGGAAGGGATGGGGCAGAGAATGGGCAGTGTCACTCCCAGGGGCTCTGTACAGGGCTTGTGGCTGTCTCTGCATTTGGGCATGTGTCAGGTACATCCCCCGTCTGAGAACCAGAATGGTCCCTGGGGAATCCTAAGTCCAGAATAGCATGTTCCCAAAAGGGGAAATGATCCTGTTGGACACTTTCTCAACACTCTTCTCCATTATCCATTCATGAGTGTTCATGCCTAAAATTCCTTCAATTGGGGCCAATGCTTTCATTACCCAAGCACAGATAAGAGACAAAAGTAAATAGCTTTATGGAAGCAATGCCATCCTATGCTTCAGTCATGACAGGAAGTGTATAAGGTAGATGTTAATCCATGACCAAAAGTCTGCTGTTGATGCAGGCATTGCTTGTTTTCTGATGGAACATGGGTTAGGACTTTGCCACCCCAGCAAGAAAGGGGACTGACTCCATCAAGCACTGAGCCCAAGCCCTGGCCTCTCTCCAACCCTCCTCTCATGGACGTGCCTCTCCTCCCACCATTGCTCGCCTCCCATCCTCCCTCCACCTCCAACCCCAGCCCACCCCATGAATTCTACCCCACACCCTGCATGCTGATTCAGTCCACAACACTGTGTCCCCCAGGGGTCTGTAAAGTGTTTCTGTCAAGGTCCAGAGAGTAGACGCTTCCAGCCTTGTGAGCTACGTAATCTCTGTCTTAACTCCTAGCTCTGCCAGCCGTAGCACAGAAGCAGACAGCCAGTAAAACTTTACTCGGGCACGCTGACATTTGAAGCACATGTAATTTTCACGTGTCACAAAATATTCTTCCTCTTTTGAATTTTTCAGCCATTTAAAAATATTATATATATATATATTTATTTATATATATATATATATATATATATATATATATATATATATATACACACATTCTTAGCTAAGGGCCATATAGAAGAAATGGCCAAATAGACTTGGCCCCAGGACCGTAGTTTGTCAACCATGCTTATCGAACATGACGATACCTGGGAAGCATCCATGTGCAGCTGGAAAAATTCACAAATAGCTTCTTACTACTTGGCTCTTTCATCAGAGGGTTAAAGCACCGAGGGCCTCTTTCCAGCCGTGAAGTTAAAGCCTTCCTTTCATTCAGCAGTTCCTTTCAACTGCCGATCTTCTTTGGTCCTTCTGGACAGACCTTCCACTAGCAGAAGTTACGAAGACTGTGACGCAGCCATTCTTCCTATGGTTGAGGCAGCCCATTCCCTTACAAAGACTCTAACACCTTTGACAATACTGCCTTTTCACTTGCTTAGCAGATCTGGATCAACTGTGCCCCCAGATCTCCGTGGCCAGCCTGCCATCCCCAGCAGCTCCCGTTACCTACAGGGGAGCCACTCCAGGTTGAGTCCCTCCTCTTGGAGGAGCCAAGCCCATTGGGATCACTCAGCTGTCACTAAATAGCCAGGGTCCCAGCCTTATGCTCACAAACAAGTACACACTCCCTCCTGGCATCCTAACCCAAACCCCTTTCCTCTGCATCCCACCTGCGCAATGTCTAGATGCACAGGTGAGACCTGGCTTCCAAAGCCTTACAGTCTCCAGGTGCATTGCTTCCTGGTTGGGCCCTGGCTAAGCCTCTTGGTGGCCCATGGACACGTCTCGTGCAGGCCCTTCCCACTGTCTCCCTGCTCTTTCCCTGGTCCGAACCTGGACACCTCCACTCTCTGTGTCATCTATCTCCAACAGACTCCACTCCCAGACTCTGGGACACTGTGAGCCACCCTTCAGGCCAAGTCTGTTTCTCAGAAACATCGAGACATCTAGAGGCCCCAGCATTAAACATGGAATGTTCTGGAGACCAACTCTCAGAGCCAATACATATAACACCAGGTGGGGTCTGCGTATGTGCCATGAATTCCTTTGTTAGGTTTTTGGCAGAAAGCACTGGATAAGCCTTTAAGGCTGGTGTGAAATGCTGTGTGTGGTTACCAGGGAGTGTGTGATGCAAAGAACAGTGAAATTCAGCCAAAGGAGGGGCCCAGCAAGAGTAGCTCTTCAACACGTGTGTTGGTTGGATGAAAGAAAGAAAGAAGGAAGGAAAGAAGAAAGAAAGAAGAAAGAAAAAGAAAGAAAGAAAGAAAGAAAGAAAGAAAGAAAGAAAGAAAGAGAAAGGAGGAAGGAAGGAAGGAAGGAAGGAAAGAAAAAGAAAGAAAGAGAGAAAGAAAGGAAGAAAAAGCCACCCCACACTTTAGAAATTAAATAAATGAAGTCCTGTTATGCAATAGTTAACCTCAATTTCATCCCATAAAACTGTAAGAGCCTGTTTCTGAAATTCTCCATGTGTTTTCCAAGCCCGAGCACACACTTGGCCGCCGCCTCCCCCTGCCAGCTGCCAGATCTGACAAGAACACAGTGACTACCAACTTCAAGTCACAAAGTTCTTGGCCTCTCAGTGTTGTGCCTATTTCAAAGTTCCGTCATTCATCCTTAACTTCTCAGACCCGCACTGAAGAGCTCCTGTGTTCAAAGCACGGCTCATGGCCAGATCACATGTCCACTTTTTATTTCGTAACACGTGGCCTGTCATTCTGTCCTGGCTGCTCGATGGATGGTAGCTTTGGAGAAGGGCTCCACATGGCCGTGCGTGCCCTTCATCTGAGACCTACTGTGTGGCCCTTGTGTTTAGTGCAGAGCAGCCCTCAGGCCAGACACGGGAACGCAGACATGCTCCGAGGCAAGGAAGTGAGCATTCTCTGCTCTGACGTCGATTCCTCAAAACCCGTCGCCCGTGCACCTGGCGCAGCTGCTCCGCTGGGGTTCCACCCGTCGAGGCAGCTGCTCCCCCTCCCACCGAGCCCCACGTGAAGCAGAGTGCCTTTCCTGCCGTGCCACTCATGGGACCATAAAGATCTGACTGTTGTTGTATGTGTTCCCTTTTGTTCTTCGAAGAGACCAGGAAAATGGGTTATTAGTGACCTGAAACTTGGGAACACACAATTGTCGCTTTTTAATGATGTCGTCCATCCTTAGGGATGCCAACACCCGACCTTATAATGACAACCCAAGACAACAGCAGTGGTTCTCAAACTTGAACTCGCTCCAGAATCCCCTGAAGGGCTTGTGAAAACACAGATCGCCAACTCCCGCCCTCAAAGTGTGTTTCTCATTCAGAAGGGTTTCTCTAGCTTCCTCTATAAGCCTGCCATCCCTGTGGAGGTCCACAGGCAGCACAGAAACCTTCTGAGGGGTCACTGGGAGCTGTTCCTTCCGGGGTCATCTCTGGTTATCTCACCCGGGTACAGTGAGGCAGGCTGGTTGCATTCCTGTAAGGCTGTCCCTCTTCAGCAATGGCCTGTCCTCCTAGAGGCTCAGATGAAATGCCCCTTCTCTGGAACTCTTTCTGCCACAATGGGAAAAGGCACCTCTCCCTTTTCCGTTCCACGATACTGCATGCCAACCCTCAGCACTGCCAGCACCACACTCTGCGCCGATCATAGCTTCACGCACAGGTCTCCCCTTGTGCAGGAGAGGCTCCCATTCCTACCTGCTCACCGCATGAGCTAACCGGGTAGCTGTTATTTATTTGGGGGACGGGGACGGGGACTGGCAGGAGTACACGAAGATAAGGAAGACAGTCCACAGCCCCTGGAATAAAAAGGAAATGAGGACAGGTTACATATTAAGTGAATTTGGAAGAACCTAAAAGACAATGTGGGATTCATTCTTCACCTGAGTTACTCAACATGCCCGAGTAACGGGGTGTTCTTGGAATGCAGAAATCAGCAGAGGTTTTAGCTCTCGCAGCTGGTCAGCCGGTGAACCCTGGCACTGAGCAGAGTCCGTTCACCTGCGCTGGGAAGGGGGAGGGAAGTGTGCCAGAAACAGGACCTGGCTGGTGACTTTCTAAAGTAGAGAAGCCCGCTCTAATCTCTCGCATCCTTGATGGCGCTGTGAGCATTTGCACATCCCCATTCTTACTGACTTCTTAAAGACCTCTGTACCTGCCACAGGCAGCTCCCAGGCTCATTTAGACGGACACATAAAATACAGACACTTACGAACCACAGATACACTGACGCTGTGCTACTGTTGTCATGGAGATCAAAAGAGACAGTTTCTTAAAGGAAGTGGGGGCAGGAGGGGGGCCCAGAGGCTGGAGGAAGGACACCTGGAAGGATGAAAGAAGGCTGTTCAGGGAGACTACAGGAGGAGGAAAATGCCAGGGCTAGAAAGGGGAGAGAGTTCCCCAGATGGCAGATAAAGGAGACAAATACAAAGAACCCAGGCTTATTACTGGATCCAAAAGTAAATGAAAGGGAGAGTAGTATTCAACACAGAAAAATAATTCACCCCTACAGGAGAAACACAACAATGAGTAGAGAAGGGCTTCTCCCAGGACTGTAGCACTCTTGAAGGGGCTTGAGAGAAGGTAGAAACAGAACGCACGTAAGTCAGAGCGCTCTGTACATAACAGCATCTTCCGGTGCAGAAAGGGGCTCAGATGGTTGAATTCGGCAATACACAGTGAACCTTAGACTTTCTTTTTTCTTTTCTTTTCTTTTTTTTAAATTTTTCCATTCACTTACTCTCCAAAGTCTTCCTTTAATATGTATTAAGAGGACTGGTTGCCAGGTGAGCTTTGCTATAAATCTGCGGGTCTGCCGTAAATGATCCTTATTCTAAAACCATGTCACCCATGAACTGGCCAAACAAGGGGACAAATGCTCCAGAGTCCCTGC
Organism: Ailuropoda melanoleuca; assembly: GCF_002007445.2. NCBI lineage: Eukaryota > Metazoa > Chordata > Mammalia > Carnivora > Ursidae > Ailuropoda > Ailuropoda melanoleuca. The sequence goes on from NC_048218.1 coordinate 5,387,420, forward strand.
TTGAGGAAGGAAAAGAAAAAAGATGCCATTGTCCAAACAAGTTGGCTCTTCAGATGCTATTTTCTTCCCTGGACGGGGTCTGGGAAGTGAAGCTGGACCCCTCCAAATCCCACCTGGACCTCTCCTGATGCATGAGCCACCATGCTGAGTGGCCGCATGGAAGCCAGCTCTCGACTTGGATCCAAGTTGCACGGTTCTCCTGAAAGATCCTTCTGTACCCGCTAGTCCAGACCTCTGATCAACAGCTGCATCATGCACCTGGAGTCTGGGCAGCTCTTCTATCTTCAAACCGTTCTCATTAGCCCTGTACCCAGTCAGCTTATAGACCTGCACCTGACCTCATTCCTGCCCATCACTGTTTTTGTGCCTCATATCCACTCAAACCCACTCTCCTCTGCATCTACAGTAACATTGTCTGAGGATGTGCACTGTGCTGAAGCCCTGCTTTGGACACGTGAGTGGCTGAGATCTCAAACATGCTTGTGAGAATCCTTAGGCTCTTGGAGCTTGCAGTCAAGTCCTTGGAAACCCAACATTCAGTATGGAACAGTGGCCACAGGAGGGCATGGAAGTTCTTGCTGAGCTGATGGTGAATCAGTGCGGGTGGAGGCTGGAGGAGAGAGAACTCCTTGGACGGAGGCAGTCGAAGGAAGCGGATAAGCTGGAAGTTGAGTTGGCTTTGGAGAATGAGTTGGGCTTTGATAGAGGAGGAAGAAGAGCCGTCTCTGATGAGGGCTTTCATGAGATGGGGAAAAACAAGAGAGGTGGCATTTCCAGGCTTGTTCAAGCAGCCAGAGAGAATCCTAGGTCATCAGGGAACATCCAGGGGACACTAGCCTGAAAAGACTACAACCGAGCTTAAATCTTACAATGGGTACTGCTGAGATTTGGGGAGAAGGGGGCATGATCGAAGTCGTTTCATAGGAAATTTGCCTTCTCCGGTATCTGCAATCCAGATTCAAAGTATGTTCAAGAACTCTACCGGATTTCCTCTTTTTCTTTTCTTCCTACTCCACCGTTAATTTCATTCATTTAGTTTCATGAAACAAATAATTATTTTTGATCCATTTTGTCAATCACAATTTGATGCTATTTAACGGCCAGAGAATTTATTCTAGAACTGCTTTCCCCATTAGGATTTCTCCCTTACATACATCTTCCTTTATCCCAGGTAAATGCATGCTCCAAGGCTCAGATGTTTAACGCATCATCCAAAACATATTTTACTTTTTTAAGATTTTTATGTGTTCATTTGAGAGAGAGAACATGAGCAGGGGGGAGGGTCAAAGGGAGAGGGAGAAGAAGGCTCTCCGCTAGGCAGGGAGCCCAATGTGGGGCTCGATCCCAGGACCCCGAGATCATGACCTGAGCAGAAGGCAGACACTTAACTGACTGAGCCACCCAGGTGCCCCAAAAAACATATTTTAAAGTAAAGGATATTATGCACTAACTTATCTTGGGATGACATGAAGGCCATTGCCAGACTCATCCACATGCCCTGTCCCCACCATCTTTTTATCCATTCAACTCAGAGAAAGTCTCCAGGGTCACTTTCAAAGCCCTTTGGAACTTGTACCACATTCTCTAAAATTTCCTACACTGAAGGTACAGAATTCCTCTGTCTATGGACTTTTAAAAAGAGATCGGAGTTTTCAATATATTCTCAAGGATTTCTTTAATGTAAGCACATCCCTAAGTGGAAATCTGACGATCCAGCCTACAAATAATAGTAAAACATAAACTTTCCCTGACATAGTTAGAATTTTGACTTGTTTTTGTGCATGAAAACAATACTTTCTCTTCGTGTGATTTGTTAAATGTTTCTTTGATTAAAAATATCAATCATGGGGCCCCTGGGTGGCTCAGTCAGTTAAGCACCTGCCTTTGGCTCAGGTCATAGTCCCAGGGTCCTGGGATCGGGTCCCACATTGGGATCCCTGCTCAGCGGGGAGTCTGCTTCTCCCTCTGCCCCTCCCCACCACCCCTGCTCTCTCTGTCTCATGCTCTCTCTCAAATAAATAAATAAAATCTTTTAAAAATGCCTATCACAAATTAAGCTAGTTAGAATGTACTTTAATCTATGCGAGGGAAGATAAGAAGACCCCACCTACCTGCGCAACCAGATCACAAACCCAAGGAGCTAAAGTCAGCAGGCAGATGCCCCCACTTTGGAAGATTTCGCTAAATTGCTCGCCGCTCTACGTAAACATTTTCTGATGGGCATTTGCCTCTGCTCCCTTCACTTGCTTCTTGACCTGATGCCATAACCAGCACACTGTGATCCTGACTTAGGATCTGAGGAGGAAATGAGGAAATTTGCTTTTAAAAATGTGATTTTACTGCCATCTAATCCCACTGGGAGGGGACATATTAGACAATTCATAAATATTTGCTGAAATGCATTAGTGCTGCTCGAAGCCTCGTTCTGCCTTCTTCCTGTGCGGACTCCATGGGCTGGCAATTTGCCCACCTGGTGGCCCCGCCCTCTCTGTTCACCTGCCCCCTTTCCTCACGGCTGTGTGCTGACCACCCCTGACTCCGCTCCAGCCACTCTGCCTCCCCCAGCTGCTTTCTGCAGGTACCACGTGCCACCTCGTCCCCACCCCAGTCCCAGACCCAGGCCATCCTTCCATGCCCGCCGGGGCTGGCCTCTTCCAACCACTCTGAGTTTGCCACATGCTGGATGCCCACTGGCCTCGCCATCCGGTGCCAGATGCTTAGACACCTGAGGTTCTCTCTGGTTTCCTAAGTGTTTACTCCCTCTCTCCAACTGGACTGCCAGCGCTTTGGGGACAGAGAAAGACTTTCATGGTCTTGGGTAACTTAAATCCATGGTTTGAAGTGGAATACAGACACACACACGTACATACACACATGTACTCACACATGCACACACAGACAACACACTCATACGTACACATTTGCACAGACACGTATCTCTTGACTGCCTGAAATTCTACAAAACTTTTATTACTTCAGGGCATTGCTGTGGTGTTCTCATAACATACTTGAAAAGAGTTTGGTTTCTTTTAAAAACCCACAGTGTGGCTGAAGTGTTCTGTCTGCGACTCGGCAGACCCTCTGTCATTAGCAGAGAGTAGCTAACTACGGCCTCACCCCTGCCCAGTTTAAATCTCCGTGAAATGATTCCAAAATGATTTGTGCCTTCATGTCGGTGGGAGACTCCTTTCACCTGGAGCTGCCAACAGGAAACACCTTTATTCTGGAACATTCCATGGGACTGTAACCTGCATGAGGGCAGGGACCTTGTTATAGAAAATCATTCCTGCTCCCCAGTGCCTTGAACAAGCTGGCAGAGCAGCTCTAACTTCTGCAGATTCTGCCGGGTGAAGGTGTGAAGACCAGGGTCCCTGTGTGATGGTCGGTGCCACTAACGCACTCGGTGTCTCCGACTTCCGGAGAACGAGCACCCGGCCAAGAGCAGGCTGCGCCTGGGCTCGCCGCTACGCCCCTGACTCCTCTCCCGCCAGCACACCTGCTGTTATTATTACCGTGACCTTCAGACTTTACTCTGCTTCCCTAAGAGGGGGTGAGTGCTGGCTTCCCTCCTGTAGTTCCTCCAGCGTTCCTTAGTGTGTTCTTTTCTTTTCCTCTTTAGGCTCCCAAGAAACATTTGCAAAATGGGATTATCCGTGGCTATCAAATAGGTTACCGGGAGTACAGCACTGGGGGCAACTTCCAATTCAACATTATCAGTATCGACACCACTGGGGACAGTGAGATTTACACCCTGGACAACCTCAATAAGTTCACCCAGTACGGCCTGGTGGTGCAGGCCTGCAACCGGGCTGGCACGGGACCTTCTTCTCAGGAAATCATCACCACCACCCTCGAGGACGGTAGGTTCTGGCAGCCCCCGCTCGCGCCTTTCCTTCCTCAAGGGTTTGCTCTGCTCACCACTCTGCCCCCCACAGCCCGGCCCCTGCTGGCTCTGCAGTGACAAAGGTGCCAGGCCTGGGGTTCTGGGGGCTCCAGGGAAGTCTGCCTCCCTCTGCACGGATTGGGTCCCGTCCTTGACAGAGCTTGATTGCAAAGCCCAAATCCCTTCCCTCTCATTCATTCCAAGCATGAGAATTGGACTTTTCCAGAGTGCATCCAAGGGTCTCCATAGGACTGCAGAAACCTGACCAGAATGTAGGAATCCATTCCCAAGAGTTTCTTTCAAATCAGTGTTAAGGAGGACCGACCTTCCTNCCTTCCTTCCTTCCTTCCTTCCTTCCTTCCTTCCTTCCTTCCTCCTATGTTTGCTTTCTATTACCAAGCACTTTGGATCAGAGCAAGGAACCAGCAGGCTTCCTGGCGCAAATCTCACGGTGACCGAGCGCCCCCTAGTGACCACAAGGAGTTAATTCCCCTTCTCCCATGACTGTTCAGGAGTGCTTGAAAAGCAGAGAGCTCTGCGTCCAGAGACCCCACATTAGGGGCATAAGATACGGGCTTCATTGTAGCACTAAGTGTAGATTTTAAGACACCAAATTTGCACAGCAGTGACCTCTTGTGCAGTTAGCCACGTGATCATAGGTTTGAGGAGCACATGGTGAATTGCTCGGACCATTTCTATAGGGAGAGAAGTCTTAGAAAACCAGAAACCCAAAGACCGGGATTTTCTGTCCAATGACATGACCTTTGCAATCACGATTACATATGCCTTTCGGCTTTCACCTCAATGCTCATTTTTCAGTGATGTGTGTGGTTCTGTTGCTATTTTGTCCCTTCTCCGGGGCATTTAAGGTCTGCATAAACTCGATGTGAAAAGCATTTCAATAGCCCCCATCTCAGTCCATTTACTCTCTTTCCTCTGACACAATGTTACAGTTTTGCAAGTGGGGCCTGACCAGGGAGGGGGTGGTATGTAATGTCTGCTTTTTAGCACCTTTCAACAGCTAGGCTTCCCATTTATATGCCAGATACGACAAAATGCAGAGGACATGTGCTGTATAAAGCAAATGCAACTTCACACAGTCACAAGATGGGGAAATAAACCAGAGAAGTAATGGCCTTTTACTCTTGCAGTAAGATCAGAAGTGTTCTCTGCTCCTCAGTCCTGGGACAGCCTCCTTCCACGTGAAGCAGTTAAGCTGGAAAGAGAGACTGCGGAAATCTGTTAGGACTTACACATAAACTCACATTGTTTTATGGAGTTACACTATTTGAATAGGGACATGGTACTCATTTTCCTCCCTTAATTTTGTGGATTGTGATTTTTTTCCTTTGCTTACATATTGAAATGTTAAACTAATGTTGCTTATTCAGGTTGCTTTGCCAATTAAGCCACCCACAGTTATTACAGATTCTAATTATTTAATTTCAGTTCCCAGTTACCCCCCTGAAAATGTCCAAGCCATAGCAACATCACCAGAAAGCATATCAATATCCTGGTCCACCCTTTCCAAGGAAGCCTTGAATGGAATTCTCCAGGGGTTCAGAGTCATTTACTGGGCCAACCTGATGGACGGAGGTAAGAGGATGAAAACTAGGGCTGTGAGTTTGCCCCAGAGGACACGCAATGGGATTAGCAGATCCCCGCTCCTAACGTGGGTTTCAGGGTATGGAGGGTGCATCTTTGCACTCTCCCCACGTCGTGCTGTTCTTACCTCTCATCTTGCGTTCTCACAGGTGCGTAGAACTGCTTGAGACATCGTGCATCCTCAAAAAACAATTTGAGGTATCGAGGGTTGGCGCTTGGGAAATGTAGGCAGGGTTGTGCTTTCCTAGATGGGCATCTATGTCAAGCCTCTGCAGGCAGCACCAAGATGTCGATCTGATTCTAGAAAGTTCTATGTGATGTGTATCCTAAAAGGCTGACCTCTTCCAACTTCCTGATAAAACTCTGCAGGGAACCTTCCTAAGTCCCTGCAGTTGACCCACAAGAGGGTTCAGGGGAAATAGTGGAACCACTTGCCAGGAATATTGCTACTCCCCTCGGAGCCATTCCATCCAGAACCCTCCATTTTGTCTCCTCCTGTTTTATTTTTCTCCTCCTTCCCCTCCTCCTGTTTCTCTTCATTCTTCTTGTTTCTGTGTGTGTTTGTTTCTCTCAAGGTGTAGGACAAAATCCTTCTGTGTGTTTGGCCAAGACTGAATGAGAGTGTGACCTGCTGAGGTAGAGCTGAGATTGGGGTCAGAAGTTTCCTGGGGAGACTACGACTCAGTGTGATGGTGCTTTCATGGGGTCGGTTCTCCTAAACTAGACCGAGCCCCGCTCCACGAGCAGGATGGGCTCAGATCCGCCCTGCGGCCTTCACAGGGGAGCTGCTAAGCTCTGCTCACTGCCTGCATCGCAAGACTCGTGTGGCCCACACCTGCACCCTCCCCTTCTCTCCTCCCAGCTGTCTCCTGCACCCCTGCCCCCCGGGGACAATGCCTCCACTCTTGCCTGGAGCTTCTTTCACCCCTTCTGACCTCGTGGGGACTCCTAGTGCAGGCTCACCTCTGAGCCAGCGCCCCCACATCATCCCACCCCCAGAGCACCTGGGTCTGCTCTGCCAAGCAGGTGGCTGTCCCTGCCCCCGTAAACAGAACACACGGGGCCTGCGAGGCTGCAAGGGGCTCCAGTACTGGCACCAGAATAAAGGAAGGAAGACGCTTAAATAAATAAGCTTAATTTGCTAAGGAAAGAGCAGCTTTTGGAGGCTTAGTTATTGATGTCTATACCGGACCGGCTTCTCAGGGCTGAGGACCAGACCCGGTTCCCCCTGCTGTGGAGTATAGCGCCTCACACAGCGCCCGGCCCTAGAGCCTTTCTGTAAAGATTCACCTGCTTGACCCAAGGCAGACACATTGGCAGAGCATCGGTTCTGTGCCGGGCTCATGCTCGACCCAGTGGAGGCAGCATCTGCCCTCTTGGATGTTCCAGACCAGGGAGGGAGGGAGAATCTAGTGAACATAGAACCACAGCCCAATACTGCGCAGCCAGCCCCAGAGAGGGGCAGACCTGCATAGATGATTCTGGAACAACTTTCCCCTCTCGGGCCTCAGAAGAGCTTTTACAAATCCCATAGATGTAAAGTGTGGATCAGTGACAATTTGGAAAAGTACCCATGTGATTGACACACCGCCATACTCTGTCACTGTGTGCTTACTTGTCGTGGCTTTAGGCAGAACTAAATGCTCGTGCATACTCACCTAGACGCGGTGTGGCACTGGATCCTTCTGTCGTTGTTGCTGCCGGAAATTCCTCCAGCAGCCGGTGGTGGCCCCTCCCCCATTCCATCCACATTTTCACACATCGCTCACGTTTGCCAATCCTGCCCGTTAACACCTTGGCTCCACCAAGGTAACGTGGTCAATATGGTTCTTTTGACTCGACGCTTCTAAAGCTTTCAAAACGCAAACATCAAAACCGTGAAGTCTTTAAATAAAGACTGCTTGGAAATGCATACAGTTCCTACAGATGCTTTTGCTCAGTGTATTCAGATCAAAGTGGTGTGCTTAATGTCTAAGGCAGGCGTTCTACGGTTCATCTCCGAAAGATGAGAACGAAGCCCTCAGAGACCTAAACGTGCTAGGAGCGCTCTCCTCACCTGCTACTTGTAAGGAGGGACATGTGTGAATTAGCAGTGATTCCATGGATTACTGGACGCTTCCCCAGAAACTCCTCAGGCTGCCGCCCCGAGGTTCCCACAGACGGAGAACGTGACTGTGTAAAGGACTGGACCCACGAACCCTGAGAAAGCACCGCACACTCTCTCACACTCACACACACTCAGACACACACACACAGACACACACTCACACAGACTGACACACAACCCCCACAGACACAGGCACTTACGCTCCCAGGTACACACTCACAGACACACACAGACTCACACACAACACTCCCACATACGTGCTTTTACACAGACACACACACAGGCAAACACACTCACAGACTGGGGGACACAGATTGTTACTACCACTGTGATTAGCAATTTCCTCAAATCCATACACAAGAAAGCGTTTCGTTCTTAACGAGGTCAGATGAAAGTGGGGAATGCGTCTGGTAGGGGAGACTAAGCATACGGTATGTTGGTGCAATTTCTGAGTATTTTATCAGAATCTGAAAGCTCGATACTTTTCAAGACTTGACAAGGCCATTCATCTGCAATTGCTGGAAAAATTGTACACTTTGAAGTCCCATCTCTGTCTGCATCTGAGCCCTTTGTCATTTCTCCTGTGTTTCCCCAAGACAACTCGGTGCTTCTGAAGCGAGGCGGCTTTTAGTGCCGAGCGGATGTTCGCTTTGGTGGGGCCGCAGTTGGCGCTGCTTTAGAAATGCCATTTCCACCCCTGTTTTGCCTTAGACGCTTTGAGAAGGAGGGAGGGTATAAATACATAAAACAATTTGTTTTAAAACAGAAAGTTAAAAATGTTTGTGGTAGAAATAATATGTCTAAATTTATTTTATATATTCATTTCATATTATTTTATTCATTATTTCAACTGAACATTATTCTTTAGTTCCTGGGGTTTTTTTAATAACCCCATGGAGGCTGTAAAAGGTAGATGATAGAAATCCTGCTTAAACCATAAAAAAAAAGAACAAAAGCTCAAAAGAATAGCAAATGAAGCATGCTCTTTTGATCGGGCTTTTTGTCATCATTTTCTTTCCTACTTTCTCCGTTATCTGCTGAGCATCAGGTATCTGCCAGTCAGGAAAACGCCCAGTGTGCCGCCCGGACCGTGTTAGGAACCTCGGGGGGTAATCTTGAATGGGGGTTTTGACTGCAGTCACATTCCTGGTTCATGAATAAATCAGCTCATCAAAGCAATATGAACCCCAAGACGAGTAAACATCCAGGTGCTGATTCTAATCCGTATTGTGCTTCCTGAGTAGACGGAATTCTTCTGCTTTAATTGTTGCTTTCTTTGAAAAGATGGGGATGGTCCACTTCGCCTTGTCCCTTGCAGCCATATCCTCCCCGTCACGGTGTCTTACCAGGAGCTACCCCGACGTGTCAGCATCACCTTCTCCTGCAGCAAAAGACCGCAGTCCGCTCTCTCCAGCAGCAAGAGAACCCGGGGCCCTTCTTAAAGATAAAAATTTCAAAACAAAAGCAAAAACCCTAAGTCCCCAGAGGTCAAATGATGTAGACAAGGTCTCTTAACTAGCAGCTGGTGTGCAGCCCTATGGAACCCCACTTTCCCTGGGGAGGGGGGGTGAGAAAGAGAGAGAGAAGGAGAGAGAGAGAGAGAGATCTTCCACAGAGTGGAAGTCCCTAAATCTGGAAAGATCTCGATGAGATCTGTACTTGCATTTTTTCCCATTAGCATTTGAGTTTTTCTATCCTAATCCACTCCACCTATATTAGATCCGTTCAGGAAAATGAACATCGTAAGCAGATAATATAATACAGAGAGCTCTGGTGGTCACCGGCGGACCCTCCCTTCTGAGGGGAGGCTTCCTAACTCATCAGGCCTAATGGCTGTCCACTCTCTGAATGTGCAACGAACCCACATATGAGTGAACATCTTTTCATTTTCATAAGCCACCTGCAGAGGCGTCCAAATTGTGGCCCCGAATAGTCTTCACCCTGCTGGCCTCCCCAGAAGACCCCAGGCCAAAGGCACCTTCTGGGGACCGCCTTCCTTGCCCCTTTCCCCCAGCACAGCATCCGGCTGCAGGACTGGCCCACGATCTGCGCAAGGTGGTGACGGGCCTTGGGCTCACGCTCAGGCCTGCAGCAGTGTCTGTGACCCACCGTCCCTCCCATGCCCGCTTCCCCGCAGCCCTCACCCCACACAGAGGTCCTGGCAGGTGCGTCGCAAGCCTGGGCCACTCCAGGCTCTATTTGAGGTTCAACTTTCCTCCTATGTCCAGCTCTGACAGAAACCAAAAAGACATTCTAGAGTCGTCACTGTCACAAAATAGGTGGCTGTTAATTAACAGGTGGCCTTCTGTGTGATATGCCCGAAGGACAGGAGGACAGAAAGACAGAGGACAGGAAGAGAAAGCTCCTTTAATCTGGCCAACGTGACATTTTCACCGAGTGACCACAACGGGGCGCTGAGACCGTGGTCTGTGGACATGAGGCCACGCACTGTGGCTCCACAGCCGCTGTGCTCTCGGCCACTGTGCTAGGCACCGCGACCTTAGGCAAGGTACTGACCCTCCCCCTGCCTCAGTTTCCCTACCTGTAACATGAATGAGTCGTGGAGATAACAGGGTTGGTGTGCTGGTTAAATGAGTTAGCATGTGAACCCAGAACGAAGCCAACACTTAAGTGAGGATGCAGGGGCTGGAGGTTGTCTTCACCAAGGCAAGAGGGGGAGAAGCTGACAGACAGCCCCACAGCTTGCTGACTGTATGCACAGGTGGCCTTCCCGATAGCCAGCCACCCAACCAGGAATCCCTCCTGGTCCTGCTCCCTGCCCCCGTCCTCTTAGTTACTGGGCACACAGGCTCGCAGGCAGTGCCAGCACGCCTCGGATGGTCGTGTCTGGGGGTGAGCGGCCCTCAGCTCTCTCCTGCTGCTCTGTAAGTGGCTCATTTCAAAATCCAGAACACCCATGGAGGTCTTTAACACATCGCTGTAAGTTTTCTCAAATTGCCTTGTCTGATACGCCTAAGATGGGCGAGCATAAACTCCACCTTCGAACATGGTGAGCTGATCCCACTCCGGAAAGTGAAGCATTTTTAGCGAACGCCGCGTTTCTGACACATCAGCGTGTCACTTCAGTAGGGAGGCTGGCGGGGAGGTCACGCCAGGTAAGAGGAACTGTTAGCTGAGCCGCCTCGTCTCAGTTCAGATCCCTGAGAAGTTAGGTGCTTGAAAACACATGCACATCAGAGTCGAGCTTGTTTGCTTCTTAAACAAAAAACAAAACTCGACTTGCAGAAGTTTCTTGATGAGCAATTAGAAATGCACCCACAGAGCGAGCGACGTACGGTCCCGAACTCCCTGGGTCACGTGTGGTGGGCACACTTGATTGGCAGCTGGGGGACGTTGGGCCCTGGAGGTCGGCGCTGGGTTCTAACACTTAACGTGGAGTGAATCGCTCTGCTTTCCAGGGCGATGTTGGGACCCCTGTGTTCTGGGGCAGTTCGTGGGGATGAGGCCATGCACAGCCCCTTGGAGCGATTTCAGGGTGTAGCAGCTGGAGGGCGAGGCCCAGGGCTGGACAGAGAGCCCGGTGCACCCCCAGCCAGTCACCGCGTCCTGTTCTCTTGTCCTCCAGAGCTGGGTGAGATTAAAAACGTCACCACGACGCAGCCTTCCCTGGAGCTGGATGGCCTGGAGAAGTACACCAACTATAGTATCCAGGTGCTGGCCTTTACCCGCGCCGGCGACGGCGTCAGAAGTGAGCAGATCTTCACCCGGACCAAAGAGGATGGTGAGAGAGGGGGCATGTGGGGGGATGCCCCAGAGCGACAGCACCCAGGCCAGAAGCTAGTGTTGGGAGGGTGGGTCCCAGAGCCTGAGGTTCCTCCATCGGCCTGTCCTTGGCTCTGCTCCGGGCCAACCACCTGCTGCCCTCCCAAAATATTCCAGCGCCGTTCAGACCATCGACTTCCTGGGTCACCTTTGCTCAACGTGTCCATCGTTTCTCTCCCCTAGAATTTTTCTTCTTTTTAAAAAATTTTGGCCGAGGATTATTTAAACAAAAATGCCTTTTGTCGCAGAGCTGTAAAACATGTCATTCCTGTTTTGTATCCCATCAGGATAATTTCCATGACTCGTCAGCTGTTAGCATAGGCTCAGATGATTCCCTCCTTCCACGGGAAGATTACATCACGGTCTAAGTCATATTATTCCACGCCAGCTTTAGAATCACTTTGGAATACGTCTTTAGTTTGAAAGCTTCATATTGATTTTTTTTTAATTTCTTAGAGGAATTCATAGTGATTTAGTAAAATTTTAAATTACGGTTCACTTTGGCTCAGGCCATTAATTCTTGCTGTTCCGCACAATGTGGACTTGGTTGTGTGACTCTTTCCCAAACCTGCAAAAACTGTATGGCAAGTGGTTTTGGGTTTTGGGTTTTTTTGTTTTTGTTTTTGTATTATTTTAAGGGAAACTCTGAGGTGCCATATCTGAGACTGTTTAAAAAGTAAAGTTCTGATAAATATAACAATAGGGAGACAAACCCTCTCCACCTTAAGAAAGGAAGGAGCGAATAATGTCAAATGATACCCACGTGGGACTCTCCCAATCAGGGCACAGAACTGTCCCAGAGTTAGGAGGGGATGAGATACCAGTGCCCCAAAATTCTGCACAGATTTTGGCTTTACAACTTTTGTCTTCTTTCCAGGACTCTGCTCCCAGGAAGATGGGCAGAGCACAGTGGGGGAGGTGTTAGCCATTCTTAGACCTCCCGTTGGCACGATCGATGCTTCTGCAATCTCCAACTCTATGTGGCATATCAGACACACTGGTCCATCCAGTGGGAGCAAAGCTGGGGACTCGGGCTCTGAGGCCTGGAGAGACTCTTTCTGCAGCCTTTCTGTCCCCCAACAAAGCTTCTCTGACCCCCAGAGCATACCATCTCCCGTCTTACTCTCAGCCCTCACCTCTGCAGGCCCAGCCTTACTCCCCCAACCTGTCCCATCTGTCTACTCCCACACTATTCTCACCGTCTCTGTAGCCCTTCCTGCTTCACTGGGGTGCACACAAATTAGCCTCATTAGCTTTAGCTTGTCCAGAACACACAGGTAATTCTCCCCAGTAATGTGCATGTATCACCCAATTCCGCTCGAAGAAATTGGATTATTTAGGGAAATCTTAGGGCAAAATGAAATGCCGTTAGAAAGTCACACATTAATGGAGAGCTCTACAAAGCTATGTCCTAAGTGAACGTGGTTATAACTTAGTTTTTAAAAATGCAGTAGACAAAAAGCCGTGTCTAGATGCTGGCTCTGCCCCTTGCTGCCCAAGGGTCTTTGGGCACCTTACTTACCTAACCTCTGAACTGAACTCATGTACAAAATTGCTATCATGATCGGACTGCACAGGGTTAAGATTTAAAAAGTCAAGTGATGTGTGCAAACAGCCAGCTTGACAAGCAGTGGGTTGGTTACTGACACTACGTATTTGATTATTTGATCCCCACTCCTTCAGAGTGGAGGTGGCACATTCTTTTGCATTGCTGAGCAATAACACAAATGTCACTGGAATCATTAATTAAAGAGCAAATTGATCAGCAACATAAATTTTGACACCTGCATTTTTCAGAAGAATGTACAGAAATCCATTAAGAAGGGAAGGCTCCCCACAGCTTATTGACTGGTGATTTTGGATCAATTTTTAATCTCCATTTTTAGGAATCATGGGGTTCTTGCTCAAAGCTTGACCCTGAGACCTAAAATCTAATTTGTCAATCAATTATTCTTTGCTTTTGTATCCAATGCCAAGGGTGTATGGAGACTCCATGATGGTGAAAGACGCTGCCTTGGGTCTAGTAGTTCCCGCAGGAAGGAGGTGAAGAATCTCACGTGGGCTGGTGTGCGTCACAAAGAGTGACGTAGAACCCAGCGTCAGTATTTACTTGGGATAAATCATCAGCATTTTCAAAAACAAGCAGAACAGAGATCAGGAAGAAGTAGAGAAAAACTGGTAACACAATGAGCTTGTGTCCCAGATAAACACGAAAAATTCACTATTTGGAGACGGTGAAGAATTGTGCCAGCCACCTTATAAACTCAATACCTAATGTAAATAGGCATTTTTTATAATAATTTTTT
>NC_048218.1:5401203-5415482 GCF_002007445.2 Ailuropoda melanoleuca
ATTTTTAACTTTTTGAGGGACCTCCACACTGTTTTCCAAAGTGGCTCTACCAACTTGCATTCCCACCAACAATGTAGGAGGGATCCCCTTTTCTCCACATTCTCTCCAACATTTGTTTTTTCCTGCCTTGTCAATGTTTCCCATTCCAACTGGCATAGGGTGGTATCTCAATGTGGTTTTGATTTGAATTTCCCCAATGGCTTATGATTTTGAACATTTTTTCATGTGTCTTTTAGCCATTTGTATGTCTTCATTGGAAAAGTGTCTGTTCATATCTTCTGCCCATTTTTTGATTTATTTGTTTCCCATGTATTGAGTTTGAGAAGTTCTTTGTAGATCATGGATACTAATCTTTTATCTGTAGTGTCATTTGCAAATATCTTCTCCCATTCCGCGGGCTGCCTCTTAGTTTTTCTGACTCTCTCCTTAGCTGTTTACAAAGCTTCTGTAAATAGGCATTTGAGCAGTTGATAGAACTGGATGCAATGTTGTGTCTAATTGAAAGGAGGGAAAGGCTGTCGTAGAAGGAATGCTTAGTCAAATTGAGAATATAGATCCTGTTTAAACTTCTGCCACAAAATCTTACAGTTCAGAAAGTTTGGATTAACCTGCCAGATTCAATTGAATGATGTGAGGTTATGGATAAAATTCAAGTAAAATAATGATTGCCAACATTCATTAAGTTCTGCCTCAGTAAAACACTAATCCAGGTACAGAGTGAAGTTTCAGTGTTTTTTGATATTCTCTTGGGGAAAGAAATATTAATGCATTGGCACCAAGCATTGAGTTTGGCCCTCTGTACCCCACGCATTTCTTAAACAAGGTCCCTAAACCCCCAGTGTCAGGAAACCTAGAGTTTAAGTTGTGTTGTTAGGTCACTGATCACCTTAAGAAGGAAAATGTAGCCCTTGCTAATAAAACGTACAAAAATAGGATAAAATAGTAACTAAAAATAGATAAGATAAATCAAGTCAAAAATTAAAAGTAAGGAGGGCACGTATTGCATGGTGCACTGGGTGTTATACGCAACTAATGAATCATGGAACTTTACATCAAAAACCAGGGATGTACTGTATGGTGACTAACATAATATAATAAAAAAAATTATTAAAAAAAATTAAAATATTTTTTAAAAGTTTACATCTGCCAAGGATAATTTGCAATTGAAATGTTTGCTCAGAGAACAAGTTGCCTGTGCCTTGAGAAGTTTCTCGGCCTCTGTAAAGATTCTTGGGCCAGGAGACAGATTCTTAAATCTGTGGACATACTCTTGGGTCCATAAACATACTCTTGGGCCCAGAGACATCGTCTCGGGTCTGTGGACATATTCTCAGGCTCCCTGAGAGTTGTTCAGGCTTCAGATTCTCTCCCTAGGACGGCTCAATACCTTTATCCTTCTGCAAGAATGCAAAAGATTACTTGCTGATTTGGCTTTCTGTTTTTTTGAACACAAGACCAGCTAAATCTGAATTCTAAAGGGTTTGTGAAATCCTAATACTGTTTTATTTGCTGAGACTATAATCTGAGCAAAGCCGTGGGGAAAGAGAACACAAACAAAACACAATCTATTAATTTTCCCATTGTTATTTGTATCCTGCAGGCATAAGGTAGTTAGAGCCCCAATCCTTTTCTGCAAAAGTAAACACTGTGTATGTATAAATGGAGATGGTTGTGTTTAAGTTCAAACATTTGCTGAGTACATTACTAATGCACATGACTCTGTAAATCATTCTATATGGGAAGAAGGCCAGCGAAAGGTGCAACAGGGGATCTGTTCCCCCTGCCCCATGATTCACACTCTCTTTGCGGTGGGGCGGGGACGGGCGCATCTGGAAACAGCTCAGAGTGAGCAAAGAGTAAACAGACATCAGGCTGTCTCTGAATCTTTGGGGCCCCCAGATCCTGAGCCACACATTCTGTTGAAGGGGACTGTGTGACCACACCTCAGTGCACCTTGAAAGCAATGGGCTCTGCGGGTCTTCTTGCCTACCCACTCGGAGTGCCACCCCTGCGTCGACAGGTGCTGCGCACATGGCAGTGCCGGGCTCTGTGTGGTTGCAGGTGCACCAACAACACAACAGACCAGGGTGTCCCCGGAGGCCTTGCCCCCTGCGGATTTCAGAGCTCCCTGCACTGCGGTAACGCTCAGGCGGGGCCGCAGAGGTGCCCCGTGGGGGGCTCCACATCCCCCGCTCTAGTTCAAGAAGAGCCACCCCACATCCCCCTGCGCCTGTGTATTGGCTCCCCACAGGATGCCACAGTTAAAGGACTTGTCTCCTTTAAAGAGTGTTTAGAAAATACCACTCTTATAAGAGCAAAGGCCAGGAATATCGGCATCTTGTGGAAATGGGAATAGAAAAGAGACGTGTGCATGGCATGACCGTGATGGCCATTGTGGAGCGTTCCATCCAGCACCATGTGGTCTGCGCGTGGCTCAGGGACGCATTGGGCTCGGGGGTGTCCAGCCACCATGGCAGATCACACACGCACGGGCTCGCATGCACACACACACACACCACCCCATAACACACACACACACACCCCTGTCTGTGTCTGATCACCGAGACCAGAGACATGACCATCGCGGTAATGGAGTTGGCTGAAGCATCTGTGTACGTAGACAGACTTACACTTCAAACCAGAGCAATAGTTTTTCCAAAGCACTGACTTTGGTGTTTTACATTAAGATACATCATTAGAAGCCTTAACTGTACAGACTCACTTTTTATGCTGTATAACAGATCACCTCCAACTTAGCATCTTAAAATAACAAAAATTTGTTATCTCACCATTTCCATGGGTTAGGGGTGCGGGGACAGGTCAGCTGGGTCCCTTGCTCGGGATCTCACAGGCTGAAATCCAAGTGTTGGCTGGGGATGTGGGCTCATCCAAGGTCAGGTCCTCTCCCAAGCTCACTGGTTGTTGGCAGGGTTGGGTTCCTTGTATGTGTAGGACTGGCACCATCTCCTTGGCACCCAGAGGCCACCTGCCGTTCCCTGTCACATAGCCCCTCCCCAGCAGGACAGTTTACTTCTTCAAGACTAATGGGAGGGTGTCTCCACTGCTTCAAATCTCTCTGACTTCTTCCATCTCTGACCTCTAGACCCCTCTTATAAGGGGCTCCTCTGATTAGGTCAGGCCCACCCAGAATACTCTCCTCTTGGTTAACTTAAAGTCAGCTGATTAGGACATTAATTATATATGCAAAATCCCTTCACCTCTGTCACATAACATAACCTGATCATGGGAATAATCCATCCATCACAGTGACAGTTACCACCCACGTTCAACAGGAAGGAATTACACAGACACGTACATCAGAGGAAGAGAATCTTCGGCACCATCTTAAAATTCTTCCTACCACATTATAGCTGATGAAATCATTTTTCTATTCACTTAGAAAATCTTAGAATGTTCCAGACACTGCCTCAGGCACTGGAGATACAGTAGAGAACAGAGTGGGCCTGGTGGGGCTTGTAGGCTGCTGGAGGAGACAGATACTTGAGTGGATCCTGACATGTGCCCCAAAAAGAAGGTCCTTAAGAGAGAACTTGGGAGCCCTGACTTAATCTAGGCTAGTGGTCAGAGAAGGTTTTCTCAAGGAAGTAATATTTAGTAGAACCTTACAGATGCATAAGAGTTGTCAAGGAAAAGAAAGAGAGTAGGAAAAGATTCTAAACAGAAGGAAGCTAAGCCCCTAGACCATCCTGTGTCAAGGTCCTGGGGTGGGACAAGCATGCCACTTCCAGAGATCTAAAAAGTGGTCTGATATTGCAGAACACTAAGCCAGAGGAAGAGGCCACCTACTAACCATGTCCACATGGAGGTCTAAAGGGCTCACTAACCTTACACATCCTCTGGGGTGGTGCCAAGGAGAGAGAATTCTAGGTTCTGGCTTTTGCAACCGCAAACATAGCTGTGCCATTTCCTACAACGGGTACAGGAGCGGGGAGGTTTGGAAGGGAAGACGGTGATCTCGGTTTGGGACATGGTAGGTCTAAGGCATCTGTGAATCTGAGGGGAGATCTCAGTGGTGATTGGCTATGCGAGCTACAAGAGCTTCTGAAATGCCGTAAGGAGGCATAGCAAATTGAAATAACATAGGAGAGATGGTTCTCTGGAGCGGCATTCTTTACTTCAGCCAATTAGATCTGAAGTCAGAAATCCACTCAACAAGGGCTAGGAATCCGTGAAAATTATCTAAACTTGCTTGTACTTCCATTTAAAAAAAAAAAGCAGATTAACAAAATGTAACTTGATGACTAAGAATGTTTTAAGAAGTATGTCCCAGACAGACCATACTACACCATCTGCTTTCTGCAGCTCTCAGCATCTGGTGTTTATAGTTCAACACTGGGTCACAAGGTAAAGGCTAGGATCCTTTAGTGGTGGGCAATGTAAAGAAATGAAGATTGTCCTTACAAATGATAGCTAGAATTTATTTGGTGCCTGCTGTGTGCAAAACTCCATATACATTCTTTAGATGAATTATCTCTCATAATCCTAGCAATAAAACCGTAAATAGGTACAGTTGTTCCAACTTCATAGAAGAGAAGACTAAGGTTGGAGAAAGTTGGAGAAGTTGTTGGAGAAGTTAATGTATTTCCCCAGGACAGAGAACTAAGTGGCAGAGCTGAATAGAAGCCCTCAGTGGGAATGCAGGGTTCACATCTTCCACCATCATGATATAGAATTTTGTTGTATAAAATTCTAATAACCCTACAAGGAAATATTGCGCTAGACAGATCATACATCAGTGTATGAGGAGTCAGGGATTTACACAGTAAATGCAGGGAAAGCCCTTTGATATAATCAAGAGAAGTTAATGGAAATAAAGCAAGAAGTCACTAAAGTTTACAGTAACCAACAGACGTACTTTAAGATGTGTTTAAGGTACATTGCATTTTAACTTAAAACATACGAATAGGATTGATTCTCTATTCATTCTTTAATTAAATAACATGGTCTCATTTCTTTAAGTTTTGGATGAAGAGATCTCTACGTCATCGGTTCCATGACAGTTTCCGTCATGGATCATCTGCCATTTCCAGCTTAGGTTTCCTGATAGTGGAGTAAAGCATGCTGCCATTTGCCAACAATCTCTTCGCTTGATTTCTTTTTAAATCTGTCTGTCTTGATTTTCGCCATGTGTATCATTTTTCTCGATGGTCTTAGCCCATACCTAGCCAAACCTTCCTTTTTTTTAACTTACCTTTGAGAAAACTTTTCCAAAGAAGTCCCATTAATTGTCACAGAAACAGCTTTCCTTGGCACTCATATTTCATGGGTTTACGTAATGAATTAAATCGCGTTACCATGACAAGTGTAAGTGTCACAAACAAGGGGGAAACAAGCATGACTGACTTGTTGAGCAGCCCCGCGGGTGGTTGCTGCCCAAGCACTTGGGCTTCTAGAAGGAAGCTGGCCAGAGGGAGTGTTAGGCATGAACGCCAGCAAGGTGGTTGCTTTGCAGAAGGAATGGAGAGTGTTGGCGAATCTGGGGCATCCATTAGGATGAAAAGGTCAAGCAAATGTTCACTCTACCCTTAGTGTTCAGGAGGGGCCTTTGCAGGTCTGAACCAGGTTGAGGATTGGTGGATGTCTTGGCTGTTACCCTCACCGGTAGGAAACCTGAGCACAAATGCCCTCGTACTCAGGACAGCAGTGCCTTGCTCCTGACAACTTAGTAATTCAGGTGTCATAGCTTACGCGTGTCCCCTTTCCTAGACCTCTGCCATCAGCAGGACTCCAAAAACTGGTCGCAAGTTTTTATATTTTCAAACGGTGACGATGTCCAACCCAAGTTGGCTCTCATGGTGGTTGCTGGTTTTGTTGTTTTGACCTAGAAGAGTCAAGATGGCAATCATGAGACACACAGTCAACTCCAGAAATGTTTACCGAGCAGTTATGTTGTTACTGGAGTAGGAAGAGACTCAAAGATTCCTCCAGGGGCTCACAGGGATGTATGCTGGTCGGAATGTGAAGACCTCTATCAGGTGGGACCCACCCTCCACGTGGGCAGTCGGACAAATGAGGAACAAAACAAGATCCTCAAGGCTTATCTAGTAGCAACATTAATGTTCTTCTCCCTTCTCCCTGTAGCCTGCCTACCTCACTCCATCTTCCCTCTCCAGCCTGGAAAACACAAAGATGGGGGGGAGGTATATGCATTCAAGCTCACTCCCAAATCATGCTTAATACCATTAGCACCATGTCCTGCCTTCTTAGATGGGGCAGAGAAGGGTTTGTTGTCTGCGTGAGCTGTGAATCTTTGACACAAAAATCTATCCTCATTTAAAGTATTTCTGTACCTCCCCTCAGCCAAAAAGAATGCCATTACCAAGTGTTTCGGGCAAGGAAGAGTAGTCCGTGATGACTGTGGAAGTTTGCCCGCATTCCTCTCTCACTCAGGAGGCAAGACGTACATCCCCAGCCTGTTCAAAGCCAAACTCTGTAGCAGCACAAGAAGCTAAATTCTCCAGCTGTTCAGAGACAGGGAATCATAAGGGACTGCAAGGGGGGCGTATGCCTCCCAGGAACACAGGAACTTGAACTGAATGTATAAGTTCTGTGGGAGAAACGGTTATTCGTGGCACTTGTTGAAAGCAGCAAGGGAGACTTTCTTCAGGCGGACTGCTGTGAGGCACACGTGTGGGGACCACCTCAGTGGGGGGGTCGCTGTGAGAGAGAGAGACTGGGCTTCCTTTCAAATACAACAAGTGAAAGTGGGAATTTACAGCCAAGGGGTGGAGGGGAAGGAGTGGGGTTGCTCGGTGGAAAATTACGGACAGGAGACATCAGGGATGAGGGGCGTTCTGACTAGATGGATCAAACAGGACTGCTGCTTGTGTATCAAGAGTGATCAAATATTGGGGGGATTCTGGCTGAACTGACTTAGCGGGATTCTTACTAAAATTGGGCTCTTAGAGGACATGCCCGAGGACAAGGCTGGTGGGGCTCACCAGTGAGAGAGATCGTCAGTTCCTAGGGCTGCTGGAACAGAGTACCATACACAGGGGGCTTCAACCACAGAGATGCATCGTCTCATGGTTTGGAGGCCGAAAGTCCAAAATCAAGGTGTGGGCCAAGTTGGTTCCCTCTGAGGGCTGTCAGGGAGAGTCTGTTCCAGACTTCCGTCCTTGGCTTATTGATGGCCATCTGCTCCCTGTGCCCTCACACTGTCCTCTCTCTCTGGGTGTTTTTGTGTCCACAGTTCCCCTTTTTTCATAAGGACTCCAGTCCTACTAGGTGAGGGCCATCCTAATGACCTCAATTTAACTCGATCATCTCTCAAAAGACCGCTTCGCCAAATAAGGTCGCAGTCTGAGCTTCTGGGGTCGGGGCTTCCACATGCCGATTCTGAGGGGACCTGGTGGAGCCCTGTCTCTGGTCAGCACTGATCCTCGAGGAGCTGACCGTGGAGAGGGGCCGGGCCCAGCTGGAGCGGGGGTCGTGCTAGGCAGCATGGGCCTGAGCGCCCGGTCGAAGCCGCATCTCTGTGACTAAACGCACGGTTCTTCTAGTTCCAGGTCCTCCTGCGGGAGTAAAGGCAGCCGCGGCCTCAGCCTCCATGGTGTTCGTGTCCTGGCTTCCCCCTCTCAAGCTGAACGGCATCATCCGAAAGTACACTGTCTTCTGCTCCCACCCCTATCCCACAGTAAGTTGGTAAATAACCAAGTGCCTTTCAAGCACCTTCCAGAAACAAGCTGCGAGTGCTCAGTGGGGACAATTTTGTTCCTTTGTTTCCCACCTACTTGGGTCTTTCCAGTGGTTTTATTTTTTTCTCCCGTTGTCTCCACCACAAAGCAACATCCTCATTTGTACCTCATTTGAAAATACCCATCTGAATCATTGTAAGGGACACAGTTGTCTAGAATTATTGTTTATTTGGTGACTTCCCACAAAACTGCCGGCCGGATTCTCAAAATCAAAGCCCAGAGGTCTTAATTGTGCTTTAACTGATAGTCGGTGGACAACACCTATTGGTTTTGCTGTTGGACTCATCATTATGTGCACTCCAGGCCCTCCCTGCCTCCCCCTTCCCTCCGCCCTCCCTCCTATGCTCCCACCTCCCACCCCTTCTTCCTGCCGGGCCCCATCCCCACTGAGGGAGAGCGAGCAAGTCCCTGTTGTGCCAGACATGGGGGCCTCTACTGAGGATCTGTGACCCTGACAATTACGTGGTCCGCCTCGTTAGGGTAATTAATACTTCCCAGTGCTGCCTTTATTTTCATTAATATTATTACTACCAAGTCATAACTACAGAGCTAAGCTGTTTCTCAGACCAGATACAAAAGCAGATTCAAATGGGAAATTTTAGAGAAAAGAAAAAGTGGGACAAAAAATTCATGTTATCTTCATAGGAATATCTAAGGCATTTTCGGAGGTAGGTGCCGCGTCTGACCCCTCTGTCTGTCCCCTCACTGGGCCATAGAGGCACAGTTATTCGGGAAGTATTTGTGGAATGAATACACGAACTAATTTTGGTTTTTTGTTGTTGTTGTTTTTAAGATTTTATTTATTTGACAGAGAGAGACAGCGAGAGAGGGAACACAAGCNGGGGCGCCTGGGTGGCACGGCGGTTGGGCGTCTGCCTTCGGCTCGGGGCGTGATCCTGGCGTTGTGGGATCGAGCCCCACGTCAGGCTCCTCTGCTGTGAGCCTGCTTCTTNGTAAGGCATTTTCGGAGGTAGGTGCCGCGTCTGACCCCTCTGTCTGTCCCCTCACTGGGCCATAGAACTTGAGAGGCACAGTTATTCGGGAAGTATTTGTGGAATGAATACACGAACTAATTTTGGTTTTTTGTTGTTGTTGTTTTTAAGATTTTATTTATTTGACAGAGAGAGACAGCGAGAGAGGGAACACAAGCAGGGGTAGTGGGAGAGGGAGAAGCAGGCTTCCCGCCGAGCAGGGAGCCCAATGCGGGGCTCAATCCCAGGACCCTGGGATCATGACCTCAGCCAAAGGCAGACACTTAATGGCTGAGCCACCCACGTGCCCCCTAATTTTGTTTTTTATTGTGGTAAAATACCTTCATGTAGAATTTACCATCTTAGTCATTTCTAAGTGTCCAGGTCAGTGGCATTAAGCACACTCACACTGTCATGCAACCATCTCCACCGTCCACGTCCAGAACATTCTTATCTTTCCAAACTGAGACTCTGTCCCTCTTAAGCACTAACTTCCCATCCCCTCTCCTTCCAGTCACCCTCTGCTTTCTGCCTCTGTGAATCTGACCGCTCTAGGGGTCTCTTAGAGGTGGAATCAGACAGCCTTCGTCTTTCTGTGACTGGCTCACCTCACTGAGCACCGTGTCCTCAAGGGTCATCATGTTGTAGCAGGTGTCAGGATTTCCTTCCTTTTTAAGGTTGAATCATATTCTTGAACTAATTTATTAATTGATTCTCTAATTAAAGTGATACATTTTCCAAAGCCTAGAGTCTGTTGGGACCCCCCAGGCCTTGGAGCGCCCCAGACAGTGAGCGTGGGAGATGGGGGAGAGCATGTGTTCAGTTCGCGGAGGTCCGCGTCTCTGCCGGAGTACATTCAGCAACAGCAGCCCCTCTGTAGCTGAAGTAAAGATTGACGTGTAAATGGTCAGAGACGGGCTCCAGAACTTTCTTGCGGGTTCCTTCTTTGGTTTCAGTCATGGTGGTAATTCCCACCTGCCGAATCCTACCGTCACGGTGCAGAGATACTAAGGAAGCAGTGCCAGGAGGAAGGGCCAGGCGGTCATGGTCTGCGACTCAGAGAGGCGATTCGCGGAGGACCCCTGCGCAGGCCCTGATTTTCCCGTCAGCCCCAACATAGAACCCATCCGCCAGAGAGAGACGAAGTCATTGCTCGAGTAAAGCATAGCTGTGTTCCACTCCAATCTGAAATGCTTCTTTATTTCTATTTGCTCATTCATCCATCTATTTGCTGTCACACGCACATTTGCTGTTCTGACTCCAGCAACCTAGGAAGAGACTATCAGGGTACCCAGAACGCCAGCAGCTCCCCCCCCCAATCTGCTCTTTATCTCTTAGCTGCAAACCCCAGCCTGGCTCATTTGCAGCTGGGCCTGACAGACCAATGCGTGGGCGCGACAGCCCCCGTTGCGGATGCTGGCGGCCACGTTAGTCCCTGTCCTCCCAGCCTGTGAGTTCCACACCATAGAATAAATTGCAGGAGGTACAAATCCTGCAGCCATGATCAAACTGTCTGCAGGATGGAGAAGAAAGGGATTTCCACGGTCCCTCCATGCACGGAACAATGGGGTTCGCCCACCCGGGACCTTACCAAGGCCCTTCCAAAAACGACCATCATAAGATCCAACTAACCAGAAAAGATGGGGATGAACAACCAGATTTTTCACCGACTTGATGTCTGACTCCCACTAACTACGTGTCTCTGTGCTGCTTTTGACAATATGAAAAAGCGCCATGGATCCAGAAACAGGATCGTGACGGGGTGCCTGTGGTCTTCCGGGCAGCAGCATGTCTGTGTTGGGTCCAGAGTCCCAGAGCGACCCTCGATAACATGAAGTGAACCAGAATCAGGCTATTCCATCGCTCGAACCACATGGCTCTTCATCTCCTTCAAACATCGCCTAAGACCACAAGGCCCAGATTTTTTCATAGACTTTATTTTCAAAGCACTTTTGGGTGACAGGAAGACTGATTGGGAGGTGCAGAGATGTCCCATACAAGGCCTATTTTTAAAATAAAATAATACCATTCTAGGTAAAGATCAGAGAGAACTAATACATTTCTTACACTTGAAAATACCACCCATTATTTTGGGGGTTTTACTCACGTGGAATTAGGAAGAGAGTATAAATTACTGGGAAGAGGGACTATGTTTCCCTCCTGAGCTTCTGTAATTTGACTTGAAGTCAGAAGCCTGGATGCGGTCACCTCTTGCGAGGTTTTGACATTTCCGCCTATGTGGCTGAATAAACACCAGAGGGCAGTGTGAGCTCTGTATATTTCTCTTGCTCGTCTCTCCGCCTTCTCTTTGAGATGATTTCATAGTTGAATGTAGAACATGGGAAGATAAATGAGGACACCAAACAGCCTGTAATTTGTTGCTCTGTAAGGGACTCCCTCGGCTAACCTCCTCGCTGATATAAAATTCCTCTAGGACCTGTGACAAGCTCCAGGCTCTTCTCTGCAATGCGTAAAGTCCGTTGTCTATAACAGGCACTGGTTTCATTGTGTTCTCTCAGGTCAGCTTAGTCAAAGACATTCAGATTTGAAATTGTTTATGCGGTCAGACGAGAAACTGGAAATTCATCTAAAGTCTGGTGGTGCTGGGAGTCTCACCATAAGGGACCAGCAGGTGTGCCGAGACATCGACCTTCCCAGGCAGAGATTCGAGCCGCAAAATCTTAAGATTCATTTGATTCAGAAACTCATCCATATAATTTTGGGGCCATGGCTATTAATTTTCATATATGATGGTTGGAATGATCTATTCACCCACTTGTAAGGTCCCAGGGAGAAAAGAGGGAAGCTGGATCTCCTCTGTAGCATGCCTCCCTGCATGGAAGCAGCCCACGGGAAATGCCATGTGTTAGCTAAGCGTGAGGATAGAGAAAGTGTCTCTTTCACAGTGGTAAGCAGACGAGANATAAGGGACCAGCAGGTGTGCCGAGACATCGACCTTCCCAGGCAGAGATTCGAGCCGCAAAATCTTAAGATTCATTTGATTCAGGAACTCATCCATATAATTTTGGAGCCATGGCTATTAATTTTCATATATGATGGTTGGAATGATCTATTCACCCACTTGTAAGGTCCCAGGGAGAAAAGAGGGAAGCTGGATCTCCTCTCTAGCACGCCTCCCTGCATGGAAGCAGCCCGCGGGAAATGCCATGTGTTAGCTAAGCGTGAGGATAGAGAAAGTGTCTCTTTCACAGTGGTAAGCAGACGAGACAGGGAAATTAGGCAGCACAAACTTCTCATCTATGAAAAACAAAATCAGAAGGCCTAAAAGAATTATATCAATGAGCCGTGCCCCACATCAGTTATTCCAGTTTCGGATGATGATGTGATCCAGTCCCTGCACCATCAGGTGTTCAGTCGACGGTGCTGAATGAGCAAAGGAGAATGTTCCAGTACTCTTCTTATCCAGAAGACGACTTTCAGCAACCAAACTCCCCACAGGGTAGCCCACAACTTGGAAGTAAGCAAGTCTTCAGGGAAGCAAGGAAAGTAACCTTCTCCAAGTCTGGGTAAATTCTGAGCCAAGGTAGCAAGTGTGCGTTTGCCCTGTGCCCACCTACCCAGCCCAGGGCCTGCATTTAATAAATCATGGGGCTGAGGACAAGGGAGAGGGCTTCAGAAACCCAGAAATGTTGAGTAATCTCAGGTCAAACAAGAGTGCCATGATGGAACCCTCAAGTGGGGTCGACCTGACCATCCATTTTTATAATGCTGTCCATCTCTTCTGGTCACTTCTCCTGTCCCCGAAGCCACCACAGACCCCCTAGCAGTACGAGGCCATTTCCCCCTCCCCCTTGACACCCACCCTTAAATGTACGCATTTCTCAATACTCTTCCTTCATCCTCCTTTCCTAGTTTTTATTATCTCCATGAATCATTAAATCTGTTCTTGTAACTTAACTATCATCTGAAGTTATGAAGGTCAAAAATGTTTCTCTCCAACCCTGACCATCTTAGTGGACCAATCAGTCCCATATTGCCAACTTCCTTCTATCCATGTCTCCATCAAGACTCCACCGCATCCAGCGTGNTTCATCCTCCTTTCCTAGTTTTTATTATCTCCATGAATCATTAAATCTGTTCTTGTAACTTAACTATCATCTGAAGTTATGAAGGTCAAAAATGTTTCTCTCCAACCCTGACCATCTTAGTGGACCAATCAGTCCCATATTGCCAACTTCCTTCTATCCATGTCTCCATCAAGACTCCACCGCATCCAGCGTGTCCAGAACCAAATTCATTCGTGCTCCCCTTCTCTTCCTGTCTCCCAGCTAAACTAATGATCTAATGATACCCTTTGTCCTCTGACCAGAGGCTCGAATCTCAGGGATTTACACCGAGAGTTTTATTTTTCTTTCACATGTACGTCCCTTGTGAGTTGGTCGTAGCTCTGCTCCGTGTTATCCGCACTGCAGGAGGGACTAATGCGGGATTTATGGCAGACAGAAGGACCTCTCTGGAGGGTCTGACATGGGCATAACACGGCCGCCCCCCACCGGAAGGGAACCAGGAAGCCAATCCCAACACAGACCCGGAAGACAGGAAAACCAGAGGAGCTTGGAGAACACCTCTAATGGCGACCACGGGACTGCCATGATAAAGGATAGAGTATCTGCCTTTCTTTGAGAAGTTCCTGGTTCTAAGGAGGGCAGAAAATACCAGAGATGGTCGCTGTTCTTGTGACATGGCAAAGGACACAACCAGGACGTGCAGAGGACAGGATGACATGGAGCACAGGCAAGGGGGTGTCACTCAAACAATAGGGTCAGAGTCAGTTTCTTGGGATGGACGTAGAGCCCTGGCTTCCAGGTGGGGACGTTTTACTGGACAGAAGGGTATTACAACCAGAGAAAACAGCATCCGTGAAGTGACATTGTGTCACGAAAATCCTCTCTCTACAATATCTTTTCAATCCTCGCCCTTCTTTTCATGCCCATCACCATTCCCCGGGTTTAGGTCCTCACCTGAGGAACCAAACTAGTGGGAAGTCAGAAGCCTTCCTACTTCCAGTCTCAAGGGCCAGTCTGGTGTCCACATTGCTGTCATCATCATTCTTTCACATTCTAGATCTGACCATGTCACTCCCTTGGGTGCATTCTTGGATGACTTCTCCCTTTTTACCTAAATACTCAAGATGGCCTGGATAGATTTCCACGATCCAGCTCCAACTCCTGTCCAGTCTCAGATCTCCCATTCCAGCCAGTTCTTGAGCCATGTCATGTCTCGTGTGTGTGCACGCGTGCTTACTCTGGGTCCTCCTTGCCTTTTTTCTTTCATCCTCCTCCCATTTAAAGTCTTTATCCTTAAGTCTCAACTTAAATGCTATATTATTTATTCCACCATTTTTGAGCATTTGCTATATGCTAAACATTTTTTTTTAAAGATTTTATTTATTTATTTGACAGAGATAGAGACAGCCAGTGAGAGAGGAAACACGAGCAGGGGGAGTGGGAGAGGAAGAAGCAGGCTCATAGCGGAGCCTGATGTGGGACTCGATCCCGTAACGCCGGGATCACGCCCTGAGCTGAAGGCAGACGCCTAACCGCTGTGCCACCCAGGTGCCCCTATGCAA
>NC_048218.1:5416516-5417949 GCF_002007445.2 Ailuropoda melanoleuca
GAAGCCACCACAGACCCCCTAGCAGTACGAGGCCATTTCCCCCTCCCCCTTGACACCCACCCTTAAATGTACGCATTTCTCAATACTCTTCCTTCATCCTCCTTTCCTAGTTTTTATTATCTCCATGAATCATTAAATCTGTTCTTGTAACTTAACTATCATCTGAAGTTATGAAGGTCAAAAATGTTTCTCTCCAACCCTGACCATCTTAGTGGACCAATCAGTCCCATATTGCCAACTTCCTTCTATCCATGTCTCCATCAAGACTCCACCGCATCCAGCGTGTCCAGAACCAAATTCATTCGTGCTCCCCTTCTCTTCCTGTCTCCCAGCTAAACTAATGATCTAATGATACCCTTTGTCCTCTGACCAGAGGCTCGAATCTCAGGGATTTACACCGAGAGTTTTATTTTTCTTTCACATGTACGTCCCTTGTGAGTTGGTCGTAGCTCTGCTCCGTGTTATCCGCACTGCAGGAGGGACTAATGCGGGATTTATGGCAGACAGAAGGACCTCTCTGGAGGGTCTGACATGGGCATAACACGGCCGCCCCCCACCGGAAGGGAACCAGGAAGCCAATCCCAACACAGACCCGGAAGACAGGAAAACCAGAGGAGCTTGGAGAACACCTCTAATGGCGACCACGGGACTGCCATGATAAAGGATAGAGTATCTGCCTTTCTTTGAGAAGTTCCTGGTTCTAAGGAGGGCAGAAAATACCAGAGATGGTCGCTGTTCTTGTGACATGGCAAAGGACACAACCAGGACGTGCAGAGGGCAGGATGACATGGAGCACAGGCAAGGGGTGTCGCTCAAACGATAGGGTCAGAATCAGTTTCTTGGGATGTACGTACAGCCCTGGCTTCCAGGTGGGGACGTTTTACTGGACAGAAGGGTATTACAACCAGAGAAAACAGCATCTGTGAAGTGACATTGTGTCACGAGAATCCTCTCTCTACAATATCTTTTCAATCCTCACCCTTCTTTTCATGCCCATCACCATTCCCCGGGTTTAGGTCCTCACCTGAGGAACCAAACTAGCGGGAAGTCAGAAGCCTTCCTACTTCCAGTCTCAAGGGCCAGTCTGGTGTCCACATTGCTGTCATCATCATTCTTTCACATTCTAGATCTGACCATGTCACTCCCTTGGGTGCATTCTTGGATGACTTCTCCCTTTTTCCCAAATCCTCAAGATGGCCTGGATAGATTTCCACGATCCAGCTCCAACTCCTGTCCAGTCTCAGATCTCCCATTCCAGCCAGTTCTTGAGCCGTGTCATGTCTCGTGTGTGTGCACGCGCGCTTACTCTGGGTCCTCCTTGCCTTTTTTCTTTCATCCTCCTCCCATTTAAAGTCTTTATCCTTAAGTCTCAACTTAAATGCTATATTATTTATTCCACCATTTTTGAGCATTTGCTATATGCTAAACATTTT
>NC_048218.1:5417989-5425893 GCF_002007445.2 Ailuropoda melanoleuca
CCCAAATCCTCAAGATGGCCTGGATAGATTTCCACGATCCAGCTCCAACTCCTGTCCAGTCTCAGATCTCCCATTCCAGCCAGTTCTTGAGCCGTGTCATGTCTCGTGTGTGTGCAC
The DNA here is from genome assembly GCF_002007445.2 of Ailuropoda melanoleuca. Taxonomy (NCBI): domain Eukaryota; kingdom Metazoa; phylum Chordata; class Mammalia; order Carnivora; family Ursidae; genus Ailuropoda; species Ailuropoda melanoleuca. Next base: position 5,418,107 of record NC_048218.1, read on the forward strand.
GCGTGCTTACTCTGGGTCCTCCTTGCCTTTTTTCTCTCATCCTCCTCCCATTTAAAGTCTTTATCCTTAAGTCTCAACTTAAATGCTATATTATTTATTCCACCATTTTTGAGCATTTGCTATATGCTAAACATTTTTTTTTAAAGATTTTATTTATTTATTTGACAGAGATAGAGACAGCCAGTGAGAGAGGAAACACGAGCAGGGGGAGTGGGAGAGGAAGAAGCAGGCTCACAGCAGAGGAGCCCGATGTGGGGCTCGATCCCGCAACACCGGGATCACGCCCTGAGCCGAAGGCAGACGCCCAACCGCTGTGCCACCCAGGCGCCCCTATATGCTAAATATTTTATGCTTATGGCTTCCAAACGTATTTCTTCGTGGCTCACAATAGGAAATGCATCTTACAAGCACAATCCTGTACCCACACAATGAAAGCTTCGCAAACAAAATTTACCCTTGCTCCACATGATGCACTCTGATATTTGCCATTCTGGTAGGTTTTTTGCTCTTCCATTTTATTTTGTAAATGATTGTCATAACTCACAAAATTGCTTCTGTTATCCACATCTTAACCAATACTGGTTTTCATTAGTTAATCCTCGTGACTACCATATGCAGGTGGGGTTACTAGGACCTCACTCTAGTGATACAGAAATGCAGCATGTGCCATCCGGCCGGGATCATGCAGTTTGCAAGGTAAAGGCAGGGACTGCAACCCACAGGTGTTTGAGCTCAGAGTCCAGGCCCTTCACNGTATGCTAAACATTTTATGCTTATGGCTTCCAAATGTATTTCTTCGTGGCTCACAATAGGAAATGCATCTTACAAGCACAATCCTGTACCCACACTATGAAAGCTTCGCAAACAAAATTTACCCTTGCTCCACATGATGCACTCTGATATTTGCCATTCTGGTAGGTTTTTTGCTCTTCCATTTTATTTTGTAAATGATTGTCATAACTCACAAAATTGCTTCTGTTATCCACATCTTAACCAATACTGGTTTTCATTAGTTAATCCTCGTGACTACCATATGCAGGTGGGGTTACTAGGACCTCACTCTAGTGATACAGAATTGCAGCATGTGCTATCCGGCCGGGGTCATGCAGTTTGCAAGGTAAAGGCAGGGACTGCAACCCACAGGTGTTTGAGCTCAGAGTCCAGGCCCTTCACCCTCACAGACTACAGCCTTCCCTGGGAAGCTGGTCCCCAGCATTGGTTTTCAGCCTCATTTTGGCATAACTACAACCTCTTGCATTATTGTTAGATGGGCGCAAACTTGGGCCCCCAGATTGGCTTGTCAGCAGAAGTACAGGTCCCCCAGCTTGTCACTGTTCTGCCTTTACAAAGCCTGGTATTGTGCTGAAACAGCTGATGTTCAGCAAATGTTGTGTTGAATTAAATTTTATGGATAATGGCTATGAGTCATCCAGCAGAGGTGAAACTGTATAATGAAGTTTCTGGTTCATAAGGCAGGAAAGTATCTTATATACTTGGGGATGCTTTCGATCTCCTAAAGAATTAGATAAAATGCCTGTGCTTTTAAATCACTGACATGGAAAACATCCTTCCATAGTTCTTTCTAAAAGACCTAATGGTGGCTCTCTCTTTTCTGTGATGGCAAAGCTAGAAATGATGGAGCAACCACAAGTTGGCTAAGAAGGCGCGGGCTGGTTCCATTTGCACATGTGCAATGAATTACTTGTTCATCCTCAAATAAGCAATAGCGATCAAGTCAGAGTAATAAAGCGCTTTTACAGATAGATCATTTGCCCGGCAGAGGGGGTGACCCCAGAGAAGAGATGAGGCACAGTTGTAGTGAATGGAGTTGATTTTGTTCCAAAGAGCCTGGGAGAAGTAAGGGCCTTGTGGTGCCAGTCTGGCTAATTGGACGGTGCTGATTCTGAACAGTAATGTGAAGCCACTAGCTTCTTCTGTGCCTTTTCTGGACATCAACTTTAGTGTGCTTGCAAAGTCATAATTTTTATATTTGCAAAGCCAAAGTAGTTTGTCTGGAAGGCTTTTTAAGAAGCCAAGAGTCCTAGATATAACAACAGTTCTGGTCATCTCAGGAAAGGGCAGATGAAACCACCAAAATTGACTTGGAGGAAGCAAGTAGCTCGAAAACGCTCTTCCGCTATGCATGCGGGCCGTCCCAGCCTATCTCTGCAGGGTAGGCTTCCAGATCCATTACCTTCTCTTAGAGGTGAAAAAAGTGGAATACAATGAAAATCAGACCAGAATGTATTATACATGAGACTTTAAAGAATAAAGACAAATCTTAAATTGATCCAGCTAACTTCTTATTCTTAATGTAATCCAGGTCATTTCTCTGACACTAAACAGAAAGGTTTTCTATGTCCTCAAAGTGTCGTTGTCCAATAATTAAAAGAGCTATTTTGCTTATTCTGCTCTGAGAGAGTTTTGTTTAAATCACTGCTGTGAACATACTATCCACAAAATCAGAACATTCGAGTCTTTTTTTTTAATAATTAGATATTAGAGCTTTTTAAAGCACCATACTTCTTTGATAGAAATAGTTTTTCATTAAAAAGTTAATTGAAATTTTTTAAGTGGAATTCTTTTTATATCCATGAGATACACTGAATAATTTGATCTGAGCAGCCTGCGAATCCATAGTCATTCTTTACATAGTTATTCTCGATTGTATTCAAATAATTTCTAGGTCATTAGTCAACTTAATGCAACAGATGTTGCCTCAGTCTGTTGCGGTTAGTGGTGGGTGGGTCCTGACCTGCAATGCTGGGACCTAGGATCCCTGGAAATCGTAGAGGGAGGGGTACAGCTAGGCCACCCTCAGAGAGCCTGAACCCCACCCAGCGTGGAGAGGCGGTGAGGAATTGCAAGACCTTAATCTGAAGGGAAGCAAAGACCAGAACCAGAGCTTTACATAACATATAAACCAAGGGCGGATGTGGCCCCCCGTGGAGGGGCTGAGAGAAGGCTACAGGCTTTGCAAGTCATCCATTGAGCTAAATAGTGTGAGGGGTTTGGAAATGAATCCAGCAACTATTGGATAAATACCCAATTTTATAGAATCACTAAAGAGCATTGAAAGTAATTCATTGTGGTTAATTTTACCTTATTTACTATTACAAAGTGTCTTAAAAATGAAAGGAAGATGATTGTACCAAAACCAAGAGGCAAAAATAATTCTGTAGTGACAGTAGGTCCAATAGACCCTGTTCTCAGGTTTTTTGTGGGTGACACTGAAGCGTGGGGAGAAAACCAACCATCAACCTCTACGTTGTTTTGAGGAGTATACTGTCAAGTTCCTCAGAAATCCGTGACTCCACCCACCAGACGTAAAGCCATAGTGAGAAAGGCAGAACAAGTCAATCACAAGCTGTGTTTTCTACTCTGGGTACAATTTTCATGAAGTCAAAATGTCAGAGGTTTTATAAAAGAAACTTGCCATAAATATTTTTTAAATCAAATACATGAAGTTTTTATTTATCTTCCTAGGCATTTTATAAATATTAATCATGTCCTCCACTATGACTGGAATAGTTTAAGAAAGGGAATTGAAATGATTTTTATTTCTAGATTTTAGGAGGAACTTGTCGGGATCTTACTATGCCTCATTTCATTATTCTTCCGTTGGCCAAGTTACGATCATTTCTTGTTCCCTTGGGGCAGGAACTTCCCTTACGGTCTGCACACTGGACTTGAACTCAGTAAATGCCTATGAATTCAAACACAGCAACTATGGATGAGTTTTTCCCATTACAGGCATGGGGCTAAGAGCTCTCACAAACATTTTCTTTGCAAGACCCAAAGGAGAGATCTGTAGTCCAATGACTTTACACGGCTGACCCCAGGTGTCCTACTCCTCTGGCCATCCTTTATCAGCCTAGTTATAGCCATCCATTCAAGATTAATTCACATCGTAGACATAATCAAACCCTCTAGAGTGGCTAATATCTCTGTCTTAACTTTGAAGATGAGACGACAGAGTTATAGATCTGCCAGCAGGAAATTAAATAGAGATTTAAATATTTAAACTTTGAAAAAAGTGCATCCTCTCCTCCCCACCAATTTCTCCTTTTGCCACCTTCAATTCATTAATCCTAGGAACCTACATTTGGAGTGTGCTTTTCTTTAGGCTACAATTTTCTGTCTTGCTGCCCTTGAGGGAGAAGCTCCCCTGTTCCTTTCTATTCCCTGCACACTCTCAATGCTGTAGAGTCTCTGATGCATCAGTGCAGCAGAAATGGCAGGAAAATCTGGAAATAAAATCAGTCACTTCTCACTGACCAGAGTTTGGAAAGGAGTGACACATAAAGGGATGGCATGTACAAATTAGCAAGTCACCTCCAACATGATTAGCTCATTGTGTTGGGAAATCCGGTATCAAATCAAGAGACAATTGATGAAAGGTAAACATGATCAGGTATTATATCTCATCTAAACTATTGACGTAAGCATCCTAAACCCACCACGCTGGAAGTGACAGCCAGCCCCAGCACAGCCTGCTGTCCTGCCAGGAGCAGGGCTATCCTTCGCCACTCTGCGTAGCCTTTGTCCTCCTCAGGTGTGACTCACCGATCTCTATACTCTTCCAGACTCCAGGCTCTCTGAGAAGTTTGCTTGGAGCTCAAAAACCCCTGACATTCTTAGGTGGAAATGCACACAGACTGCTCTCCACCAGACTGTCTTATTCCTGACTTAGCCTCTTATCAGGCCCAGAGATGGATGATGATAAAACACCGGAAAGCCCTGCATAGACAGTCTCATGGTTTTTTTGTTAGGAAAGAAGGTACCAGCATCTTTGGGACTATCCTCACTTGTTAAGCCAGTTGCTAAAATTTTAAGACAACAGGAAAAGTCACATTTAATATCCAGTTACATATATTATGAAGAAAACAAATCAACCTATCTATTGTTTAAATTGGTCGGTTGGCAACCTTCTGCTTACACTTCTGAGAGCTGGAAAATAGTGCCTAATTACGACAGTCATCAGGGGAATAGAGTGGCATCAGAGGGTGATTACACCAGTGCAGCTAAATTTCCCAAATCACCAACAGGAACCCCTGGACAGGTTGACTATTATTTCTCACCCTAATTTGTAGAGAAATTTCTTCTTCCAAAGGGAAGAAGTTTCTATAAATAAACCTTTTCACTTTGGCTTTTGGTTTCTCTTCTATATAAATAGTGAAACAAATATTGTTGCATAAGAAATTGTATTTTTTTATCATTGATTTTAGCTGTGCCTTGGGTTGCAGGTAAAAATTAAATAAAATGCTTATTTTGTAGATAGTCAAAAACCGATTGTCCCTTATAGATGGGATGCTTATTGAGTTTTAACTAAAACCTATGTGTTCTTCACAGAAAAGCCTTACTTTCTGAATGTATTTTAATGCTCTGTTGATGCTTAATGTTCAATAGGAGTGATTGTTATAATTTGCACATCATTAAGCTTTGTAGAATTAATTTGGCAACAATGTAGCCTTGGAGCATTACAGAATACAAATACACACAGTCTTGGGATTGTCTCCTCAGATTGCTAGGAAGAAAGCCAAATTCCCTCTGAAATGCTAGAAGGATTCGATGCTCCCATGATTTACTGAACACAGGACAGGTCTGGCCGTGAGTGAGGGGTGGGGTGGAGAAGGGGGCAGGTAGGGTGACAAGGTAGCAAGCCCACTAAAGCATACATGCACCCCTGGGGAACCTGTGCAAGAGCCCTATAGTCTCCCTTTATTTGTCGGACACTGCTTGTACAGAAGTCAAATATTCGACCATGGGAAATTCTCTGACTTTATTTTTTTTTTTAAAGATTTTATTTATTTATTCGACAGAGATAGAGACAGCCAGCGAGAGAGGGAACACAAGCAGGGGGAGTGGGAGAGGAGGAAGCAGGCTCACAGCAGAGGAGCCCGATGTGGGGCTCGATCCCACAACGCCGGGATCACGCCCTGAGCCGAAGGCAGACGCCCAACCGCTGTGCCACCCAGGCGCCCCCTCTGACTTTATTTTTTATTGAATGAGCATGGAATCTGTGTTAAGAAAGAAGCATAATTAACATCTGCACCCCTGATTAATTGTAGAGCTGGTCTTGCAGCTCATGCCACCTACCGCCCTACGTGAGGTCTACTTAACAGCTTGCAAGGGTAAAAGTAAGCCCTTGTGTGTTTGGTTGCCTGTAATGGCAGCATGGACTTGGACCAGAGGCACTGAGCTTGAGTCTCTGCTCACCTATCTGCCACGCTGGCGTCAGGAAGTCACTTACTCTGTACCTTAGTTTCCTTGCCTGGGTCCACTTTGATAAGAAAATACCACATTGGGTGTCTTAAACAAGAGATCTTTATTTCTCATAGTTCAGGAGGCCAGGAGTTCCAAGATCAAGGCACCCTCAGATCCAGTGTCTGGTGTGGGCTTTTTCCTGCATTTTCATTGTATCCTCACATGACAGAGAAAGGGAGAGAGAGAGAGAGAGAGAGAGAGAGTAAGAGAGAGAGAGACCTCTGGTCTCTGCATCGCCTTATAAGGGCAGAAATCCCATTCACAAGGGCTCCACACTCATGACCTAATTATCTCCTAATATCATCATATTGGGGGTTAGGATTTCAACATATGCATTTGGAGGGATACAGACATTCAGTCCATTCTGTCCCTGGCCCCACAGTGTCCNTGGTGTGGGCTTTTTCCTGCATTTTCATTGTATCCTCACATGGCAGAGAAAGGGAGAGAGAGAGAGAGAGAGTAAGAGAGAGAGAGACCTCTGGTCTCTGCATCGCCTTATAAGGGCAGAAATCCCATTCACGAGGGCTCCACACTCATGACCTAATTATCTCCTAATATCATCATATTGGGGATTAGGATTTCAACATATGCATTTGGAGGGATACAGACATTCAGTCCATTCTGTCCCTGGCCCCACAGTGTCCATGTCCTTCTCAAGCGCAAAATACATTCATTCCATCCCAACATAAGTGTTAACTCATTCCAGCAGCTACTCTAAAGCCCAAAGTCTCATCTACATACCAGCTGAATCAGGTATGGGTGAGATTCCAGGTACATTTATCCAGAGGCAAAATCCTCTCCAAATGTGAACCTGTGAAACCACAAAAGTTATATGCTTCCAAAATACAAGGGTGGGACACACATAGGTAGACATTCCCATTCCAAAAGGAAGAAGTAGGAAAGAAGGAAGGATTGATGGCTCCCATTAAGTCCAAAACTTAGCAAGGCACATCCCACTGGATCTTAAGGCACAGGAATAATCATCTTTGGCTCAATGCTCTACCCTCAAGACCTCCTGGGATTGCAGTGTCCCCCCAACTACTCGGTGGGACTGTGCCCACACTGCAGCCCTCTACAGAGGCTTTGTCTATTTTGCAGTTCTGCAGGGCAGAATAGAACCCCCAGGGCTCTCCCAGGCAGGATTCTCCCCCACTCGGGTCTAGGAGGTCCTACCCTCAAGGCTTCAGGTGGAGGCTGTCTAGCCTGTTGAAACCAAGGCAGTGACCCTGATGATGTCCAAATATCCTTCAAAGCTATTCTCCCCTTTTATTGAAGAATAGCACAAGTTCAGGGCCAAATAGCTCAATCATCCTGTCCTGTAGAATCAAGGAACTCAGACAGCCATCTTTAGCTCTATCCCATCTCAGTGAAAACTGGCAGTGTTCCTGCTGCTGTAGCTGATTCAGTCCAGGGCTGACACCCGTGCCAATCTCCTTATCACGTGGCTGCTGGTCCACACCCTTAATGTTCTCATCCGCAACACACTTTCTCCTGTTTTTGCAAAGGATAGGCTGAGAATT
>NC_048218.1:5426672-5429633 GCF_002007445.2 Ailuropoda melanoleuca
TTTCTGAATGTATTTTAATGCTCTGTTGATGCTTAATGTTCAATAGGAGTGATTGTTATAATTTGCACATCATTAAGCTTTGTAGAATTAATTTGGCAACAATGTAGCCTTGGAGCATTACAGAATACAAATACACACAGTCTTGGGATTGTCTCCTCAGATTGCTAGGAAGAAAGCCAAATTCCCTCTGAAATGCTAGAAGGATTCGATGCTCCCATGATTTACTGAACACAGGACAGGTCTGGCATGAGTGAGGGGTGGGGTGGAGAAGGGGGCAGGTAGGGTGACAAGGATGCAAGCCCACTAAAGCATACATGCACCCCTGGGGAACCTGTGCAAGAGCCCTATAGTCTCCCTTTATTTGTCAGACACTGCTTGTACAGAAGTCAAATATTCGACCATGGGAAATTCTCTGACTTTATTTTTTATTGAAAGAGCATGGAATCTGTGTTAAGAAAGAAGCATAATTAACATCTGCACCCCTGATTAATTGTAGAGCTGGTCTTGCAGCTCATGCCACCTACCGCCCTACGTGAGGTCTACTTAACAGCTTGCAAGGGTAAAAGTAAGCCCTTGTGTGTTTGGTTGCCTGTAATGGCAGCATGGACTTGGACCAGAGGCACTGAGCTTGAGTCTCTGCTCACCTATCTGCCACGCTGGCGTCAGGAAGTCACTTACTCTGTACCTTAGTTTCCTTGCCTGGGTCCACTTTGATAAGAAAATACCACATTGGGTGTCTTAAACAAGAGATCTTTATTTCTCATAGTTCAGGAGGCCAGGAGTTCCAAGATCAAGGCACCCTCAGATCCAGTGTCTGGTGTGGGCTTTTTCCTGCATTTTCATTGTATCCTCACATGGCAGAGAAAGGGAGAGAGAGAGAGAGAGAGTAAGAGAGAGAGAGACCTCTGGTCTCTGCATCGCCTTATAAGGGCAGAAATCCCATTCACGAGGGCTCCACACTCATGACCTAATTATCTCCTAATATCATCATATTGGGGGTTAGGATTTCAACATATGCATTTGGAGGGATACAGACATTCAGTCCATTCTGTCCCTGGCCCCACAGTGTCCAAGTCCTTCTCAAGCGCAAAATACATTCATTCCATCCCAACATAAGTGTTAACTCATTCCAGCAGCTACTCTAAAGCCCAAAGTCTCATCTACATACCAGCTGAATCAGGTATGGGTGAGATTCCAGGTACATTTATCCAGAGGCAAAATCCTCTCCAAATGTGAACCTGTGAAACCACAAAAGTTATATGCTTCCAAAATACAAGGGTGGGACACACATAGGTAGACATTCCCATTCCAAAAGGAAGAAGTAGGAAAGAAGGAAGGATTGATGGCTCCCATTAAGTCCAAAACTTAGCAAGGCACATCCCACTGGATCTTAAGGCACAGGAATAATCATCTTTGGCTCAATGCTCTACCCTCAAGACCTCCTGGGATTGCAGTGTCTCCCCAACTACTCGGTGGGACTGTGCCCACACTGCAGCCCTCTACAGAGGCTTTGTCTATTTTGCAGTTCTGCAGGGCAGAATAGAACCCCCAGGGCTCTCCCAGGCAGGATTCTCCCCCACTCGGGTCTAGGAGGTCCTACCCTCAAGGCTTCAGGTGGAGGCTGTCTAGCCTGTTGAAACCAAGGCAGTGACCCTGATGATGTCCAAATATCCTTCAAAGCTATTCTCCCCTTTTATTGAAGAATAGCACAAGTTCAGGGCCAAATAGCTCAATCATCCTGTCCTGTAGAATCAAGGAACTCAGACAGCCATCTTTAGCTCTATCCCATCTCAGTGAAAACTGGCAGTGTTCCTGCTGCTGTAGCTGATTCAGTCCAGGGCTGACACCCGTGCCAATCTCCTTATCACGTGGCTGCTGGTCCACACCCTTAATGTTCTCATCCGCAACACACTTTCTCCTGTTTTTGCAAAGGATAGGCTGAGAATTCCCCAAATCTTTAAGTTCTGGTCCCTCTTTGCTTAACAATTCTTTCTTTAACTCCTTTCCCCCTTTTGCACTTTACCGTAAGCAGTCAGGAGGAACCACAGTGCCACTTCTGCACTGCACTTAGCAATCTGAGCTAAATGTCCAGTTTCACCACTTGTGTGCTTTACCTTCCACAGAACGCTAGAACATGAACACAGTTTGGCGTTTTCAGCAATATTTGAAAAATATTTGAGCAATATTTGAAAAAGGTTTATTGTAGGCAGCATATAGTTGTGTATTGCCTTTATATCCATTCTTACAATCTCTGCTGTTAATTAGGATTTTAGATCATTTACACTTAACATAATTATTGATATATTGATATAGGTTTAAATCTGTTATCTTGCCGCTTGGCTTTGTATTGTTCTATTTGTTTCTGTTCTACTTTTTTTTGCTTCCTTTGGATTAATTGAACTTTTTTTTATAATTCCATTTTATTTATTTGGCTGGCTCATTAACTTTATTTTACTCTTTTTTTGTAATTTCAGTTTTTTATTATGATACGTTAGTCACCATACAGTACGTCATTAGCTTTTGATGTAGTGTCCGTGATTCATTGTTTGCGTATAACACCCAGTGCTCCACACAATACGTGCCCCCCTTACTACCCATCACTGGGCTAGCCCATCCCCCATCCCCTTCCCCTCTAAAACCCTCAGTTTGTTTCCTGGAGTCCATAGTCTCAAATGGTTCATCTGCCCCTCTGTTTTCCCCCCCTTCATTTTTCCCTTCCTTCTCTTAATGATCTCCCTGCTCTTCCTTATGTTCCACAAGTAAGTGAAACCATATGGTAATTGTCTTTCTCTGCTTGACTTATTTCACTTAGCATTGTTTCCTCCAGTTCCATCCATGTTGATGCAAATGTTGGGTAATCATTTTTTCTGATAGCTGAGTAATATTCCATTGTATATATGGACCACATCTTCTTTATCCATTTGTCTGTTGAAGGGCATCTCGGCTCCTTGCACAGTTTGG
>NC_048218.1:5429656-5562706 GCF_002007445.2 Ailuropoda melanoleuca
GTGGGCATTGCTGCTATGAACATTGGGGTGCATATGGCACTTCTTTTCACTACATCTATATCTTTGGGGTAAATACCCAGTAGTGCAATGGCTGGGTCATGGGGTAGCTCTATTTTTAACTTTTTGAGGAACCTCCACCCTGTTTTCCAAAGTGGCTGTACCAACTTGCATTCCCACCAACAGTGCAAGAGGGTTCCCCTTTCTCCACATCCTCTCCAACATTTGTTGTTTCCTGTCTTGTTAATTTTTGCCATTCTAACTGGTGTAAGGTGGTATCTCAATGTGGTTTTGATTTGAATTTCCCTGATGGCTAATGATATTGAACATTTTTTCATGTGTCTGTTAGCCATTCGTATAATTTCAGTGATTTCTTTAGGATTAAAAGCATATACATTTAACTTATCACTTTCTACTTTCTAGTGATATTATACACTGCACATATGGTATAAGGACCTTATAATAGTATGCCTCTGTTTTTTTCCCATCTCAATATTTGTGCAATTGTTGTCATACATTTTACTTTTATATGTTATAAACCCCACACTACATCATTATCTTTTTATTATCCATGATCTTTTAATGAGATTTAGATAATAAGAAAAAATCACATATTTACCTATGTAATTACCATTTTTTGGTACTTTATATCCCTTTGTGTACATTTGTATCTCTATCTGGTATCATTTCCCTCTGACCAGAGGACTTTTTTAACATTTCTTATAGTGTGGGTCTACTGATGATTCTTTCAGCTTTTTATGTTTTGAAAAAGTCTTTATTTCTCTTTAGTTTTGAAATATTTTTTGTTGAGTGTAGATTTCTAGGTTGACTTTTTTTTCTTTTAGTGCTTTAAAAATGATGTTCCGCTATCTTCTTACTTGGCGTCTTAGTCAGTTCAGACTGCTACAACAAAAGTACCATAGATTGGGTGGCTCGTAAGTAACGGAGATTTATTTCTCACAGTTCTAAGGGCTGGATAGCTGAGATCATGGTGCTATCATGGTGGGGTTATGGTGAGAGACCTCTTCTGGGTTGCAGATTTCTCATTGCGTCCTCACATGGTGGAAGTGGGCAAGGGAGCTCTCTGGGGTCTCTTTTATAAGAGCATGAATCCCATGACCTAATTACCTCCGAAAGGCCCCACTTCCTAATGCCATCACTTTGGGGATTAGGTTTCAGTATACAAAATTTGGGGAAACATTCACTAGCACTTGGATTGTTTTTGACACGAAGTCTGCTGACATCCTTATTTTTGTTCCTCAGTGTATAGCATGTCCTTTCTCTGACTACTTTTGAGATTTCCTAACACAGATTTGAGCAATTTGATTATATGGTTTTCTTCATATTTTTGTGGCTGGAGTTCATTGAGATTCTTGGCTCTCTTGTGTTTGTAGTTTTCATCAAATTTGGAAACATTTCAGCCACTATTTCATCAAACATTTTTCTGTTGTTCCTCCCTTCCCTCTCTTCATGATTCCAATTACGTGTGTGTTAGGCTATTCGATGTTGTCCCATAGCTCACTAAAGCTGTGTTAAGTTTTGTACCCTCTTTTCTCTGTGTTTCATATATTGATATATCTTCAAGTTCACTGACCTCTTTTTCTGCAAATCTAATCTATTAATCTAATGTGGTGTATTTTTCATTTCACATATTGTAATTTCATCTCAAGTTTGATGTGGGTCTTTTTATATCATTCATGTATCTATTTAAATTCTTGAATACTTATAGTTATAACATAGCTATAATACAATTATAATAACTGTTATAATGCCCATTTCTGCTAAATTTAATATCTGTGTCAATTATGGGTCAATGAGGATTAATTGAATTATATTTTCTTTATGAAAGAAATGCTTCTCTATTTTTTTTTAATTCCTGAAATTTTTTCTAGCAGTTTTTTTGAGGTATAATTCACATACTATAAAAGCCATGCTTCTAAAGTGTGCAATTCAGTGGCTTTTAGTATTTTCACAGAATTACACAACCCCCACCATTATCTAATTTTAGAACATTTATCATCATCCCCAAAAGAAACTTTATACCCTATAGAATTCACCCCCCATTCTGTCCCAACCCTACCCTGCCCCTGGCAACCACTAGTCTACTTTCTGTCTCCCTGAATTTGCCTATTCTGGAAATTTCATAAAAAGGGAATGATAAGTGTGTGATATTTTGTGATTGGCTTCTTTCACTTAATATAATATTTTCAAGATTTATCCAGTTAACATGTATTAGTACTTAGTTTCTTTCTATTGTTGATTAATACTCTATGGTATGGATACAACACACTTGTTTATCCATTCACCAATTGATGGATACTTGGGTTGTTCATATTTGGATGTCAAACATTATGAATTTTACCTATTGAGCACTGGATATTTTTACTCCTGAAAATATTCTGATTTTTGGTCTGGGATGCAATTAAGTTACTTCATGACAATTTCATCTGTATGAATTTTGCTTTTAATATTTGTTAGGCAGTACCAGTATGGTGTTCAATCTAGGCCTAATTATTCCCCACCACCAAGGTAAGACCCTGATGCACTGTATCCAATGCCTTGAGGTCTTCCAATCCACCTGGTGGAACAGGCATACTCCCAGCCCTGTGAAAATGCTGGGCACCGTGACCTCTAGTCTGTTCAGGTGGTTCTTTCCCTAGTCTCTGGTAGTTTCCTCCCATGCCTACACAAATCTGCTGCCCTGAATACCCACGTGGGACCCTCTTCTGATCCCCAGAATTCTGTCTGTGTATAGCTCTGTCCTGTGGGCTCCAGCTTCTTCCCAGTCTCTCGGACGTGAATCCTCAACTCAGGGAAGCTGCTGGGCTCCCCTGGGCTCCCTCTCTGTGCCATGGCCTGGAGACTTTCACAAAAATGTAAAACCCTGCAATCATAGGCTCACTTCCTTTGTTTCCCGTATTTCAGAGAGCTCTGCCCTTCATTACCTGGTGTTTAATGCCTTTGAGACTATGGTTTCATATACTCTGCGTGTTCTTAGGTGGGTTTTTTTGAGTAGGAGGCTAAATCTGTCTTTGTTACTCGATCCAGCAGAAAACAGATGTGCCATGACCCATAATTTCAATGGTTAAATTTCTCCTTGGTGGCTGTGAAAGCTGCCGCAGAGAGAAATGTAAGCTCTCTACATGTATATATGAGATGTCAATATCGGTATCGTATATTCCAGCCTTTTAGAAAAGGATTAGCGGTGGCTTTTGTTTCTTATGATAGATAACATGTTTATAACCACTCCTTTAGGAAATCCACATGTGCCATTTGCCTCCTTGAATGTGGGAACATTTATGTCTCCTCTCACAGGTGATCAGCGAGTTTGAAGCCTCTCCTGACTCATTTTCCTACAGAATTCCCAACTTGAGTCGGAACCGTCAATACAGCGTCTGGGTGGTAGCCGTGACTTCAGCTGGGAGAGGCAACAGCAGTGAAATCATCATGGTAGAGCCGTTGGCTAAAGGTGCGCCACTGTGGTAAAGACCTCATTTCCCACTCTCATTGGACTGTTTTTAAATCCCTCCTCTACCAGAAATAAAGCTTACGATGCCCTAAAAATCGCCAGAAAATCAGAGCATCACGTGCATTCACGTTCCAGCTTAAGAAATAAGGTTGCGGCTAGCTGGCATTGGGCTTTTGTGCAAATCAGAAAAGAATCCTCCTAGAAGTGAACACAGCGCTCAGGGGGAGTGGCTTTACACCTCAAAGTGTCTTAGGGGAAGTAAGGAAAAAGAGCCCACCCTCACCCCTTGGGTAGGTGAAAATCGCTACATAGCAGCTTCCCAAGGAAGTCCTACTTTCATCAGAAGCAAGCATCAGACTTCTTAAAGAGAAATGATTATTTTAGGGTCTATGGAATTTGGAAAATTATGAATATAAGAAAATCTTTAGCTCTTCTTCTATTGATAGAATGTCATAAACAAAGACCCTAATTAACAATGGGAAGTCAGAGTCACCAAAGAATAAAAGTTCGTGAAAATGGATATAGAATCTCTACATTGAGGTGTTACTGCTCCTAAAAAGCATAAATAGGCACGAAACCTTCTTATTATACTTCTGGTAATTGTGACCACCCAGTGTTTGGGTATCACTAAATTAGCAGTTTTCACGAGTAAATGTACTAACATCACAATTCCAGACCAGCAGGAGATGCCCCCCTAATTTTGGAATATACCACATTGGCAATTTATTCCTAACAAGGCTGCTAGGTGCCTTAAAGAGAATGTAAGAGAACATTCTAAGATTCCAATTTTACCTCTAAGAGCTCTTGAGAACAGGCTTATTAATGTGATAGCTAAGAAAAGGCAGAATAAATAGCAAGGGGAAAAAGAGAATGCTGTCCCATTTTGAACACAACTGCAGATAGAAAGTAAATACATTGTTGGTAAGGAAAATAAAATCGTGGATTTTTTTTTTTTGTCCGCCCCCAACANCTTTTTTTTGTCTGCCCCCAACACACACTCTTACACTGGAAAACAGTGATTATCAATGGGCATAAGGACTGTACCGTGAGATCAAAGCAAACCAGCAACGTGAGATGCAGGATAGCAACAGCTTTACCTCCTCTCTACTTCTGTGTATTCAGTGTTAGGCAGGCAGTTGGGGAAGTCCTTTTTCTCAAGAGACATCTGGCAGGAGTCAGATATGGAGAGGGTTCAGCACCCAGACACCCCCATACCTGAGATGGGAAGAGCCCATCTGGGAGACAGTCAGGTCCAGGAGTAGCCCCAGGTCCAGGAGTAGCTCTACAGAATGCCAGCTTGCTCTGGGGAGAGAGAGGCACAGGGGTGCCAGAGAGGAAGGGGTCAGGCCAGAGAGGCAGGAGAAAAATCAGGAGGGCAAAGCCAAGAATTCAACAGAGATGATTTGGAAAAGAAGGAGTGGTCTGCCATGGCAGCAGCTGCTGGGAGGTCAAGGGAAATAAGACTAGAAGTGCCCCGGGGTTGGCCATTCAAGGGACCTCTCTGACCTTCCTGAGAACAGCTTCATGGGGAAGGGAGCAGATGAGGGGACAGAGGGAGGCGAGGAAGCAGATCTACTCTGCAGAAAGTTCTCTGAACACGCATCACCTTGAAGAAGCCACAAGAAGGACAAGCTGGAGCAAGGGTGGGTCTCATGCTAGGAAAGGCTCTGTTTTCACCATGGCTTAATATGTCAGCTAGCAAAGCATGTTTGCATGGCAATGGAAGACCCAGGTGGAGGGGAGGGAGGTGATAATCTGGGAGGAAGAGCGGGGCCCCAGGACCTAGGGTTGGAGGAAGAAACACAAATGGGTTTATAGGTTTGGTGACAGGAAAGGCCAGGTTCCCAGTCTGTGTCTTCTATTTCCTCTACCAAGTATTAGGCATTTTGGGGGGTGGCGGAAAAAGGATGGGAAGTTTGAGAAGAGGAAGGACAATAGGAAATCATCATTGCAGAGAAGTGGGAAGGAACTTCCTAACAAAACAGTGAGCCTGGCAGGGAGAGCGGACAGTCCACTTGAGGTCAGTGATTGTAAATCTATGGTGGGTCTTAAATTCTCAGTTGTATGGATTTCTCCAGAAATGTTCAAGTGGGGTTCACCCAGAGTTAGGGTTGATCCAGAAGGGTTTTCCAGAAAGGAGCTGAACAAGGGAAGGGCTCAGGCTTGGAGCAGATATTCCATGTGAAAGGCTCCATGCAGAAGCCCCAGATGCTGGCAAACCAGGAAGGCTGAAAGATACAATCTGGAGAGATGATGCTGCCGGCAGCCCAAGGAAACAGCTTCAAGTTATCCTGCAGTTGCTGGGAGATCAACACAGGCAGCAACAGTGGCAAATCTGTCGGCAGGTAGCAGAGGCCAAAATCCAGAGTTCAGGTCACAGAGGGAACTGCTGTTTAGTGAATGAAGTGGCAGAATGGAATCCTGAACCCAATGCTGGAGGAACAGCATCCTGAAGGAGCCCAGGGCCAGGGTTGACCGAGAGAGCACAGCCAAGGGGCTGAGAGCAGCACAGGATCCGGGAAGGATGTCCAGGTTGCAGGCGGACAGCAGTTTCTCACACATTTGAGGTGCTTGTTAAAAGACAGACTCCTTAAACCCACCAAAGATCCACCAAATCACAGACTAGCCTAGGAATCTGCATTTCTAACAGATTCTAAATGATTCTCTTGCCTGCTTTCATTTGAAAACCAGCTCTGATAGATTCTGTCACTTAGCCTTGGAATTTCAGATGAGGACTCTTTAAATTCCTGTGCCACAAATGGGCATTAATTCTACAAACTGGGTGTGTTAGGCTTCAAGAGGAAATGGTTTTGGCCTATATTTCTCAAAATGCAGATGGGAAATTATTCACAAGTCCTGGAATTGGTTTCAAGAGTTATAGCCAGCATATTAAAGTACCAGAATGGAATAGAATCAAATAGTCTAGACTGACCTGAAAAAGTGAAACACAGCAAGTATTCATTTGAGGCCCTTTGTCTTCAGTCACGCATGTCCCAGCACGTGTGTAGCTTCCGGGATTCAGTATGCCACATGTTTCTTATGGTAGTGAGGGGGTGTTAAAAAGCTTGAAAGCCCCTAACTCTACCTGGCTTTCCTAATCAATCCAACTTTGCTGAAAAAACGCTCCTCGGCGTATAAAATGATGGTCTGAAGGGTTCGAAATGGAAGATGCCACACCCGCAGTGCCAGAAATCCAGTGCTCCCTGGCCAGGAAATTTTTGTTATGATGAGAAATCAAAAACGTCAGTAACTGAAACAGTGGTCTTTGCCATCCATGAGCCATCTCCGCAGACCCTGCTCCAGGCAGGAAGAGATTGCTGTAATGCTTGCTGCACAACGGGCCCAGCTTCTGAGCCCAACAGCGTTCCATCTCTGTCTCAGCTCAGGCCCACGGCACTCAGAACAATGAAAAGAGGAGTCGTATGCTAGACCTTAATGACCAAGGCTTGTGTTCTAGGCCAGGATGCCTCTGTGATGCCTGGGCTCCATCCATGCCCATTGGCCAGTCCAAACCCTCAAGCCCCAGATCATTCCGGGTCCCAACCTTGGTCCCATCCTTATGGCTCCAGAATCAGGTGGGGGCCACCTTTTTTATGTGGTCTTGGTGGCTGTTCATCTGGCCTCGCTCAGCTTCTAGAGGGAGCATCCCAGAAGACGGTGTCCCAACGTATGGCCAAGATGGGGTACATTGTTTTGCCTCTGGAAGACTGGGGTCTTGGTGTCAGCTTCTGGGTCTCCCTCAAGAAGGGAGCGCTAAGAACCTGTCAGTGCCAGGCTCCTCGGTCTTCAAGGAGGCCCCTGCTGCCATAGGTCCACCTGGGCTTTTTAAAACCTCTCTACTCCTGCTACTTTGGGACTGTCACTGGTACCAGAAGCCTCTGGCCGATGCTCCCATTGGAGCCTCTGAATCACTGTCCCAAGCAAACAGTTGTTCTTCAAGAGAAGCTGCTTGAAAAGCATTCATTTTCCTTAACATTTGTTCTGAAGATCAAGTTGCCACAATCAAGTCAGGGAACTAGAACAAAATTGACAAATAGAAGTTGTTCTGTGTTACTCGTCCTTCTCTTAGCACTTTATGCCTCGTATTGTCTGTTCTCTCAGATATTAAAAGTGTATTTTAACATGCGGTTTTGGTGTTGAGATAAATTGTTTAATAAAGGGCTCTGATGAATAATTGGGCTCATAGAAAACACAGCTTGGGAATGCTGGGCTTATGAAGACCCAGATATTTAATTTGGGCTCCTCATGTTTAGTCAATAGAGGGGGGAATGCTACCATAGGGATTTTTAGCTATTTGTATGTTCTTACGAGAAAATCCCGTATACACATCCTGATACCAGAGAAAAATGCTGGCAGGTGTATCCCTAACCGGCTATGCTGCTTTCACCCTTTTTTTGGGGGGGGGGTGTCACCGTATGGGGGAAGGGCATTTTGGCTTTTGTGTCACTGAGGCTGTGGCATGACTGGGCTTCTGCTCTGCTTGGCACCCCAGCTCCAGCACGAATCCTGACGTTCAGTGGCACAGTGACTACTCCGTGGATGAAGGACATTGCCTTGCCTTGTAAAGCCGTTGGGGACCCTTCTCCTGCAGTAAAGTGGATGAAAGACAGGTAACCAGTAACCTAATGTAAGCCTTTAGCGAGACTCTAAGAGATTATATCAGACATAGCAGGCTGGGTCTGGTGCTCTAATGGTGTCTTCATTTCCACTCATGAAAATTCCAGGAAACAGCAACTCTTCTGAGATGGGAGAGGAGGTGGAGTGGGGTGGGGGGGGATCTTGGCTTTAGCACTAAAAGGGTCTGGCGTGTGTTGCATCTATCCTCCGTGAATTCAGAACCTTTATGTTCATAACAGAATGCCTGCAAGGAAAGTAACCTAACCAACCCAATAATCACTGTACTTTATCATATAAATTTCCTCCATAACTGAGAGGAACACGCCCCCCATCACAGGGGTGCCCTCACACCTGTCTTTCTCCTTCCAAGATAATGGTCCAACTAGCCCTACCTCAAATGCTCTGAGAAATGACTTTAAGAGATGCAATGCATTAGGACTTAGCTAATATAAAATCTGGTTTTCCATACTCAATAGTAATTATTAAAATAATAGCAGCCAAGGTAGGAGGCAGAAAGTGGGTGAGATATATTCTATCCTGTAACTTTTCTAAGTGCTTTCTCTATGTTCAGAGGACAAAATTAGGATATAAATAAAGAACTGACAATTCACTAATGAGCATGGAAATTTGATATAAAATGGATTCAGCAGAGTGCCTATTTCAAACAAAAGCACTTAAAAGACATAAACTATTGAAATAATAGTCCAGGGACCCTTGGTCCAGGGACCGCTTTTCTCCTCTTTTAAAATCAGTTAATCCAAGGAAATAAATACACTCCCAGGGTCAAGAGGCATCCTGCCTGATGTGGGGATGGCCGAACAGTCGCCATGGCGGCAGTTATAATGGCGAGGGGACTCTTTTTATTCTAAGACCAACGCATCACCCTCTTGAGAAACCACAGTTCACTCTTTTTGGGTCAAAATCATTAACAGCTATAAATCTAAGCAAGTCCACAAGAGACCCCACATTTAGTTGTCCCTATGTGATTGGGTCAAAATGACACTTCTGCCCCAGAAGGTATTTGCGAGAGGGGGTGGCCGGTGCCCGCATGGTGGAGGAAGGAGGGGCCCATTCGGGATGCGACAGGCATTGACGTATGCGACAGCCAGAATCCAAACCCCCGGCACAGAGCTAACCTCCACATAGCATGCTCTCCAAAGAATCAAATTCAGCTCTTTGATTGTTTTTGTCGTGTAATCACAATTCAGTTCCAAGTGCCTTGTTGACCTCAGAGAGAGTCCTTATGCTTTTCCCCAGCCTCAGCTAATTTGGATTGTAATTTCTTTAATCTGTGCCCTTTTTTTCCTGTGAGGCAGTAACGGGACACCCAGCCTAGTGACGATTGATGGGCGGAGAAGCATCTTCAGCAACGGGAGCTTCATCATCCGCACGGTGAAGGCGGAAGATTCCGGCTATTACAGCTGCATCGCCAATAACAACTGGGGATCAGATGAAATTGTTTTAAATTTACAAGTACAAGGTAGAAAGTTTGAGGACTCTTTTTAATGATATTTTTTTTCTATGTGTGACTATTTGCAAAGAGTAAAATTGAACAAACTTAAAAATCAGCCTTTCTAGAGAGCTGATTGCTATGTTCATATTACAGAAAAATATACTTGTTCATTTTGGAAAATATAATGCAGCAAATCAAAGAAAATAAAAGCACTCATAATCCCAGAGATAACGCTATTTACACTTTTGCATATAGAGAGCCTAGTCTCATTTTTCTCGATGTGTGCATCACTGAGAAAGTCCTAGGTAGCTTCTGCTAATTGCACGGTTTACTCTACGTATGTGTAAGTGGAACCCAGAAAACACAAAGAATAAGTCTGAATTGAGGTCTTTCATCTACTAATTAACCAAACTTTTATATGCAGTGGACGTTAAAAGGTCATCAACGGAAACTCTGAGGATATTGCTCTATTTTGTGGGGTTTTAATATAGTATATATGGTTTTTCTTGGTAGCAAACACAAAAAGTACGTGACAAATTCAAGATAGTTGAATTAAAATCATGTGTAAAATCCTAAATGGCCACTGACCAGGTCCAGGTTGGGGTGCACAGTGATATTTTATTAGTTGAAAAACCAAAGGGTACGCTTCTTTGGACTTAAATGTTGTCACATTAATAAATCACAGTGAGTAAAAATAAAATCAGTATTGTCCTCAGTGGGAGGGAAGAGGAGGAGAACAACAATAGTTTTAAAAAAATGTAAAATTGGTCTGAAATTTCAAGTAAATTGGAGTCAAGAGAATTCCATGGTGTTTCAGAAGATTGACTTGATATTGTGACTCAAAATAGCCGGGTCATGTTTTCACACACTTGAGTTAATATATATGGACCTCTCTCAGAGGAAAAGAAATGGACATTTTAAGGGAAGTGTCTATATAATTTGGATAACCTGATTCTGAATTTCTTCAATGTTTCTGTCCTCGGTGCTGACCCAAAATAATATTGAGGCCCATTGGTTTGAAGTATGTATTCTTCAAGTCTTGTATGAACGTGCAAGTTCATGTACAGCCAACCAATGGCACACCTTTGATTTCCAGAGCTGAGTGTGTGTGCGTGTGCGTGTGTGCGTGCGTGTGTGCGTGTGTATCGTATCTTGGGGTAGTAGCTAAAAAAGTGGCAATTTTTGCAATTCTTTTACCCACTAGCCACTCTCCCCTCCCCCACTCTCTCTCCCTTACTTTTCTCTCACCCAATCTCCCCTCCCCCCCTTCCCTCCTCCTGTCGCATCCCTGGGAACAGAACAGCTAAGTGGATGCCATTTATCTTTCTCACTTGGATCATGGCTGAAATTCAGAGTAATGCAAGCATCCTTAGTAAGTTTAAAGGAGATTTCAGTAAGTGATGAACGACCCAGAAATTCAAGGAATCAGTGAGGAAATGAGTTAGATATAAATCCAAGTAGAAATGCAGTTGAATTTTCGTTAAATAATAGATTCACTCTGCTCTATCTCTTTAACCAAGGACATCAACTAAAAAGACATTTTGACAGAAGTGAATTGCATATTTTGGCAACCTAAAACACTTATTTAATAAATAGCTGTTAAAAATGATTTGGTAAATGCCTGTTCAAGCAGATTAAAGATGTGAAAAACTAATTCTTGTTTTCTAAAAACTGTTTCCTATCTAGTTCCACCAGATCAGCCTCGGCTTACAGTGTCCAAAACGACATCTTCTTCCATTACGCTCTCGTGGCTCCCTGGAGACAATGGGGGCAGTTCCATCAGAGGTAATGAGCAATAGGTTGCCCACAGTAGTTGACTGTCACTATCCATCCCCAGGCTGATAAGTGACACATCTCCATCAAGTAACTGTTCTGTGTTAGTTACAATTAATTCTCCCACTACCTAAATAGCAAGGCACAGATCTATTTTTATGGTATTTACTGAAACCCATCATTCATCCAAGGCATCCCATTCACAAAAGGAGAACCAATGTGCCTCCAATCTGAGTGAAAGATTAATGAAAGCAGAAAAGAAAGAAAGAATTTGGTAATCTCTCCCCCAAAATTCTGCATACTGTTTCTTCTCCATGTTGTCAACACTCCATCATTCATTCATTCCTGTACTCATTCATTCAAGTAATTAGTACTTACTAATTTAATTTAATTAGTATCCAAGTGATTATTGTTCTAATTTATAAAGCACAAAAAGGGAGAACCTAGAGTTTAGGTAGGAAACGATCTATTTGCACAAAGCTTTTGCATTGAGTCCATAGCAGAAAAGAATAAAGGAAGTCTGTCCTGAGGAGCAAGATAGTGTGATAATTTTAGCCTGTGCAGAGTTGGGAGAACATCATTCTGAGCAAGCTGTGGCCACAAGAAAGGGAGAGAATCCAGGGGAATACACTAAAGATGCACAGGAGTGGGGGAGGGGGCTGGTCCTAGAGCACATGGGAGGGGAGTTTCAAAGGCAGAGGACATCCCCTCTTCCTGAATGAGGAAGGTGAACAGACAACTGGAAATAGGGGGTCATTTCAGGGTGACGCCGTCAGGGTCTTGGAACCAGCTCCTTCCAGCTCATGAGACTAAGCTCTCCTATCTCTTCTCTGCCTTATACTCCGTGACTAACCCCAGGCTGGGGATCGTTACACAGCCCAAAACTCAGAAATGCTACTGGTCAAGTCTTTTTTTTTTTTTTTTACAGCCACTTGTTAAACATTTATCAGCACTCTGAGTAAAGGGGAAGATCTTCCTTTTTTTTTTTTTAAGAAAAAAGTGAGATTTTTTTTTAAATAGCTGATTGGGGAGAGGTTGTGTTTGTAAGTTTGAGGAGTGTGGGGAAGACTTGTAACAGCTACTGTGTGAAATGTACGGGGAGTCATTAATAGACCCACAAAGTCATTGCGAAGAGGGAGCGAGGGCCCAGCTGCATAAATATAGTCCAAACCGTGGCGGTCACGATTTCACCGTCTCATGACTTTGTCAAGTGCTGCGCACACCTGGATGGAAGACTGGGTTGCTGTTTACTGGAGCTGCTGACTGGCAGAACAAGTGTGGCTAGAGTCCAAGGAGCGGGTGAAAATAGGCTGGTGGAAATTGTCTACAGAAGGTATGAGGCTGTTAGAGAACATTGTTATGGAGAAAAAACAGGGCATCAAGGGAAATGTTCAAGGGACTCTAGGAATTGAGGCTCAAATGAAATAGTGTTTGGGTTCTGTAAGTGTGAGAGCCTTCGAGAAGTGGTACAGGGAGTGCCAGAGCAGGAGGTCTTGAAGGTGAAGCCAATTTTGGTAATGGAGAGTTTCCAAGCAAAGACAACCAGGGGTCCGTGAAACGCAGTGGTAGCCACAATCATTGGCATGAGGGCTCCTGTTTCCAAGGGTTACAAGAGCTTCCCAGATGTGATTTGGCTGGAGGAAGTTAGAAGGAAAGTGTTCTCCCTGCGACGTTCACAGCAGCAGGGAGGTGGTTTGGGCAGAGCTGGGGTGGAAGCTAGGAGATAACAGTGGGAGCATGGGGTACCCAAATCCCTCACCCACCTGTCATGTACTGCATGAGCTTCAAGGGGTGCAGATCAAGGATACTCAAAGAGAAAATGAGGCTCGGAAAGGAGGAGGGACCCCAAGGCAGCAGAGGGCCAGAGGGGAGGGAAGGAGAAAAGAGTAAGAACGATGGGGACCCTGACCACAGAAGAATCCAGGACAGGTGACCTCCATGTGAGGGGTCTGCAAGACCCTTGATGCTGCCAGTGTGGGCTGAGGAGCCTCTGTAAGTGAGGAGCTGAGAAGTGCTTTGCCTGTGTTAAAAAGGGAGCCCCACGGGCTGGAGGGAAGAGAACAGTCCACCAGCCTGAGGACACCATGCACCAGGCAGGCTGGTCCCAGGTTGCCTGGGTGTGAACAGAGAGGAGACAGAAACAGAGAAAACAGGACCAGGAAGTGGCTTGGGTAACAGGGATGGTGGCCGTAACAAGGAGGAATGTCTCGGTGATCCCAAGGGCAAGAAGAGCTGGCTTCAGATTCTGAAAGTGGGGTTTGAATCTCGCTGACTTACAGGGCCCTCGAATGGTCACCTCATCTGTCTGGATCTCAGTGTCTTGGTCCGTGCCGTGGGGCTAATAATCACTATCTCCTACGGTTATGTGACATAATGAACGTAGCAGGCTGAGGACAGAGCTTGGCCCCTGGTGAGCAGCCAAGAGAGGGACAGTTGGAGTTCATGGTCATGGAAGTACAGATGATAGTGGCCATGTACAGAAATGGATTTCTGGAAGGATTTTTAAGACTAGGGAAAGGCAGGTGACTTGAGATGTTGGGATGGCTACAGGATTTAGAGCCAGTCCCATAGTGATTGTGGACTGGGTAGTGTATGGTTGAGAAGACTCCTGTACCCTTGTAGCATAGCCCTTTTCCAGAGCTTTCGTTCTCTTAAAAATAATTCAGCTCAGACCATGCGGATACCCAAGGATTCAGGCACATGTGTCCTGAGGGCAGATTTCTAGAGACATAGCGTCCACCCTCTGCTTCCTCCTACACCTTTTAAAAGGAAACGGGGAGAAAGTGGCTTTACTTTCACCACACCAATTAGTAATACACCATAGTAATGTCTGGCGTGGCCTAAAGACTAATCGGAACATCATCGCAATACTCCTCCCAGCCTGGGTTCAGTTTTCTGGAATCAGGAAGAGTTCAGATGTTCTCTTCCAACTATGCATGAATTCTGAGAACTCTCATCCCATACAAAATGGCAACACTTGGAAGGAAGGTAGAAAGGAAATAAGGCTCTTTTGACTATTTCTTGTGTTCTGTAGGTTACATATTGCAGTACTCCGAGGATAACAGTGAACAGTGGGGAAGTTTTCCAATCAGCCCAAGTGAACGTTCTTACCGCCTGGAAAATCTGAAGTGTGGTACCTGGTATAAGTTCACTCTTACGGCCCAAAATGGAGTGGGACCAGGACGCATCAGTGAAATCATAGAAGCGAAAACGTTGGGGAAAGGTAGGTATGCCTTCTGCTCTCTCCGTTTCCTCTGCTTTCCAGATTGAATGGGGGATTGGAATCACCAATGATGTGTCATATATTTATGCAAGCTTGTCTGTGAGTTTGAACTTCATTATTCCCAAAATGGGTTTGGACGTGTTGCAGCGTGATGAAAGAGCTGGCTGGTCCTCACGGAATATCGTGGTTCTCTTCCTTCATTATCTCATTTGCAATGAAAAAGAAGAGCGTCATTTGCAAACCAAGGGCTTCGGTGCCAACATAAAGTGTCGTGGCTGGGTCGGCATGAAATACGTCATTTACCCTCTCGCCTAGTGTGACCTTCTCCCTCCATCGCCCCATGTCCCCTCTATCCATAACTTTCTCATTGCCTCCAAGACCTCACTCAGTGACTGGGAAGTGACTGGGATACACTGTTGACCTTTAATGTGAATTGATTTTTTTTAATCCGAAACATGAACCTCTGAGGAGATGAATCCCTGGGGGGCAGAAATGGTGCTCAGTGGTGAAACTGCAGTCTGGGGCCACCAGTAAGGGGAGGGGTACGGTGGCACAGAAGGGTAGGTGAGGCAGTGAAGAGAAGGTCTTTGGCGCTTCTCCTTGCATCTGACTCTTATTGGGTACACAGGGCCACCCTGGAGAGCAAGAGAGTGAGAAGTGGGAAGGCAAAGGCGCTACTTGGACCTGGCACCTGAGTTCTGGTTAAGATGCAGCAAGCATTCAGAGGAGGAGGGATTGATTTATGCAGAAGTATATCCATTAGGTGCAGTAAGAAGGGCTTGGATCGTAAGAGACACCTGTTGCTACTTCCAAAATCCGACTAGACTTCTCTTGAGTCAGGTCCATCCACACAAGCGTGGAAACGGGTCAGCTCAGCACACGGTGTGGGTTCCTTCAGAATCACTCAAGGAAATACATACACGAAAATAGCACTGTTCTCCAGGAGCACTGACATACACAACAGTAACCTCTACCCGCCCGATTTCCCCTCTCATACCTAGGGTTGTGGCTGGAGACAGCCCGTTGGCCCCTAGGTCCCTGTAAACAGTGGACAGATTGGGACTGGTCTATGACCGAGACTTGGACTGAGCTCCTCGCCCAGGTAGGGAAGGCAGCCAAGGGGAAATGTGTGACAATGCTGCGGCCAGCCTTCGTGTATCCCACCAGCTGATCCCCTCCGTGCATTCTCCCACAGAGCCCCAGTTCTCAAAGGAGCAAGAACTCTTCGCCAGCATCAACACTACGCGCGTGAGGCTGAACCTCATCGGCTGGAATGATGGTGGCTGTCCCATCACCTCCTTCACACTGGAGTACAGACCCTTCGGGACCACGGTCTGGACCACAGCTCAGCGGACCTCTCTCTCCAAGTCGTACATCCTGTACGAGCTGCAAGAAGCCACGTGGTACGAGCTGCAGACGCGGGTGTGCAACAGTGCCGGCTGTGCGGAGAAGCAGGCCAACTTCGCCACGCTCAACTACGATGGCAGTAAGCTGGCTGGCGTCACGGCCCTCCCACACGTGCATGTCCTTACTGTCCCTTTCCCATTCAACATTCATCCTGGGCACAGACGGACCAGTGCCCGCAGATCCCTTGAGGCTTTGGGGCCACTCCGCTGGCTCCCTGCGGGGCTCCCTAGTTCACTGTGTTCACGGGACCATGGCTCTGCTCCAGAAATAAGGGACGGAGGGCCACGGGGAATCTCCTTAGGGAATCGTGGTGCAGGAGTGATTTCTCTTCGGGCTGAAGGATTCTTTACCTTCCCTTACCAAACACGTGGTTCTGTGTGTTTGTCAATGACTGTGCGCTAACACTGCTTTTGTTGTCTCCCCACCCATTCCCCACGCCATCCCAACCCACATAACTCCGTCTTTGCTCTCATTTAGCCCTTAGCCTGCATGTGCAGAAATAGTCTTCATGGTACAGGAGTTTCTGGTAGTCCCTGAGCAGAAATGCAGGCACGGATGAAAGTAATATAATATCATAAGATATTAGTGTGAGTCCCGCCCTAACCCCACACGCATGTGCAATTTGCATGGACTTTGTGAAAACCAGGCGAGGTATCTTGTGAAGTTTAGTCAACCAAAAATAAACAATAGAAGTTTTTATCCTTTTTTTCCTACAACTAGTATCAAAGGATTGATATCTGAACAAACGCCCAGCCCAGTGAAGCTGAAGGATAATGGGGTCATTGATTGTTATGAGGTTAGGGAACTTTAGAAAGTCTTAAAAAGCAGCATGTTGGTGCTGATTTCTGCAGCTTTGCCGCGACTTTCTCTCAGGGAAAAGCAGCGATTGAGTTAGGTGCTCAGTCACAAGGTAAGACCCACTACAGCTCACCAGGGTGTTGGAAGCTCCTGGCTTAGCGTCTGCCCACACTCCTCCAGGCCTTCTGGCCAACAGCGCTGATAAGGTCAGACCACAGTGTTAGATGGCTTAGCCCAGAAAGTCTGCACCGGAACAAAGACCCCCATATACTTGATCCATCCTTAGGCAGGCTCAAGTGTGGTTCCCTCCTCTGCCTGTGTGTCCTCGGGATCTTGCTTAATTAAAGCTCCAGCAAGCTCCCACTTCCTGGGAGTGCAGCTTATTCTATCCTAAGGAGAGTGTCCATGAGCCCAAGGACCCTCAGAAACAACCAAAGGAAGCTGATCTAGGTGATGTGGACTGGGATCCTCATTTGGTCATTTTCCCTGGGACCCTCCTGAAGGGCTCAGAAAGAGTTCTTCCTGCTCTGCCACTGGAAACCCACCCCCAAGTCTCCTGTCCGGGGCCATGTCACCATGAAATCCTCCCCAGCCAGAGTCCTGTCTGGCCTCCAGCATTTCCAGCCTCGGGCGCATGAATGTACGAAGGTCCTTAGGTTGAAGCCCTTCTGTATTGGCGACACCAGCCTGGGGTCATGCTTCTGCAGTGCTCTCCGCCCCATGGCCCTGTAATGTCTTGCCCAGCTCCTGGACTGTAACCCGACTGCTCACGAGCTGATGTCTTTGTGGGCCCCTCTGTCTAGCTTTCTAGCCACAGTGATGTCATTCAAGGGTGTCCCATCCCCAAGCACCACCCACAGGCAGAACAGCCCTCCCTACTGGCTTTCTCCTCCAACATGATTTAATTCTTTGATCTTACAGAATAAAGGATTTTGATATATGAAACACGTTACTTTGCGTTTAAGAGTTCCCCAAAGTCCTCTGCTAGCAGGTACACATTTGGGCAATAGGCATATTTCTTACGTTAGCTTATTGGCTTACGTTAATTGACTTACGATAATCACACACTAGCACAAAGCTTCTCTATAATCTGTGTAGAGGCCAGAGTGCTGGGCTTCAGCGTGCACGTTGGTGATACGGTCGTGCTAATCTTTTAATAAGAAACCACACGCATGCAGAATTTGAAACTGTGATCCAAACTTACAAAGCACTCTGTAGAATTTCAATGCTTGTCTTCTTAAAAAAAAAAAAAAATGCTGTCATTTTATCCAGGATCTTAGATTATAAGCATGCAAAAGTTCTGTGAGCTACATTTAAATTCCTGAAATCTGAAATAATTTTATTACACTAGGAAATAAAAAAATACATATTTATATCTTCCTTGAAAAGAATTATGGATTTCTTTGAACTGACCTCACAGGCAGATAGCTTTAATATCTCTTTTGTCATGCTTGACGGAAGATTTCCCTTTCATGTGGGGAGAAACAAACATTGACAGTTAGCCTCATACCTATACCAGTCAGATCTCAGATTCTTCATGTCTTTGACTCTTTCTTTTGCCATTTCCTTAGCCAAACGTTCGCACTTGTCCCTGTGCTGCCCTGGTTTTGCAGATGAGCTTCACCTGTGTCCCCTTACGTGGGTTCTGAGTGTCTGAAGACGTGGGTTTCCAGCTAGAAACGTGGCACAGTTGGAAGAACACTTTTCTTGCCCTGGGCTGATAACAGAAGAGACTGGGATTCTATTATCCCTGCTCTACTTACTAAGTGCAGGATAAAGACCATTTTTGCTCAGGGGGAAATTGCATTATTTTTCCTAAACCACTAACTTCCTGGCCCTTGTTTTACATGGAAAACACAGAGGGATGGAGCATCTTACGTAAAGGAAGGTGCCAGAATGCATGCCCCGTAAAGTGTGGATGTATGCTTGAATCTCCGTGCCCATTGTATTCAGCTTCCGCCTAGAAAGCAGCTTCAAATAGCTCAGAGTTCAGTCTACTTAGGCGTTTCCTTAGAATTCTAAATAATCTGAATTTCATAATGCTAGATAATAATGCCTGATTACTGAGGAGCTTGCTTTGGAGACCTAGATGCTTCCTCTTTGAAAAGTTGTCTGCAGCTCTTACACCCTAAAATGAGAGTTTCTAAAGGAGATGAAAAGTAAGTGAATCACCAAACCAAAAGGGACGCTCAGCTTCTTCAAGCTCATGTATCTGGCACAGCCTCCCTGCAGACTCCTGTCCCCTGGCCAGACCTATTGTTCCTCCTTTGATGTGCAGGTTTTCAAGCAGTTGTACTATGGGTGACAATTCCAGTGAAATGCATGTGGCTTTTTTAAGCACCTGGCCTGGACATTGTGCTTTCAAGTGCCCGCACCCAGCAGTACATGACAAAATGAAGCCGCTTTCAAAGAAATGGGCTTCACCCTTTGTGCAAATCCTGATTTGATGCTTTGTCAAGTAAGTTGCAAGTTGGGCAGAGGAGGGGCGTGAGAAAGTAAATCAACGAGCCAGGACCTAGGTAAAGAACTCCTCTCATTTCTCATCACCCTGGACACCCTTGGATCACACAGCGCGCCTCTTGTAACCGTCATCCCTAAACCCTCCGTCATGCTGTCTTCATTAATAGTCATCTAACACCATGGCCCTGCTTTCAGGTACAATCCCTCCACTCATTAAGTCAGTTGTCCAAAGCGAAGAAGGGCTGACGACCAACGAGGGGCTCAAGATGCTGGTGACCATCTCCTGCATCCTGGTGGGGGTCTTCCTGCTGTTTGTGCTCCTGCTGGTGGTGCGAAGGAGGAGGCGGGAGCAGAGGCTGAAGAGGCTGAGAGGTGAGTGGCGACCCCGCAGTCACCCGCTCACGCCACTGTCTTTGGACAGCCGGCCTGGTGGGAGCTGCCCCCCAGGAGAAGGGCTTGTCCTCTCCGGGCCTGGTCCCCCAACCGCCTGACTCCGTGATGTGCCTTGAGCGGGGCTGCAGAGCCTTAGGGGGAGAGTCACACGGATGTCACTACCCCACGCGATCAGACGCTGAGGGAGGGTCAACCGCACACTGGTCTCCTAAATCCTAGAAATTCGTAGGCAAAGAAAATTCTTTTCACATGGGTCTTTCAAGTCTGCTCGCTTTAATTCTCAGCCTTCCCAGCAACACCATCAATTATGGCGTCCTTTAAAAAGACCTATCGCATTTGCTGTGGCAATGAGAACTATTTTATTGCCAGGAAGCGGAAATTGAGGGCTTATAGTAAAGCATTGTAAGGCAGAAAACGCACACTTTCCCAAATTAGAAATGTGAGCTACAGCCCAGTGTAGCAGTTTCACTCAAACAACAAAAAAACATGGAAGACAAGAGCCTCGGCCAGACACGAGCCATTGTGAGCCAGCACCATTATTATGATGTCCAGCTCTGTGAGGTCTCAGTGACGAAGCTATTTCCAGCTTCTGGCCGAGAGCCCTTCCTTGCCCTTGTTCTGCCATGTGAGGAAAACGAGTTCTTTCTAACATGAAACCCCATGCAGACAGAGTGGGTCTGAGTCCTTTGCGTTTCACCTGTCAGGATATTTAACCAAGCCCCTTTTCTGGTAAAACGCATGGACACGATGTTCGCATTTAATCAATCCAATGTGGAGGAAGGCCACGTAGCATCCTGCATGTTCCTCAAAGTTACACCTGAAGAACAAGTCTGGAAGCCCTGCCCCCAGGACCTATCTGTGACATCCCCAGACATCGCTGATAACGGAAAACATGGACGTCTTCTGCAAACACTTCAGTTGACTATGATCTGATAAGAGAGGCAGAGCATGGTGATACTTTCTCCTGTCTGCGCTTACATGAAGTGTTTCGGCCCTCACACATTTTCCTATCAATTTGCGTCCACTTCACCGAAAAATCAAAATATTTGAAGTACATCACGCTCCATCTGTACATGTTAATAGCCCTTCCATTTAAATCTCCCACAGCCCCATCATTCAGATGAGCCATTGAGCGCATTGAAATATCCTTGCTAAATCCTGTTAACCACTTATTCAATTTTGCGGACTTACCTTAGGAAATCCTGTATCCCAGGCACCATGCTTGGTGCTTGATGTGTCAAGATGAAGAGAAGGAGCCTTCTGAACTTTGGGTTTAATGTAGGAGGCAGACACATGAGCATCTACCAGGAAAAGAACAAAAATGTCATGAATATTAAAATAGGGCTTCAAACAAATCCTACATAAGCACAAAAGAGGGGGGCAATTAATCCCAACCGGGGAGAGAAGGGGACGCCATCTAAGAGCCATGTAAGAGCCACATATGGCTTAATACGTTGAGAAATCCAGTATAAGGTGAACTGCGTTGGATTACATTCACAAGTGCTCATGGCTACCAAAAGGAAGCTTTTCTAACCCTTTCACAGACACCAGAATCCCATACTCCGGACTTTAGGGACAGTATCATTGAGGAGCCAGTAACGGACGGACCAGCGAGGGTCTGTCCTTGTTGCGTTTAGACGGCCAGATCTAACTGGCTGCATGTCAGAGGCTATGAATCATTCATATAACATCTTCTAAAACCCAGTAAATTTTTTTTCATAATCATTTCCATTGGATCACAAGGGTTTGGCAGCAAATGCAGTGAATGTGAAGTTACCCCCTCCCAGCACTCTACCGTCCTCCGCCAAATTCCCCGTTCCTTGCCGCCCCCCCCCAGCCCTATTGAACTACTCCTTCCTTCCCAGCTGCTGCTTAATTTGCCCTATTCTACCCATAATCTACGCACCCCAGTTTCTGAAGATGCTGAAGATGCCGCTAACATCTACCACTGCGCGGGGTTGTACGGATGGCGGCCCACGCACCCTTATGGTTATTCTTTTTTTTTTTTGTATTTAAAATCTTTCATAAAATACCAGCAAATTTAATTTAACAGTGAAAAAAATTATCTAATAGTAGGTGCTGCCCAGGTAGGGTTTATCTCATGAATAATAAGTAAATCTATTAATGTAATATGCCATATACGGGATCAAAGGAGAAAAAGAGCTTATGATCATCTCAATAGCTTTTGAGAAAGAAAAATCATTTGAATGCCTTATCGTTCAGGGATTGCTTTGCAAGGGCTCCGCCTGAAAATATCCTGGGACTGGCACTGTTACGGTGGACATCTCTACTCCTAGATGCCGGTATTTCGTAGCGGATCTTGGTAAAGAAAGCAATACATCACATCGGAGAGCACGGCCTTTCCCTTCCCAGAAATGGTTTTATTTTCTTTGTGCCTGAGGAAAGACAGAGCCCCGTACAAAGGTTTCCGCAGGAAGAAAACAAAAACTGTGAGAAAGAGGGCATTCTTATGCAAGATGCTGGGGAGCAGAGAGTTCCAGGGAAGTAGGTTGCCATAGCACAGAAGTGTCTGCAGTCTTGCATTTTGCATGGGCTTCGCAAAGCCTTCCAAACCCAGAGTCGGACAAGAGGGCAGCGAGAACACAAAGGACTGGGCATCCAATTCCACCTGCTTCCTAACGGCACATTTTAATGTGGATGCACAGAAGTAAATTCGATTCAACAAACCATTATTGATCACCTGCCGTGTGCTGGCCGTCAGCGTTTTTAAAACGAACGTAAAATTTTCTTATTAACTGCTTCTATTTGATCACAAGGGTTTCTCTAGGTCCCAAAGAGAAAAATGAGGACTACGACCCTGTCCCAGAACTAGAGAAACTGACACTCTACTGGCAGTGAGTAAAGGCTTACAAGAGACAGACGACTTTCCCTAAATGTGAAAAGTGCACATGAAAGGACAGAGTAGGTGACATAGGTTATGGGGGTGGGGGGGCTGTCAGTGAAAGGCCAGATCTTGCCCCCAAAACATCTTTCTCTTTTAGTCCAACAGAGCCCCCAAAATGTTAATTAATGACATAAAATGTTCCAACCCACTCATAGAGGAAAACTGTAGCCAGAGCTTAATGTAGTAGGGGCCTGCCTATTAAACAGAGCTCAGTGGTAGAGTCAGCTAGTTACAACCTGACCCGCATAAGGCACAGATCCTGTGCCTGGATTAGAATGAGTTCAAGTATATTTACAGATTCAACAGAAAGGGTTGCTTCACACAATATGTTTAATGCCCCAAATAAGGACATTTCTAATAATATGTCAGTGCTTCTTGAACAACCACTGATGAGGATGAAAACTGGAAATAAAATTTGGATTATAGAAAAATATTGTGGGGTTCCTAATGAACACTGTTAGAGTTACTATTTAAGGTCAACTTCATATTTTGACCTTGCTCGATTGCTAGAAACTACTAAATGTTTATGAGGAAGGTACGTTTTAGCACATAGACAAACAACTAGTTAGGTGAATATAACGTTCCTTTAGGTAAAAATGAAGAAAGGAAGGAAGGAAGGACGCAGGGAGGGAGAAAGGAAGGAAAAGAAGGGAGGGAGGGTGGGAGGAAGGAAGGGAGGGAGGGAAGATGGGACTCAAGCAATTTAGCCAACCTATATTTCTCCCTTCCTGAGAACTTTACTAATTTTAGAGCATAGCGACCTCCTAAAGTCCAAATTGTCTGCAAATGCTACATTTTTAAAAAATCTGTAACCTTATCCAGGAGTCCAGAAGCCACATTTTGCTTGTAATCATGCCCTGATTTTTCCCCACTTCTAAATCCTTCGAAGTACGAGGTTACAGAACAAATCTCTGGCTGGGTCCATGATCCCAGAAGCCCCAACCTTGTAAAAATTTGATTCCCACGTCAAGTAATCAACGCCAGTATTACCAAAAACTTCCTCCTTTAGTGTGAGTCTACCCAGAAAGGTGCAAAGTCGTGTGGGCTCCAGCCGCTTGGGTCAACTTGCATGCCAAGCCTAAAAGGCGCTCTGGGACTTCAAGTAAGCTAAAGATAAAAATCAGTGGAGGATATAAAATTTGACCATGCTTCTGCGGCAAAATGCCTTTCTTCCTATGAACAGAAGCATAGTTATTTTAAGCATGCTTTGAAATGGGTTAATATTATAAAAACAGATCAGTTCTGGAAGGCCGTTCGCAGAGAGAATGTGGCCTCATGCTTCCACATGGGCGCAGGTGAAGGGGCGGGCTGTGACGGATGGACATCGTCTGCTGAGCTCCAACATGCCATTCATCTGGTCTGCAGATGAGCTGTCCTTAATTGTAAGAACAAAAATTCGCTTGAACTTTAATAATTGAAAGAAAGAGCAGTGTACAGCCTTCTTCATGAAGCTAATAAATGTCCAAGTTGTAGTTTGAGGTCAGAAGCATGTGCTCTGAAACTTTATTTCTATTCCTTCCTTGCTTTTTCTTTCTTTTTTTAAGCCTTAATTTCTTAATAAAGTTATTCTTTCAAAACTCCAAATTTGCAATGGGAGAATTGAGTAAAAGGGGCCTCTGTATCAGAGTGGGGAGCAAAGGAGCGTTAGGATGGCGGCAGGGCCGAGCCAAGGGCAGCCAGGGGAGCGAGGGACAGAGAGCGGGCGGTCAGGAGGGAGAGAGTTGGCATCAGCCCGGGTGCCTCCCCCCGCCTGGGTGTTCTAGTTGGTCCCTGTTTGTACTTGCAGTTTTCTCAGATCGCAAGTCTATATGGTTTTCCTTTGGGGGTTTTATTTAGTCGTGGTTTGGGGATCAGCTTTCATCGCACAGGGATGATTGGAAGCCCTGTTTGTCCTCTGCTAGCAAACATCAACGCAGGCTCATAGCCCTTCCGAAAAGACCTACCTCATGAGACCCATTTCAGTTCCACAGAAAAGCAGGGACTGTGGTCCGGGAGCTTGCAAAGAACTCTTAATGGATAGTAAAGCTAGGCAAAATCTGCTATTCCCAAACAGGATTTTATGTTGGGGGGGTACAAGTTACTGCCCAAGAGAAGTGGGAACCTAAGCCTAGGAAAGTGTTGTCGTGTGGCGACAAATGGGATTGCTCTTTTTTAGTGAAGCCTTTGGGCACAAAATATGAGGCGGCTCAGACTCTCAGTTGGCACAGCGCGGTGCTCGGGGCTTGCCTTGTGCTCCCCTGATGCGGCGGGACGGCGCTGCCCCGGGGATGAGAGCCTGCATGCCGTGTGCCGACCCACGATGGGAAGAGTGGTCCCCAAAACTGAGCGAGACCACACTATAATACTCACACCCAACAGGGCTGCCTCTTCCCGGGAGCCCACTGAATCACGCAGGGATCAGCAGAGGACCCCAGTCTTCTACTTTTCACCGTCCTCGCCTTCCTAGCGCTTACTCCGCGCCGCCTTGTCGTGGTCCCTCCACAGCAGTGCAAACAGGTAGAGTATAAACTTGATACTACATGATGCCCTATTGTGCTGACAGGGCAACTGAAGGGCACTTGCCCCAAATCACATATCAGGACAGAGCTAGAGAGAGCATCCAGATCGCTGCGGCCCTCCCCCGGTTCTCTCCGTGAAACTTCCTGACTTGGGAATGGTCAAGAAAGAAATGGGACGTCCCATCAATATTGTTGGCTTTGAAAGGGTTGTCAGTAGAGCCAGAAGATACATTAACACAGAATCAACAGCTACTTTATGATTCTGTTTTTTCCCATGGAAAATATTTGGTTTATTCACTGTTATGTCTATATTCAATACCTCTGTCTTCCATATCTTCTACCTGCTGCCCTTCTCTCGCTACTGCTTCTCCTCACTGGATTCTTGAAAGATGATTCTGTACTCAGCTGCATCGCTTCTCACCAACTTCTGAATCCTCATGGTCTCACTCCTACCCCAGCCCCCCCAAATGCTCTCCTGCAGGCAAATGACCCATTACCTTCTGATCACCAAATTCTCCTTCCAGCTACCATTTGCTAGGACTCTTTGCACATTCAGAGTGTTAGCAAATGTTATTTTTTGAAACCCCTTCCTTCCAAATATCCTGGTGATATTTCCCTATCACGCCCCAGCCCAAAAGATTAACGGGGAAACACAGAGCCAAGGATGGAAGTGTAGGAGGAGCAAAGGACTTTAGGAAAGGTGTCACAAAGTCTAAATCTCAGATGGAGCTGAAATTTGTGGGGAAAAAATGTGATAGGCAACACAAGAGGCTGTTTAGCAAGAACAAGGCTTGAGATGATGTTCTCATATTAACAGATGGCAGGTAGAAGGAAAGACTCAACGTCTGCTTTGCTTTGATGCACACCAGGAGAAGTGCTATTCAAACGATAGAATGTGGAACAAGAATTATAAAAAAGGAAGAAAAGGACAGAGAGGTAGCAGAAAGAGGATAGGAGAGGGGAGAGAGGGAGGGAAAGAAAGACAGGGAGAGGGGAAGGAAGGAAGGAGGAAGGAAGGAAGGAAGGAAGGAAGGAAGGAAGGAAGGAAGGAAGGAAGAAGGTGCTTAAGAAAATAATTAGAGCCCCTGATTATTTAAATTGACTTATTCTTTCAAAACCTACTATGTTGCAGTCGTTTGATGAGCAAAAGAAGGGATGTTACATAAAATAATAGTTCTGATCTCTTGCTAGGACGGAGGGAGGCATGTTCACAACAAACTGTTACACGAATTCTTTAAATGATAAGCAACATACTATGGACACCAACAAATGCTATGATAATACACTGATGGGAAAGGCCCCCCCGCCACACACACACACAGGAATTATTAGGAAGGATATCACGTGTTCCTGGTCCCTAGACCCCAAAGGATGATGGCTTAGAATTCTGGACAAAAATGTTCAGGACATAATCCCAAAATCTTTCTGGATAATCTCTGAACAATCAAATTAAAGGTGTTGGAAACTAGTTACGTTCCATACCTATATTCAGAAATAATAAATTCTAAAATTTACAAATTGAAATAAAGTGGGCTATAGGAAGGATGGTTTTTGAGCAATCAGGAAATTATAGGGATCAGCAGAGGCCCAGACAAACCCCACTAGCTTTGGGACAGGCCTGACTGATAAGGGAGTACCAGGCCGTGGCTGAAGTCGGGGCAGGCTGAGCCCAGTTTGACGTGGCAGAACTCCAACGGGGAAAGCTAATGTATTAGCCAGAAAACTCCAAATTTGAAGAGCTTTTGAAAGGCCGGAACCAAAGAGATAAAATGTAATAGGAATCATTGTAGAGTCTTCTGTAAAAGTTGTAAAAGTTCGTTTGCAACATACGTAATAAGCATCGTGTCCTCACAGGTGTGTGAGAAAGAGAATATCAAAAAATGACCAGTTTCTGCACTCAACGTCATTTAATAAAGGACAATAAGAAATCACGGGTTTTTCACAGAAGAGAGTCCCAGGTAGAGAATTACCTAGAAATTAAGCCATCTGAAAAGGGATTGAGAAAATTAGAAATTTCAACTTGGAAAAGAGACAGGTGGCTCACAGCGGCATGGAGATACTCGCATGGCTTGTGAATGGCTCCAGGTGTCCTCGTTATGTCCAGGTCGAAATGACAACAAGAGATCTCAGCGCAAGAGCAGGAAGATGTTTCCCACAATGAAATGTATCCCCAGGAAAAGCTGGTGTGCCTCGCAGGGACGGGGCTGAGCCTGGAGAGGAAGATGACTCGGCCAATGGAGAGAGGACATGGGAACAGGAAGCCACCGTGGGAAAGGCTATGCTGGATGCAGTGCAGAGGGGTGTCCGAAGTCCAGAGGACCAAGGCACCAACTTCACCTGGGGGGCTTGGGTGCACAGGGCAAGTCGCCTCTGCATGTGGCGCAACGTTAAAGAAAGCCTTCCAGGAGCCCCGTCATGGGTCTGTGGAGAACACAAGAACGAGAACCTAGGGCTGGAGGCCAGATGTGAGGGGCAGCAGGGCTGGAAAGATCGCTCAGGACCAGCATGCGAAGACTCTTGCTCTGCGCTGAGTCCTGTTGGCGGGGAGGTCCCTTTGAGAGTCACAAAGCAAAGGTGTGACACGGTGAGGGGTGTGTTTCAGCTCCATCCCCCTTCCTGCAGGTGTATGTCACTTGGAGGACTGACACACTGGAGGTGGGGAGGCCAAGGAGGGGGCTGCTGACTCATCATGAGATTCAAACTGAGCAGAGAGAAAAAAGCAACGGTCCCACGGGGACGTGTTGAGGTGACAGATCAACAGACTTGACAGCGAGTCAGACCTGAGAGTGGGAGGCGGGGCGCTGTAAGGGCAGCGACTGCATCAGCCCCTCCCTGGAGCGCTCCGTGGCCCAGCTCATTTGAATACCTGCCCAAGACACTGTGGTGGGAGCCAAACGTTTACTGTGGGGCTGACCTGAAGAGTCTTCATGCTCTTAAGATTCTATGATTTCCTGATTTTAAAAGTGTTCTTCACTTGCCCCAGATTCTCTTCTCACCCCTAAATGTAAGCATGTCTGAGATTTTGCCATCTCTTTTCGCTGTCCCTACATGAATACGAAGACCCTGGACCCCATCTCAGTCCTAACGTCTCTCTCAAACTCGATTCCAAATCTGCTTTGAACGGCCTCACCTCCTGTCCCCCAGTTCACGTTAACATGGTCAAGTACTGCGGGAGGTTTGAAGCCAAGCATCCACTGCTGCCTCCATGTCCTTCCAGCTCCTGTGCTGGTGGCTTGTGTTACCATACACCCAGCCCTGCATATCCTAAATCTTGCCATTTCCCTGGACTCCCTGCAGCCCCTCTGCTGGTCCCCTCCACACCCCGCAGGTCCAGACTCTTGCATCTGCTCTAGCATCAAATGCTCCCCGCCACCATGCTCACTGCAGCCAACCCTCCCAGCCTCTCACCTCCACCACCAAGTCCCTGTCCCCAGCCCCCATCCCACACACTCTGGATGGATAGATGCTAGTACATGGCACCCACACCCACCCATCACCACCTCTGCCCTCCTTCCACTCCCCCTCTTGGTCCAGATTATGGCGAGTAACACCGAGTCACACCTCCTTAGCTCCTTATGCCTTGATGAACCCCAATTCACAACCACTGCTGGAAACCTCTCTCCAGTCAAACTGACCTACTCCTCGCTTCCTGAAGGAGCTCAAATTCCAGTGCACACTGATTTTGTGCCATGGACCTCTCCTCCCGTTGGAGTCTATGCTCCCCAAGTCCCATGCTTCCTTTAAGGGGAGGGCAGTCTTGGATCTTTCCAGATTGACTCAACCTGAAACAGATGATCCTGGGATCACCTCCCTCACTCGGCTGGCACTAGGTGCCTGTGACTCCGTGTGTCCCTGAGGATAGGACCCAAATCCCACTCTATATATAAAGAACCTTAAG
The DNA here is from genome assembly GCF_002007445.2 of Ailuropoda melanoleuca. NCBI lineage: Eukaryota > Metazoa > Chordata > Mammalia > Carnivora > Ursidae > Ailuropoda > Ailuropoda melanoleuca. The sequence goes on from NC_048218.1 coordinate 5,458,548, forward strand.
GATGGTGATGGAAAAAAAGTTTGATTAACAGACATGGGTTATGAATTCCTGCTCAGCTGCAGCAGATTACTGAACGTATCTGGGTCTCAACTTCCTGGTTTCTGAAGGAGGGCATGATAATTCCCAGGCAGAGACTGGCACGATCCAGACGCCTGATACGTTCTCCATTATGACCACAGCCCACCCCATGTCCACTCCCAGAAGACATTGGCACACGGTCCTCAGTGCCACCTGTGCTGTCAAGCCCTCATCACTGTGAGCAAAGCTCCACCAGCGACTCTCAAGGGCGAACTCACAGAAGAAGTGAATTTCAATTAATAGCATTTTTCTCACAATTTCAGATGAAATCAGGAGGACATAGCAACCAGACAAAGAGAAAGGGATGTGTTGTGAGGTGATAAGCGTAGGGAAGCATGGACCAAAATGGCTCTGGGTGGGGCAGCTGTGGAGCGGCTTAACGCAGCAAAGACGCCTGCTAGTTGTAGACAAAGAGAACTGGCAGTTAGAGCATGCGGTATTTGAGGGGAGCTCCTTTCCCACGTGTTGTATGCCGCAATTCCTTAGCACGTGGATATGAAAAAAACCATGGGACAGAGAACTGCGCTGACTTCAGGAACAGAAAAAGCATGAAGATAGTGAGCAAGATGAGGAAACCAGGTCCATGCTGAAGACGCTGGAGACTGAGTTACCTTCCAATCATGAGCTGAAGTACAGTGTGTACTTCTTAAATTTCCCCCTCTTTTTTAGACTGTTGAGCTAGCCATTGCTTGGCTGTTACAAGAGCTAATTAATCCCACGCTTTTGGCATGATATATATATATATTTACTTTGCAAGTGTTAAATCATTCAGGAAGAGAAGAAACTCCTATCTGCTTGGTCTCTGCAGAGAAAGACATGGACTAGGAAGTTAAATGCTGGTTTGCTTTCTTTGCTTCACCATATGGGTGGGGTAGAAGGAAGCTGTTTCGTTTCCCAGACTGAACCCATCTGTGCACAAAACCAGGGCCCCATTATGAGGTTATCAGTGGGAGCTGGCATGGCTGACTTGAAAAACTGAGCTTTGCTTCACGGGGACAACGGCTCATGGGTGGTGACCCCCATGACTGCCCGTGCCCCTCAGTAATCCCGTGCTGCTCTGACATGACAGTGATTGCACTTACATGTCATTTGCATTTCTCCACTATAGAGCCAGTCACACAGCTGAATCCATTTCCAGAGAGTTCTGTTCATTGAATACTACATTTAACATCAAGACTTTTTTAAAAAGCAATGGGGAGAGAAAAAAGCAAGAAGAGAAAAAAGCTTTTGTAGTCTAAGAAAGGAGACATTCATTTTTTTGCCAGGACAAAATGTGTAAACAGAAAAACAAATTATATTTTAAGGGAGAATTTCAAAGCAATGCCACCAAAACTGTAGAATTTTTTTTCTACATCATTTTTAGACAGAATTTCTTTTGTCAGGGCTGGTAAACAATGTCCTCAGAGACATAAAATAAAGAAAATTTTTTACTTTGGAATTTGAAATAAGCATCTGAGTTTCTAGACACAGTGATATGCCATTTATACAATTCTTTGATCAAACTAAGGAACTCATAACTCTAAAATAACGCCTTCGTAAAGTGAGCCATAGTGTCATACGCTTTTAAATTTTGATCTTTTGGTAACAAAAAGAGTAGCATGTGTACTACATAAATAAAGTACTTTCAAAATGTTAATTTTCTGACTACTGAAAATAAAATTGGGTTTTCAAAACTTTGCAAATAAATACACTGTAAGAAAACTTTAGCAGGTGTCGGAGAATTTTTATGGTCCCAGAGTATTATGCTTTTTTTTAAATATACACATATATATTTCAAAAACATATAAACATATTCTCTCATGTAGAAGAAATAAGGAATCCACTAAAGTTTTGGTTACTAGTAGTGATACATGGATTTACAGTTACTTTTTAAAATGGCTCTTGTCATCTGACTCTGTAGAATATTTGTCATAAATGCCTAAGTGAATGTTAATGAGTTGTGTATCATGTACTAATATTAACTTTCTTTCCTCAGATGCAAAGAGTTTAGCTGAAATGCTCATGAGGTAAGAACAAAACCTACCGTCTCATATCGTGTTTAAAAGAATAATTTCCAGCTTGGTTTAAACTGGTTTTCTTTTTAATTTATTTTATTTATTTTTTATAATAATTTTTTATTATATTATGTTAGTTTTTTTAAGTAATTGTCTGGAATTGAGACAAAAAAATTTATTTTTGACACATAAAGTCCGTTTTGTGTATCAAATATCCATGTTATGCCTAATAGGGTCTACAGATACCAAGTAACATACTTTCATACATGCCATAGGTAGTTTTTTTGTTGACCAGACTCACCCAGTGGAATGTTTCTCATTTAGCTGGGAGTAAAAAGGCACCTTATAAGGAAGTAGCTTTGGTTTTGTTTCCATGCCAATATACCACCTTTGAGGTTGAGCCACCTCCTTTAACAGTTAGTCAAGTGAAAACCAAAAAAGGCTTTGGGTGTTGTATACAACTAATGAATCATAGAACACTACGCCAAAAACTAATGATGTACTATACGTTGGCTAATTGAATTTAAATTAAAAAAAAAAAAAACAAAGGAAATACGTTGTGCACTGTGCTTTCCTCAGGAGATGGGATGATCAAGAAAGACCCTCCTTGCCCTCAGCTCCCCTGGCACCTTGAGCACCCCTTCACTGTGCACTCACCAACTTCTGCTGCAAATATCTATCCACTGTCTGGTCTTGGGGGTCATAGCCTGCTATGTCATCCTCATGTGAGAAATGCCAGCTGGCAAATGACTAGCGGTCATTGAATAAGTAAGTGAATTTTCACAGCTGTAGGAGACACCCCAGTATTTGCATTTAAGACTTTGATATTGTAATGATTAAACCAAAAGTGAAAAAGGATTATCAGAGTCTGGAAATCAGATAAGAAAAATGTTGGGGACCCTGACAGTGCTGCCATTTTAGGGTGTTTACTGTAGGAGAAAAAGAGGATGGGGTATGGGGTCTCTGCTACTCCCCACCCCACCACAGTTGGATTTAACTTCCTTCCCCATCTTTGCCTAAAAAATTGTTATTTTTTTATTATTCACAAAGAGTCCATAGCCCATATTACCAGTATCTATGAAGACCTAAGGCAGAGGTCAACTGCCATTGGCCCATGGATTACATTTTCCAAAGACATCTTTGTTTGGCCAGACTGTGTTTTAAAACTATGTGCATTGTAGGTAAAGGATATGGAAAACTCAGGATTACTCTGAAATATTTGGAGTGAGCAATTAAATAAATATAAGTGCCATTTGCTAAGATTAGGAATTAGGAAGATAGATGCAGGGTGTTTTGGGGGTTTTTTGGGGTTTTTTTGTTTTTTGTTTTTGTTTTTGTTTTTTTTGGTTGGACAGGGAAGGGGGAAAGTTGTTGGGAATAAAAAGATTCATAGGGGTCATGTTGAATTTGGTATGCTTTCCAAGCGTCCAACAAAAGTGTCAAATAGATAGCTGGTAGCAGGAATCTAGAGCTCAGAGGAGAACTCAGAAATGCAAATGGCCTGTAAAATGTATCTTTTAATGGGTCTTTGACCACATCCTTCTAGATCAAACTTGCATGAGAAGAATATGAAAATCTATGTGAAATGCCTTGAGTCCATGCTCTAATGCAAGTCTGTACTTGTTTGCTAAGCAAGTATTGGGACATTTTTGTTGTCACACAGAAGGCATCCAGACACACGTGCACCTGTGCAGAGCAAATCTGACAAGACACCTGGCAAACAAAACAAGCCAGAGTCATTCAATTTATAGTAACTTATCTACCAAATAAAATTAACTTTCTAATGTAGACTTAAAAATATAAATTCGCTGATGACATTTAGAAATCAAGGGATTTCTTTCTTTCTTTTTTTTATTTTGTTCAATTAGCCAACCTACAGCACATCATTAGTTTTTGATGTAGTGGTCAGTGATTCATCTGTTGCGTGTAACACCCAGTGCACATCACGTCACTTGCCCTCCTAAGAGATTTCACATAAAACTGGGGCTTTCTGACTTCTTTTGAAAATGCTCTGGCCATCCTGGGCACAGCCTAGAGATAATGGCTGTCTGGAGCTCCGTCAAGCGCTCCCCGTAGACTGGGCATGACTCTTGCTCTCTATGACAGGTCACCATTGCCATCTCCACCCCAGTCTACCTCACTGGTTTGTACCCCAGCCTAAGTCCTGCAGCCCTTCCCAAGACCTCCCGGCCACTTCCTGCAGCCACTGTTCAACCAGAGATCGTGTCTCTATCCAAAGCCCTTGACACTGGAATCTCTGTTTTCTGACATGTTCAACATTGGTTTGGTTAGGATGTGTTGGTATTAGCTTCTCTGATATCCTAAAATGCATCCCTCCCCCTTCTTATTAGCCCCAAACGTGACATCAAAAACATCTTCTTCTTTAATAGGTCAGTCACTGTGGTTGAAAGACCACCAGATGAGCAAAGCAGGAATTAATAGTTAACTGTTGCCAACATGAAATTAGGAACATTCAAGCTAGTAATTACACCCACTTAAGGTAGTTAAGGTGGTTTTCCTCCAGAGGGTACAGTGATTGAAAAGGAAGAGAATTTCCAAGCTTCTCAAATCGGTGGATTTTTAGGGGATTCATTTCAAAGTAAATGCAATGCTTTTAATCATGAAGGGCCAGTTCCATCTGAGTTTGGCAGATTGATGGGGCCAAGCAACAAAAGACCCTGTCACCTACCTGGAACTTGAGGGCCAACCATATTTCTAATGTGGTCTGGAAAATCTAAGCAAGTCATATCTGTTGGTATAGAGAAGACTACAGAACTGCTGTTGCTGACCATCGCTGCTGCTTGTGTGGGAGGCTGGGGACTTAGCAGGCTGGTGCAGGGAGAACATAGAACCTCAAGCCTACGTTGTTGGCCTCGTGTTGCCACCTGCTAGTTCTGTGATCTTGGGCAAGTCATTTTTGCTCTGTATGCCCTACTTTCCTCATCTAAAAATAACAATTTGCAACTGTTCTTAGCTCTATCATTCTGTGATCTGGGTGAAGGTAACATATATTCCAACCATGTTCCACAAAAAATGTATCTGCCTACTTTAGTGGGATTAGCTGTCCGAGGGCCAGGAAGGCAGATGCTGCTGTGGGACCAACACAGATAAGCTGGTGCCAGGGGATCCCCCACACGGTGTTATCTCCCATCTCCCATCGCTGGGCTTCGTGCTTCTGCACACTCCTCTGTTTCACCCAAGCAAACCACCCCCCACAGATAGAGAAGAGAGACTTCACCCACCATGCCCGGATAGAAAGGATTTTCCTTTTTTATGATTATGTGAAAATAATTTAAAGAAAAATGCCAGCCTTCTAAGAGGTAAGACCAGCCTGCTCTGAGGTATTAGCCAACATGTGGTTAATATCCAAAGACCGAAGACCGGTATTATTAAGAGCTGGCTCTAAGTGGAAAAGGGTGAAGGGGTCAAACTGAGAATTAAAATAAGTTTAGCTTTTTTGATGTTCATAGTAAAAAAATAAATAAAAAAACACTGAACTATTATAATGAGCTCCTGATAGCCCTACAGTTATTCTAAATTTATGGAATACTTCATATCATATTTGGGAAGGTGGGTGATGTGCAGACTTTTTCATTAGTTTCCCCCACACACACACAAAGCTTAAGGAAATATTAAGACTTTAAAGAGTTTTAACTGCAAGTGATTTATTGGCTAAGCTGGGAAATACCATCCTCTGTGAACGGGGTCAGCTCTCTGTCATTTTAATCAGACAACCAGACGGCAAATGGATGGTGGAAGATTGTATTTCAATAATAACTAATCATATTTAGCATGACCCCATATCATAAAAAAGGTGCAATTTTGTCTCTACAGTGAAAACATTCAGAATCTTTTCACAAATGAGGTTTCCTCAAACCTTTTTTTTTTCCGGAGTTTTGCTGCTGTTTTAATGGCCAATTGTTATAATTTTAGAGAATCAGCCTTCCTAGAACCATAGATTGTAGAATTTGCAGCCACATTACGAAAGTTAACCCCTTAAAATGAGAAGACTATTACTACCTCTGGGCCATGTCACCCGCTCCCGCTGTACCCCCCAAACAACATGCTTTATTCAACAAGCTTCAACAAATGTTGATTGAGCACCTACTCTGGCCAAATACTGCTCTAAGTTCCAGGGGTAGATGGGGGACAGAACGGAAGGAACTACCGCTTATAGAGCTCATATTCCACTGGAAGAGACAGATCACAAACAAGAGAAGTCAATGAAACGTGCCCAAGAGCATTCAGTGCCAAGGAAACAAAATTCAACAGAGGATGGGGAGGGGAGGCATCGGGGGTGTCCAGAGCTGGGCCAACCTGGCTCCATTGAAACGACAGCGCCTGTGTCGAGCCCTGAAGCCAGGGAGGGAGCGAGCCACAGGGCCACTGGGATGGGGGGAGGGGACGTTTCTTCTAAGCAAAGGGAACAGCCATGCAAAGGGAGAGAGGAACAATCAGCTCCTGAGTCTCAAGGTTTGTTGGGCCATGTTCTTGCCTTCCCGCTGTAGTGCCTGACGGCGTGCACCCCCAAGGAGGAGGGGAAATTTACCTCCAGCTTTGAATGTCTCTGTTTACGAGGGTCAGTCGTACTCTGAGTCCTCATGCCCGCCGCAGCGGGGCACAGTAGCTGTTTAGCGTGCTTCCTGTGTCGGTCTGACAGTGGACCCCTCATCGTTAAGTATAGTCTGCACTCGGGTTCATAGCGTTTTGTAGAGCAGCCGCTGACTGCCTCATAACTATTCATCATGTGCAGAAGGAACTAGCTCACATTTCTATTTTTGGTGCAAGGACAAGCTCAAGTTCCTAGTGGAGTTTCTAAACAGACCTTTCGGATACTCACAGAGGAGTAGTTCCCCATCTGTTTTTGTGGAAATAGAGCTTGCCTAAACTGCAGCCCCCAAGTCACCCACATGGGCTTCATTTTATACAAGAATTTGAATCTTTGCTTTAAGACGCACACACACATACAAAGGGAAAGCGAAGCTAAGTAAATAATTTCAAAAAGTATATAGACCATGTGAAAAATATAGGCCAAATGTTTGAATTTGGGCTCTGCGTAATTAGCATGATCTAGCTACCTAACCCAGTTACTCGGCTGCAGAGCAAGGAATCTGGTTCAAGATCAAGTCCTAAGTAGGAACGATTCACCTTCCGGAAGCTGTTGTTTCTGTAGGCTGTTTTGTTTATACTGAAATGAGGGAAGGACCATTACAAAGTATTCAGAATATTAACACAGACTTCAACATGCAAACGTCTACAGGGGTTCTTAGAGTGAACTTGACCTTCAGAATATCAACATTCCTTCAGCGACAGGGCTCAAGGGTAGATGAACCCTCATCCACAAGAACGGACCTAGGACTCCAGGGGATGCTTAGTTGGGAAGAAAAACCCTGAAGATATAGCACGGATACCCTCTTTATTGTCCTCTACTAAAAGTAACTAACACAGAGGTAAATCAGCAAGTGAAGTAGGCTCCAGAAATCTTTCTCAAAGTAGATTTTGGCAATTTTTGAGCTGGATTTATGAGTTTCTTTTTTTTTATTATATTATGTTAGTCACCGTACAGTACATCCCTGGTTTCTGATGTAAAGTTTGATGCTTCATTAGTTGCGTATAACACCCAGTGCACCGTGCAATACGTGCCCTCCGTACTACCCATCACCAGTCTATCCCATTCCCCCACCCCCTCCCCTCTGAAGTCTTCAGTTTGTTTCTCAGAGTCCATAGTCTCTCATGTTTCATTCCCCCTTCTGATTACCCCCCTTTTCTTTATCCCTTTCTTCCCCTACCGATCATCCTAGTTCTTATGTTCCATAGATGAGAGAAATCATATGATAATTGTCTTTCTCTGCTTGACTTATTTCTTAGCATTATCTCCTCCAGTGCCGTCCATGTTGCAGCAAATGTTGAGAACTTGTTCTTTCTGATAGCTGAGTAATATGGATGCCATAGTTTATCACATTGATGAATTATTCTGAATGATCGTTGCTCCTTAGATGTTGTTTGGGTCTTTTTAAATATTTTATTTATTTATTTATTTGACAGAGAGAGAGATAGCCAGCGAGAGAGGGAACACAAGCAGGGGGAGTGGGAGAGGAAGAAGCAGGCTCCCAGCAGAGGAGCCTGATGCGGGGCTCGATCCCAAAACGCCAGGATCACGCCCTGAGCTGAAGGCAGACACTTAACGACTGAGCCACCCAGGCGCCCCTAGAAGTTGTTTTAATATACAGGTGACCCTTGAACAGTGCAGGCATTAAGGGCCCTCACCCCCACATACAGTCGAAAATCCACGTATAACTTTTGATTTCCCCAAAACTTAACTGCTAGTAGCCCACTGTTGACCAGAAGCCTGACCCATAACATAAACAGTCAATTAACACATATTTCCATATTATATGCATTATATACTGCATTCTTACAATTGAAAAAGCTAGAGAAAAGAAAATGTTATTAATAAAATCATAAGCAAGAGAAAATATTACAGTACCAGACTGTATTTATCAAGAAAATCCACATGTAATTGGACCCACGCCGTTCAAACCCGTGCTGTCCAAGGGTTAACTGTACATTATTATGAAATCTTCTCAAACCTTATAACTCTACAAAGACTGCTCAGTCACTCCTGTCATGTAGATTTCTAATTCAAGCCTTTATTGACTTTTTTTGTGTTTTTGTGAAACATGCAGATTATTTTTTTTTCTGAAGCTGTAACTGAATGTGATGATCCCATGCCGCTTTACTACCTATTTTCATTTACTCCTAAAAGACAGCTCACTCTAAGAGTAATTTTCTGGTACACAAATTCTTACAGTAGTTGGGTTTTGTTTTTAATTCTAAAATGCGATATCAGTTAGGATAAACGAGTGTCAGGGAAGTTAACAAGGTTTATGAATTGTTACTAGAACACAAATAAAACGACACCAGCTGTAAATACAAATCCATTAGTAGAAACCCCACCCAATAGCAGCCAGCACACACGCTTCCTCCTTTGCCATCACCGGAATATCTCACGCCTGACAAAAGTGTTATTGGTTTAACGATCCTTTTTTTTGGTTTTACTTAATGTTACACGAGAAAGGGGAAATTCCAAAGGTTCTGTCAATACGAAATCAATCTCTATTAACAGTTTTCATTCTCTGAACCTCACAACTGACTGCTGAAACTTAGTAAATATCATTTTTTTCCTTCTCCTTTTCCTTCCTTGCTTTTTTTTCCCCCTCCCCCCCACCACAAGGCATTCAAATAATTTGATACTACACCCGGTTGACATGCAAGCACCTGCCGTCATCATGTAAGTCTGAACTGTGTGTGTTCATGCATCCTCTCTATTTTATCCCCAGTAAGAATACCCGGACTTCGGATACCTTGAGCAAGCAACAACAGACTTTGAGAATGCACATTGACATACCCAGGGCTCAGCTTTTGATTGAAGAGAGAGACACAATGGAGACCATCGGTAAGGTGCCCTCTTCATGGCTTGTCACAATGAAGCCGCTACAGCCATGCCCTCTCAGGCCAAACCCCAGTAGCTAGGGGAACGTCTTCAGTGCTACGCGAGCAAAGGTAGAAGGGAGACCGTTGTTATTGAGGTGAATAATAAATACCGACAAACGCGGGGGGGAGGCGGAGGGAATGAACTTATACATACCTCAGAGGTCACCTGAGACAGGAGTTCCCCAACTTTGATCAGTGCTGGATCTTTCCTGGAGAGACTATAGGTGTTTCTCCAAAGAACAAACACCTGTAAACATATAAACCTAGAAGGACCACACGCTAAAACCCCAACTTGGAAATCCACTCAGTGCCTTCTTCAGCTCCAATAAGGCCTTCATTAAAAAAAAAAAACATTTCAACTCTACTTAGCCTTTAACAAACAAGGGTCTTTGCACGAGCTGCCTTTTCCCCACCCCTCAGCACCCCGCAGACATCCTGGAATGGGTTCCTTGGCAGTGCTTTGGGAAACACCCCGATCTATGTTTCACCTGGAGAACTTCTGCGGCTGGTTCACCAAGAACCCCGCCGTTTTGACTCCTTCCAGCCCTTTCCATTCGAAATCTGCCGTTCCACACTGCCTTCTGATACAGGTCTATTTATTCCAGAATCAGAGACGTTGGATTTCCATTGCAATAATGATCAGAAGAATAGGTAACCTTTACTGAGGGCTCTCTGATGTCACCTACTTTTATAAGTACTTTAGTGCATCATTTCGTTTAACCCACCCAGTCAACGTAGGAAAAAATACTGCTTTGTACCTGGAGCATCGAGAAGTCACATAGCTTGCAGGTCACATAGACTAGAGCAGAACCAAGACAGCCCCTCTCCCCCACAGCTGCCAGCTTAGCCCTCCTGTGACTGTCACCACCTGCTTCCGTTATCAACAAGCTACTGTGCAGAAGCCCTCCCTTAGAAATGTCACTCGGTTTCCCAGTATCCATAGAAACAGACTCTGAGGCAGGGTGCCCAGTCTGGCCCTTTTCAAACTTCACTCTGTGTTTGTTCTGGAAGGTGTTTGCTGGCACTTGGTCCCAGGGCAACCCTATCCTGTGGCTTGGCTAAAGCTACCCCACTCTTGGCACCTATGCTAGAAACCTCCTGCCAGAAAAACAGTGGTAAATGGCCAGATTGGCAGAACATCGCCATTGCTCCTCGCCCCGCCCTGCATAATTATGTTCCAATAGAACAACAGAGACACCTTGACTTAAAGGCTCTAAATCCTCAGGCCTGGGCAGCACTTGCTGGCTTTACATTTGACCCAGGCATCATAACACTTGGAGAAGTTTGGTCAAGCCCAGGGTGGCCCTCAATCAACCAAATTCAGGTAAATACTACCTGTGTTGTCTGAGTGCTCACTACTCATCCTAAAATACACAAGATTTTATCTGTGTTCTCATCAGGACAAAGTACTGTGTTTTGTCCGTGGTAGTCTTTACCTTTCAGGAGTATAGCTGGAATCCCTTTTATTGAACTCAGTGGGTTGGGCATGAGAACCAAAATTTCCTTTGAAACATCAGTTCAAAAATCAAAATATAATTCCTTTGACCTTATAATATAGTGATAACATCCGGTAAGTGTTCCTCATCACACTTATTAATCATTGTCCCCACTGTAGTTAAAATAGGCAGTCACTGCTGGCCTGACAACAGAGGAAGGTCTGCCCACCGTTCTGTCCGCAGCCGCTGCCCTTCGCTAGAGCTGTGTGTCCCGTTCTTCACAGGCTCATCTATCACCAAGAGTCGTTTACCTCCTGGTGATGCTTGACAGTTGGCCGATGGCATTTTCTAATTACTGGGAAGTAGAAATGTGATGCTCTTGAAACACTCTGGGCTCTGACTACAAGAATCCGATAGCAGAGTGCCATTAATTTCTAGCCAGAATGAATGGTTAGCCTTGCACACTGACAGGCACCTGAAGTTTCCCATTAAGAGTTTGTACCTAGCCCTGCAGATAATCCACAGTGCTCTCCTCAGGGCTGCGTGTCGGAAACCAGCACACGTCAGTATTATTAGTGAAAAACAAACGTAGATGTCGGGTTTCCGATGCCAGGTCCAATTGTAAGAACCTGCTTCTGGAGAAAGACCACCCAGTCTGGGGACCAGGGGAAGGCTGCGGCGTGACCCCCCATGCCGAGACCCGGCTCCTGCTGCAGTACCATCCCGAGTCGCATCCCACGCCGGGATGCTAGCAGATACCTTGGCAGTCTCTCCTCTATTTCCCTGCCAAGAAATTTTATTCTAACTTCAAGAGGCTTTCCTCTCCTGCCAGAGCCTGAGTAATTGGATTTTGTAAGGTTCATTCTGTTCAGAGCCTTTTTTGGGCACAGAAGTCTCACTGTGTTGTTTATGACTTTCACATCACCGTTCTGTGTCAAGGCACGCCACAGCGTGGTCCCACCTGACTGATAAACTCGCAGGAACAGCATCCCAGGCTGCAGGGCTTGAAAACAGCTGAATATATCCATATATCCTAGCGGAAGCCTCCCTTGGAATAAAAAAGCTCTTAAGGAAGTGTGAAACGTATCACAACAAAGTAATGAAAATCTTGAGACAACCAAATAATGACACACAGCTCAACCAACCGCTTCCCTTCCAAGCACTAAAATGCTCCCAATTCATCTGAACCCAGGCTCCTGCTTCTCGAACCTTCAGATGCCAACTGGGCTTGGAAATCTGACAAGTGAGTCATTTTGAGAAGTCAATTAAAGGATGTTCTAGAGTAATTAAAGCTCAGAGGAGGTGGGAAGGAAAGGAACATACCTCAGAATCTTTAAAATAGAGGAATCAATAAACTCTGAAGACCGGCCCTCCTCTTTCCCTCCCCTCCCCCAACCCCAAACATCGGCCAAGTTTGGCATGAGGCCCCCTCAAGTGTAGACAGCTGTGGCTATGTTCTAGTCCTGCAAACAGAGCTAACTTGCAAGGGCAGCCCCATCCCTGGGTGGTGTCGGCATCCCTGCTGGCAGCTCAGGTGAGCCCCTGCCAAACACAGAATGCCCAAACTCGGTTCAACAGGCCGTGGCAACAACAAGCCTCCCCAAATCAGTGTTTGCTTCGTGAGAAGACCCTCTCTGTGGTCACTCGCTTTCATTCATGCTCTGAAAGCCAACCCCTAAAGATTACCTTCTGCTTTCAGCATTCTGCAGGGGTTCTAACACAGCGCTTGAGTTTTTACTGGTTTTGCTGCTTTAGATGAGGCCGTAATTGCTGTTGTGATGAACAGTAACAAGGATCTGGGGAGAGAAGGCAAGGGAGCCAGGGAAAGGGGGTAAATGTGTCTGGTTTCCTGTGTCCTTGCTGTTCTGCAGACGATCGCTCCACAGTCCTGTTAACGGATGCTGACTTTGGGGAAGCAGCGAAACAGAAGTCCCTGACGGTGACACACACGGTACACTACCAGTCAGTGTCGCAGGCCACTGGGCCCCTGGTGGACGTTTCAGACGCTCGGCCGGGAACAAGTAAGTGGTCAGACAGTGCAAACTGTGTGGGTGTTGTCAACGCCAACAAGACGTTGATGCTCTGTCCCCCCTGTCAAACAGAGGTGGGGCTCATTGGCCCTATGCCTAAGAAACGAATACGCACGATGGTATCTTTCATTAGGACCTTGAGTTTTTACTGCTTGATCTGAGCTGGTATTCAAATTGTGTCAGTTGAAGCCAATCACCCTTGGTAATGATTTACTATGAAAGTGCTACAAATTTCAGGTCGAGGTAATTTTTTTTTTTATTTGGATGACACAGGAAAAGAGGGAGGTAATTAACATTAGTGAGTATCTATCCTGTGCCAGGATTAGGATAAAAAGGTTCTGTCGTGTATGTTACCTGTAGAGCAGCCCTGTGAGGTACTAGGTGTGAATACATAGGATAGCCTCTATTTTACAGGTAAAAAAAAAAAAAAAAGATTCTCAGAGAAGTTAGGTAAACAGCCCAAAGTTGTACAGATGATGTGTAGTGAAGCCAAGATTGAGCTGTGGGTCTGTCCATCCTTGGAGCTTACGCTTTTCTCCTGCACATGCTGTTTGAGAAAAACTGTAGTCGTGGCTAATCCAGGGATTATGTGTGACTTAGTTATTAATATCTGTGTCCATCATATATGGGGATTAATTACTGCGATGAAATTAAATCCTCTAATATGTATCTAGAGCTTAATCAATTAGATATTCTCATCCTTCATAATTGAAATGGTTTCTAAATCTCTTTAAAGACTGAGAAATTGATGTCCCGATTATTATCTTTTTGAAGGCTTTGATGTCTAGCTTTTAAATCTAATCGCTCTGCAAACATTTACATTCTCAGAGTGTTATCATTAGAAAAATAAATATTACAATGTTAAAAGCCATTTTTCACGAGTTCTGTCTCGAAAGGCATTTTGTGAAATGTGCCGAGCATCGAGAAGCAGACCGGTTGATTCCTAATAACATTGTCATTTAAAACCAGTTTCAACTGTTACTGAAATTCATTTGAAAATTTGTCCTCAAGAACCTGCTAAAGAAATCTTTTTTTTTTTTCATTTTATTTTATTATATTGTGTTAATCACCATACAGTACATCCCCAGATTCCGATGTAAAGTTTGATGCTTCATTAGTTGCGTATAACACCCAGTGCACCATGCAATACGTGCCCTCCTTACTACCCATCACCAGGCTATCCCATTCCCCCACCCCCTCCCCTCTGAAGTCTTCAGTTTGTTTCTCATAGTCCATAGTCTCTCATGTTTCATTCCCCCTTCTGATTACCCCCCTTTTCTTTATCCCTTTCTTCCCCTACCGATCATCCTAGTTCTTATGTTCCATAGATGAGAGAAATCATATGATAATTGTCTTTCTCTGCTTGACTTATTTCACTTAGCATTATCTCCTCCAGTGCCGTCCATGTTGCAGCAAATGTTGAGAATTCGTTCTTTCTGATAGCTGAGTAATATTCCATTGTATATATGGACCACAGCTTCTTAATCCAGTCATCTGTTGAAGGGCATCTCGGCTCCTTCCATGATTTGGCTATTGTGGACAATGCAGCTATGAACATTGGGGTGCATATGGCCCTTCTCTTTACTACGTCTGTATCTTTGGGGTAAACACCCAGTAGTGCAATGGCTGGGTCATAGGGTAGTACAATCTTTTATTCCCCCTTTTGTCTAACCTCACCCCCTTCCTTCCCTGATGATATTAGCACACATTGAACACCCAAATGGGTCATTAGTAAGAGTTAGCTTTGCAGGGGGTGTGAGCGAGAGCCTGGCTCTTAGAAACTGCTTCGAGGTCCTTGACGTTCTCTCCAGCTACTGGCTCCCCCATCATCATCTGCCTGGTCCAGGGTCTGGATACTTCAGGACGCTGCACTGACGGGTTTCTGAACCACGGATTGTTACTCAGTGAGGGAAAGACTATAGACCCAGGGGGACTGAAATGGATGGATCCTTGACCTCAGAGTTCCATGCCCAGGCAGCATGGAAGCTGACGGAGACATTAGCAGGAAAATAGGAAAGAGGCGGAGGAAACAGCACAGATGCCCAGGTAGTGGTTCCCGGACTCTTATGTGCATCGGAATCACCCAGGATGTCTGTTCAAAACACCCATTCCAGGGCTTCTTCCCCAGAGGTTCTGATCCACTTGGTCCGGGCGGGGCCCAGGAATCCGCATTGTAATGGACATTCTGGGTGATTCTGATACTGATTGTCTGGCTCCCTTGCAGAGAAATACTTCCCCAGTGTTAGATGTGTGTGTCCCTGCTCCTTAGTGCCGTGGGACAGGACCTCTCAAGCTTGCCACACTCACAGCACATGACTTCTGTCTGCCAGGTAAAACGAGCAAGCATTCCCACCTGCCCTTCAGTGTTCGACCAGCAGAGCAATGCGCAGAGGCCAGCCATAAACAGAGGAGAGGGAACGGTGATACCAAAGCACTGGGAACTTCCGAACTGCATGATCACACCCTCACCTGACTAATGGAAACATTGATTTGATGGCATTCAAAAATATCAGCAGAGATGTGAATGTCAGTCACAAGCAGACACTAAAACCAGCAAGAAGCAAGTGAGAGGCCAGAGGCACATGGGGCAGCGTGCCCGCATCTCTCACACCTGTAACACTGGGAGCATAGCCGGGGAACTGCAAGGATGCGTGCATTCAGACTCAAAAATGTTTACTAAGGTTTTACTTAACATGTGGCCCAGTGATGGGGGTACATTGTAAGATGCAAAAAGACATTCATTTCATCTTACTGCAGAAATCAGATGCAAACAAAGAACTCAAGCATTTTTTGTTTACCTAAAAGAACTAGGGAAAAATAGGAGACAATGACGAAATGGTGAGATGGTGAGCCAGGGGGTGTGGGGGGACAATGGGAGAGGTTACTTCGGTTGTAAATCTGGGGAGACGGCCATTGAGAAGATAATCTGAGTCATGGCCAGGACCTGGCCTGGCAGGCAGAGGGAACAGGAGGGAAAAGCTCCTAAGGCTTGTTGGGGCAGAAGCATCCCTGGAATGCAGTGGGCAACAGGGAAGGGGGGAGGGGAGGGGCCAGAGAAGGAGTGGGCCTGGTCACCAGGCCTCCTGGGCCAGCCTCCAGAGTTTGCACCTCATTCTGAGAGCATGGGGATGCTTGGCCCGGGGTTCACTGTGATGAGCCCATCCCATTGGAGCAAGCACAGCTTTCAGAACGCTGGTTCCTTCATGTGTGATGGACTTCATCCAACAGGGTTTACAAACATCAGACAGATCTGCTCAAATGCATGCATCAGTCTCTAGTTCCAAAATATTTTAAAAACTAAAAAGCAGGGCTATTTCTTTAGCATCTGCACAACATTATTAGTAAAAGATCTCTGGGATCATTTTTTTCATTAAATATACCTTCCAGAACCACATGAGGAGGGACTAAGAACACCCCATTTTTCATTTAGAAGTAGAAACAGTGGGCATCCGTCCACCCCCGCCACAGATGACCCCCAGCAGAAGCCTGGCTCTCTGCTTGTGTCCTGTGCCCCTGAGTTTGTCACGGTGCCCACGTGGTGCGCCCCTGTCATCTCAGTCCCGTGTGGCTGGTTCTCCCCACTGCGGTCGGGTGCCTTTGCAGAGACGGATTTATGGTCTCTTTCCTCAGCTGCAATGATGCGAGGACGGGGTCGTCAATGTGGGGGCTCTTCAGTTTTAAGAAGAGCATCTACGATACGTTGTTTGCACATGATCATGACTGCATCATAGAAGTTACGTTTCTAGGCATTTTTATTTTAGTTTTCCAGACTTGCAACAAAAATTCATTTTGAGAATGGGAGAAATCCCAACAATTGGCTGTTTAGCTCTTCAAGCTGAGGAAAGAGATGCCTTGGCTTGGTCTGCAGCTGTGTGTGCATCCCTGTCTCTCCTGTGGGTTAGGGTACAGGAGAAAGTGGGGCATCTGTGGGTGTCTGTGTCTGTGTCCCCCACCCAGCTCCAGCCGCAGGATCTGACACACAGTAGGCACTCAGTAAACATACTTAAACATCAATCCACTGTCAAGTTCTGAAGTCAGAGTAAAGGGGGTGGAAAAGAAAGGACATTTAACAGTCCATTTGGCCCCTCTCTTTGTTCCACATTTCCTAAGGCATCTAATAGGCTGGGGGTCTGGATGCCAGCCGACTGGAGGTTTGTAAGTATGTACACAGTCTCTCCCAGCACACGCTGTGGAGACTTACCAATGAGACCGTCACAGGAGAACTCAAATCGACTTTCTTGCACACAAACTGTGCAAGGGTACAAAGACACAGGAAGTGAAACGTGTTAGACTTGACCTGGGTTTTGGGATGACAAAGTCACCATCCACCCATCTGGGCCAAGAGCACGTACAAGCACCCTTGATGCACAGGGAGCTAAACTGGGAATAGGACGCATGCCTGTCCTTATCAGCTCTACCCTTCAGCTCCTTTCTGCACCATGGGATAGCTCCAGCATCTGGTCTTGACTTATTTTTTAAAGATTTTATTTATTTATTTGAGAGAGAGAGAAAGAGAGATCACAAGCAGAGGGAGCGGGAAAGGGAGAAGAAGAATGCCCATTGAACAGGGTGCCCGATGCGGGGCTTGATCCCAGGTCCCCGAGATCATGACCTGAGCCAAAGCCAGATGCTTAACTGACTGAGCCACTGAATTGCCTCTGGTCTTGATTTTTTAATAAGGTTTTTTTTTTTCCTGCCAAACCCTCTCTAAACTGAGTTTCTAGCCTTCCTGATCAACCCACCAAATCTTCCCCCACCCTCTTCCCAATAAGCAGGATGTGCTCCAACCCTTGCCAAGTATTTGTCACTCAGGAGTCACAGGCCAGGCCCCGAGATCTGTTGAGTTCCCCATACCCCGTGTGTCACAACAGTCCTATGGGTAGGTGAGGGATAACCCCTCTCTCCCAGATGAGGGAAGTGGGCACGTCTGTTGAGTTCACCGCCAGCAGATAGTGAAACCAGGTCAGAGGCAGGCACCTGCTCGACCACTCCATGTTGTCGCTAAGTGAAGATGATACTCCTTAGGGGACATCCAAGGGCTGAGTAGACTTACACATAGAAATAAGAAGTGTTCACAGCACGGGTTGACTCTTTTTTTGTTGAGACTTTCAAAACCAATGCACACTCCATCCTGCGGAATTGTACTCGATGTCATACTGCAGGAAAATACATGATGGAGGCGGGAGTGTCCCGTGTATGATGAGCCCTTGGTAAATATTTGCTCGTTGCGTGATGGGAATGTTCAGGCCCCACAGCATCATCACCACGTGCAGCGGAGGCCACAGCACCTATGAGATGGGACAGCGAATGTCAGAGAACAAAAACAGATTAATACCCAGACCACAGTACACATGACATGTTTTATAACCCTATTAGCCACCAAATCCTCTCTTATCCTGAATTCAGGATGATTAAAATAATTTGATTCAGTGGGCAGAAAAGCTTAATTTAGGTTCAGACCCGGTCTTGAAAGGCCAAGAGTTATTTGTATCACCTTCTAATTTGTTAGCTGTTTAGCAAGCGTGATGGCTCATCACTAAATTGTATTTATATTAGCATGGTGGGAGCCAAATAAAACGCTTTCCATGCAGGGGCAGTAAATCTCAACATTTATTTCCTTAGTAGATTACCGGTTAGGCCTACAAAGGAGGATACCGCGTAGATTCCAAGTCAGATTTTTATTTTAGCTGCTATCTTAGGAGCTATCATACCGAAGAGTTCAGCTCAGGTACAAAACAGCTCCCAAAACCTGATTATTAAAAAAAAAAGTGTCCACCACCCCAATATTCTACCTACTGAGATACTTTTGCCTCTAGGATGCTTGCTTAGAGCAGAACAGAATTGCAGCCTGTGGTTCAGGGAAAGTAATATCATGACCTATATTTCCAACGTTATCAGGCCACTGGTAAAACTGTCCTCATCTAGAAAAAAAGGATAATGAACAAAATTAACTTGAAAAGAGTTCTGGCTTTGAATAGAGGCTGACATGTACAATGTGACCGTGGAATTTTCCACACAGTGCGATCTCAGTGAGAAAGGGGCTACAGTCCTGCCCCACTATGGGTGGGCAGGTCAGTGGAAGGAAACACAGGGGAGGGTTTAGGGGTTTGAGAAAATAGTGTCCTTGAAGTGGGAAGATCAAACGTATACCCACCCCCACCACCCAAGCATCCATGCCAGGAGTAAATCTGATCCACAGCTGTAGTTGCAAGAAACATAAAGAAGAATAAAAATGAGAACCTTTAAAAAAAAATTTTTTTTTAATGAGAATCCTCAAATCTTATGTAAGGGACGGGGTAATTTTTTGGAAAAGATTCATTAGCATTTAAATAACAAGCCCCATTTATTGAAGCTCTACTTAGGAAGTCCATCGTACCTGGGAGATAGCCTCCTACCCGTGAGAATATTTTTCTATCTCTTTGAGGACCTCTTTCCTAGCATTTTGGCGGAGAAACACAATTATCATTCATACCTTGCTGTCCAGAGAGCTTGGCTCTCGAGCATAACACATTAACATTCTAATCAAGGCAAAAAGAATGTATCTTCCAATAAAGTCTTCTGCGGAATTTTGCAAGTAAGGGATGAAATGTGTCTTAAAATCAACGCCCCCAAAGAATATGCACCAAGATGAAGCATTTTGATGACCCAGGAAATCTTAAAATATATCGATTTGGCTACAACTTCCTGCTTCTCTCCAGCGCTGTAGAATGATGGATTAGGTTCAAAGTCCAGTATCTAGAATTTGCAGAGGAAAATCCTCCATTTAAAAAGAAAGTCGTTTCACCACGTTCAAGTGTCTGCCTCCCATGATCCAACATGGCATTACAAAGGAGCCAGTGTCATGGGGACACTGTATTAGATACTTACATGTCCAGGGTGGGGACATGTGTGGTCAAGCGCTGGGCAATCTCTGAACCAATCCATGGCATCTGGGGCTCCCTTTTTACCACTTGATAGCTGTGTCACTTCTCTCTGAGCTTCCATTGCCTCATCCATAAAGTGACCCTGGGCTGTGTGTGTTCATCCAGGGGACTATGCGTACCAGAGATTTTTGTAGCTCTGTGAATGGACCCAAGGATGAACACCCTTACCCCTGCCCTAGAGAGACTTCCGGGCCCACGAAAGCACATTAGTAAGTCACGGTCACAATGCCAAGGGTTGGCCCTCTCAGTGTTGATCTTTTGATCCTGCTTCATTAGCGCTAAGCAATAAATATCGACTGCGGTGTTGAGAGGTAGCCAGGCCATTTGAAATACAACTGCATAAAATTCCTTTTTGAGAAGCAGAAAATTCGATTGTGGAAAAGGCCCCATTTAGGACCTTATGTGGCCTTTAGGCTGGAGCCCAAGAAAAATCACTCCAGGTCACTGAGCCTTTCCCCTATTCCACAAAGTTGCAGAAAAGACAGTGTTGTGGTCCACTCCAGTGTCCAGTCAAAAAGCTGAACTAACATATTCATCGTGTTGACCTGCTGCCTTTGGTTCCATTTAGAGAAAATGAAACCCATCTGGAACTGGCCTTTATACATGTAAATCTCTGTTTTTGAGGACAGCAGACATAAAATCTGGACACCGATTAACTGTGTGTGCTCCACATTGAATGACCCATGTCTCTGACAAAGTTCAAACAATTCCATTGAAAAGATATGTTACCATATGCAAAGGCCTAAGAGAATATTCAGACAAAAGGGTATACCATCCTTCTGGTCAGGAACTTGCAATTTACTTGATGAGTAAAACAGTCCTACTCGAGGCAATGAGTAAATACAAAACTACAATAACGCGATATAGTTTCCTAGAGCTGCTGTAACAACATACCACAAACTGGGGTGGCCAGAAATTAATTGTCTCACCGTTCTGGGGCTCACAAGTCCAAATGCAAGATGTCAGCAGGGTCACACTCTTTCTGAAACCTGTAGAGAAGGGTCCTTCTCACCTGTGCCTAGTTTCTGGTGGTGGTTGTGGACAATTGTCGATATTCCTTGGCTTATAGCCGGAGCACCTCAGTCTCTGCCTCCATTGTTCCATGGCCGTCTACCCTCTGCGTGTCTGTCTCCTGTTCTTAGAAGGACACCAGTCATGTTAAATTGAAGGCCACCCTACTCCAGGCTGACTTTATCATAACTAGTGACATCTGCCGTGACCCTATTTCCAAATAAGGTCACATTCTGAGGTACTAGGGGTTATAATGTGGACATATCTTTTGAGGGGGACATGATTCAACCCATAACAACCCCTTAAGGTAGGAGAACTATAAAAAAGAGGCCATTTAGAGCATATTTGGCCAAGAATGGAAGCTGGTGGTTATTCTCTGGACGTTTAGGTGATGTGTGTTGAGCCACAAAAACATTAAGGGCCAAGAGCAAGATCTGAATCCATAACTCCTGAGTCCAAATCTCATGTTCTCTCCCCCACAGAACTTTTTAAAATTACATGGGGCGCCTGGGTGGCTCAGTCGTTAAGCATCTGCCTTTGGCTCAGGGCGTGATCCTGGAGTTCTGGGATCGAGCCCCACGTCAGGTTCTTCCGCTGGGAGCCTGCTTCTTCCTTTCCCACTCCCCCTGCTTGTGTTCCCTCTCTTGCTGGCTGTCTCTCTCTCTCTCTGTCAGATGAATAAATAAAAAAATCTTTAAAAAAATAAAAAATAAAATGCTTACATATCACAACAATGTCTCAGACCATAAGAGAAAGGAAATGAATGCTCTGGACTGGGGCAGTCAGGGAAGGCTTCTTGGAGGCATGAGGCATGAGTCCTGCAGGGGGGGGTCCTAGAGCTGGGTGGAAAGAACCCCTCTCAACACTTTGATCACGAGACTGTACTCCTAGACACTAAGACGTACATTATTCTTTTGGCTCTTCACAGATCCTACCACCAGGAGAAATGCAAAGGCAGGACCCACAGCAAGAAATCGGTATGCCAGCCAGTGGACCCTCAACAGACCTCACCCCACCATTTCAGCACACACCCTCACCACTGACTGGAGGCTGCCGACGCCCAGGGCTGTGGGATCAATGGACAAGGAGAGTGACAGCTATAGTGTCAGCCCCTCACAAGACACAGGTAGGGGTCTGCACACCTCCTCCTCAACCCTGGGGATGAGCAGGGCCCACAGGGGGGCTTCAGAGGCTCCTACTTATGCTCCCTCGAGGTCACTTTCAAACTGTTCGGCTGTTTTTGTAACAGGTACCACTACAACCATGCAACACTGAGGATGCCCAGGGCCCAGTGATTTCTGCAAAGCAGAAGCAAAAAGCATCTGTTTTGCAGGTGTCCTAAATCTCAGACTCATGCTCTTCTCTCCTTTGAGTTCCTGCCCCGCTGAGGGAAACACAGATACTTTAAAATTTTCACCCACACAATTGCAATAATTCCTGATTATACTCTGAGGGCACGTGACCCACTACCAACTCTGGGTTTAAGAGGCCACGCTTGAAATTTCATGACAAGGTCATAGCACCCTCTATAGGGAACATAGGCTGATCCTTTTGACAATTAAACAGGGGTTGATTATAAGGTAAGTCATCTAGTCTGTGCCATCAACCACCAAGATTTCACTTCGGAGAGAAGACAGGGCCTAAGAATAGCATGGCTTGTCCCACCCCCCACCTTAACTTTTGAAAAGAAATTATATCTAAACCTAAAAGCTGTAGGAAATTTTTATACTCATTTTCTTTTGTTCTGGCTGATATACTTTAAAAATAGTGTTCCAAAGGTGGAGTGTTACCCTGTACATTTATTTTTATGGCTGTTATTTCTCTCAGAAGAGTCTCAGAGTTCCACAGAGGTGATTCAAAACTTTTGAGTATCTAAGAGTTTCCTCTGACCAAGACGCTCCTCCTTTGGCCCTGGTGGCTTTCTGGGCCCCGTCAAGGGTGGCAATCCCAAAGGATGAGTCCAAGGGACCAGGGGCCATGCTTCCTGCTGGCCAATTTCCTGAAGCATCATAGACCCATTTCCCACCACTGTCTCGTCCTTCTTGCCAAGCTGGGGCAGGAGGAGCCAACCTGCAGGGCTCCAATCATTATGGCAAGTCTCTACAGAAGAGACTGATTCACAAGGCAGAGCAAGGGTAGACACCGCTGTCCGCATAGACGAAGTTCCCAGTCATTTTAACGAAACGCAGAATTTTTTAGGCATTGCTGATTGATGGAAGCGTCCCAGGCTGGGACCAATTCAGCTGAAACAAAGGTCCCTGAGCCCCCGTCCCCGAGGCGCACAGAGCGGGCCCCACGCTGACAAAGGCAGTTCTGAGTCAGAGACGCTGTTCCCGGGCTGGGTGGCACGAGGACGTGGGCGAGACAGCCACAGGCCACAGAGGGCCACCCAGGGGGCGCCCGAAAGGCGGTAACGGATGCGTCTTGTACTCTTTCTCACGCGGCAGATCGCGCGCGAAGCAGCATGGTCTCCACAGAAAGTGCCTCCTCCACTTACGAAGAACTGGCCAGGGCCTACGAGCACGCCAAGATGGAAGAGCAACTGAGGCACGCCAAGTTCACCATCACAGAGTGCTTCATATCCGACACCTCCTCGGAGCAGCTGACGGCAGGGACGAACGAGTACACAGACAGTCTGACCTCCAGCACCCCTTCCGAATCGGGGATCTGCAGGTTCACTGCATCTCCCCCCAAACCTCAGGATGGAGGTCGAGTGATGAACATGGCGGTGCCGAAGGCACACCGGCCAGGTGAGCGAAGCGGCGCACAGACCCCTGGGTAGGAGACGCGACTTCCTGCCCCGCGCCCACCGCCATGACAGCCGGCCGGTGCCCGGACTCGGGGCTCTGGGTCCAGGTTGCTGTGTAAGGAACCACCCCAAAGCTTACGGGTTTCCGTCAGCGACAGTGACTTACGTTGTTGACAGATCTGAAACGGGGTCAGGGCTTGGTGGGGGCCGCTCATCTCTGCTCCGTGGCCACTAGGGAGGCTCCCGTAGGCGGCCTGGTGCTGGTCATGCCCTCCCCGGGTGGGTTTCTCCCCAAGGTGGCTCAGACTTTGCCGTATCCTGGCAGCTCGGTTCTAAAGCAAGTGTCCCCACAGGCAGACAGTAGAAATAGCCAATCTCCTAAGGCTGGGCCTGGAAAGTGACACATCGCTTCTGCATATTGTATTGTTCAAGCCATGGAAGAGCCCAAGGAGCTCGGACTAGGGAGAGGGAGACCCCATGGCGTGATGAGAGGAGGCTCAAATGCAGGGACTTGTGTTTTAGAGCTGCTGTACTGAGGGCTTTCAGAAGGAGAGAGGTCTTGCTGGGGGACCAGTGCTTGGGCCCTGGTTTCATCCAGCTACCCAAAGTGACAGGGACTGGCTGGGGTCTGGCCAGCCACTGTTAGGTCTTTGGCTTGAGCGTGTGAAAGTGGACTGGCTGTGTGGATGGCAGCTCTGAGTTCTAAGGCCTGAAGGGCCTGGCAGCTGATGTGCATAAGTGAAGAGGGTGGGGAGCCGGGAGAAGGGGGATGATGCGTGAAAGTTTGAGTTCACAGACTGTCTAGAGGGGAGAGACTCCAGCATGTTCCCGCCAACTCATCCCAAGTGGAAATGGGGGACCAGGATGAGTGACTTTCTCAAGAGAAGCCAGAAATCTTGTTTTTTTCTATGGAAACCCACAGTTTTCAAGTGTTGGGTCAGATAACGCAAACCATTGTAGAGGGCAAATAAACACATCTCAATACTGAATCCAGCCATGGCAGCCAGTGGTACTTCTCATCTGAAGAATCACGTCTTCGTCTTCACCCTGAAATAGCTGCCTGTAGACTTTCCTTTGTGGCCTGGCCTATCCACTCTTGTTGAATCCAGTTTTCTTTCCCTTTTTTCCCACTTTGTGAACCACTCTACTAGCCCTATTTCAAAAATTTATCTTTGCTTTTAAATTACTGCAATTCCCTTGGGTTTTATGGCATATAGCCCAGCTGAAATGAGCCTTATAAATGCATAAAAATATATAAAATAAGAATTGTCTATCCAGCAACTAATCTTCCAAACTGAGTCAAGATTCATGCCAGCCTACAATAAAGAATGATGGCTTCATTTATTTTCATTCTGTCTACCTCCTCAGAGAGAAGATGAGCTGTTATTTGTGGGTGTTTTTATTTCAAGCCTTTCTTGTTGTTGGCATTTATTTGCAAGGCAAATGCAGAAAAACATAGGATAAAAACATAAGCTCTTTGTGGCTGTTAAGACTGAGGGGAAGAAAGATAGGAGAAGAAAAAATTTACCTCTGGGCATGTTGTTTTACCTTGGTGGCCTTCAGTTGTCCCATCTGTAAAAGGGGCATGACCTTGGTGTAAGATGTGTGCAGCATAATTTGGGTAAAGTAGTTAGCAGTTGCTGTTTCTGCTGTTGCCTTGTTGACGCTGTTGTTGGGATTCTCATGGTGACTCCAGTGTGCCCTCCAGATGAGCTGCTGCCTCCTCTCCTCCCTCCCTCTTTTGTTTATTTCTCTTCAGTGGCCACGGACATCCTGCAAAGTATTCGCCTCATTTGGGTATCGCCCAGTTAAGTTTGCCATGCTTCCATTGGCGCCATCTTCCCTTGCATACAGGAGATCCTGAGTGAGACGATGGTCCTGTTTGCTCAAGCTTTGAACTAATTAAAGGCTTGAGTTTCTTTCTGATGTTTTGTTGTTCCTCTTGTTAGATTGATATTTAAAAAATGTTTGAACTTCTGTTATGACGTTGTTGCCTGTATCCGTCAGAACAATTGAAAGATCACAACCTGGTTGAGTAGTACAGCCCTAAAATGCTGTTTAGACTAAAGTGACTTTATAACTTTAGGTATGAGTCATGTTTTAAATCAACGCAAGTCCTGATGTCCACCAACTTTGTTTTGTCCACCCTAGATAACTGTATTATTATTATTGAATATTTGATATGCTTTTCGGGAAGCCTTTCTGTTGTCCCTTTATAATGAGACTAAATTCAACAGCAGGCACGAAAGCCCAGGTTAGAATTCATTATTCTACTGACTGGAGGTTGCGTCAGAAACATCAGTTCCTTGAGCTGCGCTTTCAAACCTCATTCCTACCAGTGTCCCATAGCTCTAGATGGCATCAGTCAGCGTGCGTCTCAATGAAGTCTCCCCAGTCTCTGTACATCTTTCTTCTCACAATTGGCTCTTCTTGTGTGATGGTCTTTCTCCATTTGTGGTCCAAAGCGTTTAAACACTCCACAGATCATGTCAGGATCAAGTTAAATCAACGTGGCCAGATCCTGGCTCCAGGAAGACAGAACACATGTCTTCATTGCCTTCGTACTTCTCTCCCAGTATCTAGCAGATAATCTGGTAGCACAGTGAGCACTCGAGAAATATTTTTAAAATGACTTAGTGGCACTGAATATATGCTCCTACCACTGTGTCTGACACATATAGTAGGTGCTTAACAAATATATTGAATGAATGTATCTAGTTGTGATAATGACAAGAGTGGCCAATTGGTTAAAACATGACAATTATTAGAAATTCTTAGTAAAACATAAAAGAACATTTAAGTCTACCCCATCTTTCAGCCTACCTTTAAACAAAGTGATTTATTTTCTATTCTTGCTCTTCACAAATCAAAAGCAAATCTCTTCCACAGATAAAGGGGAGTTCCCCATGAAATGCGACACGTCACACACAAGGCAAACATCAGAATCTCACTTTAGGTGTTTAATGATACCTGAATTTACTGAAATTTTAGGACTTTTTTATTTTAAATAAAATGCCAATGATGCTATGGTTTTATTTTCTACAGTAAGGGATGGTTATTTCCATCTTTAAAAACCAAAGACAAACCAAACAAACAAATGAAACTCTGTCTTCCTCTGAGAAATAGCTAGAAGGTTTAACAACTTCTTTCCCTCTTGGTCAAGGCAACTTCCAATGCTTCGATTACAGTACCTGTTCTTGGGTTCAGGTAGCATTCTGAGCCAGTTTCCAACATTCTTGGGTTGTGGCTGCTCCTTTATTCATAAGTTTATCCTATGCAGTCAAGAAATACCTTAGGATGAAGCTTCTTAAATCAATTTAAAGCTTCACATATGCAACTGAATGCACCCTGGCCCCTTTAGATCTCTGCACTCACCTTAAATATATGTTCATCGGCCCCTCCTGTGATGAACACGCTTCAGATTTTCCAGCTGGAAATGATCGCTGCCTGCTGCCAACTTGTTGGTTCTCTGAACAGCCAGTTACCTGAAGCAGTTTTTGGCTTTCAGTGTTCGGATCCATTCATGCCATCCCTCAGGCCCCCCAGGGTGTGTGCATTCAATCAAACGGAAGAGCATGGAGTGAGAAGTGCTTACCTGAAGGACAAGCCGACTCTGTTCCAGCGGAGCCCTCCGATGAAGCTGTTCTTCCTGTTCTCAGCTGTCACTGTGATCTTGCTGTTTCCCCACAGCCCATGTGGTTTTGTGCTGGCTCTTGAACCAGAATTAGACTCCAGAGATCTTCATTGCCAAAAATCTCCCTCCACAGCCTTGTTCCACCTGCGTCTCCCTTGCCACCTGCAAGGTGAGCTCTGCTCCTGGCAGGTCACCTGGCCCAGACTCCCTCCTCCTGACCCAAGGTGCCACACTGGGTTCCTCTCAAGCAGTTCCGTATACCCCTCCCCTCACCTCTTTGGGTCGGGCGACAGGGGCCCCATGCCTCAGGTTTGCATCCTTCTCTTTTTTGGAAATTTCTTTTTTTTTTAAATAATTGACCTATTTTATTTTTTTATTTTTTTCATAATAATTTTTTATTATGTTATGTTAGTCACCATACAGTACATCTTAGTTTTTGATGTAGTGTTCCATGATTCATTGTTTGCGTATAACACCCAGTGCACCATGCAATACGTGCCCTCCTTAATACCCGTCACTGGCCTATCCCAGTCCCCACCCCCCTCCCCTCTGAAGCCCTCAGTTTGAAATGTCTATCATGAATCTTATTCTAAGACCTCTGGAAAGGGTCTCCTTTCAAGTGCCAGTACCTTTGATACTCCCACATGCACACAAACAGGTGTGCACACCGTGCACACACGCACACACACCGTGCACACTGAGCTGCTCTGGCCTCCATCCTTCCAGAGATGCCCCTGCTTCTTCCTTCCCAGCCTCCCAGCTTCCTTTCTAACTTCGGCATGTCTTTATTGAGTTCCCACTCAATACCGGTCCCGCTTTCAGAGCTGGAGATACAGTGATCAGCGAGGTCCACAAAGACCCCATCTTAAGGGAGTTTATGTTCCTGGTGGGGGAGACGAACACTGATCAGATAAACAAATAGCATGGTTTCAGATTACCATAAGTGCTGGGAAGAGAAGTAATTGGGGAAAGGGATCAAGTCTTGTGGGGGTCAGGGGTTGGGGAGAATGGTCAAGGAAGGCCTCTTGGAGTAATGAGTTGTGAGCTGAGATCTAAGGCGAATGGAGCAGAGAAAGTCCAGAAGACATCCTAAGGGGACAATTGTGTGGGCAGAGGAAGAGCAGAGGCAGGAGACCGGAATAAGCTTCACTTTCACCACGCAGAGCAAGAGTTCGCTCTGAGCTGACGAACTTTCAAATACTCCCATAGTATTAAAGTGAGAAGGACCCAGAGGCCATGAACAGCACCTCCGATTTTTTGCTCTGCATACCTGCCCCGGGTAGACCTAAATATCTCAACATGCTCATCCTGGCTCACTGCCCTTTTTGATGTACATTTATGATTTCACCTTCTAAAAGACTGTCTTGTTATTTTAGTCCGATGTCTCCAGGACACAGGAAGTGATGGTGGGACTCATTACAAAGGGTCCCAAGCTTGGAACTCAGAGCCCACTTGCCTTTTGCACCGACCTCCTCCCCTTTCTGCCGCTGGTTTTGGGGGCCTGAATCTTCCCACCTTTTTGAGTGCACTTGTGGATTTATCATAGATGCCGCTGTTGTGTGCGTCCTCTGGTTCCTAAGTATGTTTTCCTTTGTTCAGACTGCCTTTTCTCTGACTCACTGTTCTTGGTTGAGTTATTGGGGTTCAGCTTTAGTTGCTGGGGAGCCCATGGGTGGTACAAGGTAAGGAGGAGGTCTGTGCCTGATAACTTGTAAGGGATAGGTAGGAAGCCCACCTGTGTCCTGCTGAGTGGCCAGAAAGAAGTTTCTAGATGCCAGTGCTATGGGTGACAAGCAAAAAGTTCACCACAGTGAAAATTCACTGTATCTCCAAAAAGGCTCTTTGAAAACACAAATCTGTTACACTCATTTATTCAACCCGTATTTATTGAATATCTTCTCTGTAAAGAGATACTGTACCAGGTATTATCCTAAGACATAAAAGTGTTAATATATTCGACCAACACTTTCCACAATCTCCTTAGTTCATCAGAATAGCAGGTAGTATCATAAACAGCAGACAGAGACCTAGAGGCACAAGACAGATAAATGAGGAAATCCAAGAATCAAGGCAAAATCTAGCATCTGGAAGACAGGAGTGACATCCTCCCCCCCACACACCCCCTCAGTAAGATGTCATGATAACCTGAAGGTGTTGGGGATATACAAAAAGGTAAGAAGACAGCAAAGACCATCATATTTCAATGCGGTCCTGTGTGGACTCAGCTGGCACCAGCTTCTAATGCACCCTATATCCCAGACTGGGAAGCGATGAGCCTTAAATTCAGGTGGCGTTGTGGATGCTCTCGTGTTGAAGTCCCTTGTGTAGGATTTGTGCCCACTGCTCAGGGTAGAGACTCACAGGGCTTCGAGAAGCCAGCCCTGTCTTCCTCACTGGTCATGACCCCTGCTCTCTGGGTTCCGAAACTCCACCAATGTATATTCCCTCTGCTTAGAATCCTCTCACTCCTTCCGTGGGATGACTCAAGATGCACAGGGTTGTTGAGACGAGTCTGCCAGCCCCACGGCGAAGCCAGTGCAGCCTCCAAGCAGGCTTCCTCCTCGGTGCTCCCTAGTGTGGGTCCTCATGGGTCTTACATGGAGCTGGAGCTTCTTTGAACCCATGGACCCTTCCTCACTGGGTGCTCCAAACACCCCGCTAAGTGATTCTGACCTGGTCTAAATGCTGGGGCCAGTTTTCCGATCCCTCTTTTTATTTAGAACTACTGTATTTCCGAAGAATTGTGAGCAGCAACAAACCCAAAGCCCCACTTGGTCCCTCAGTGTAGCTTTTAAAGCTCAGCAGTGAGTAGGAGAATTGCAATATTGATGAGCTCTTAAAAATGCATGAAGCCTTAGAAGCACAAGCCGAGAACGGCAGTGGGACCGTGGACCTCTGGTATCAATCTCGCATTATTTATTTAGGGGTTTTCCTGGTGGCCATTTGGGAGTGAAGGTTCATTTACCAAGAGAGCTTCATTTACCAGTTTTCATTACCTTGCCACAGCATTAATATTAAACTAACAAAGTGTTAGATCTCGTTTGCCTCCAGAATGGGCAGACTCCATACTCTCTCCCTTTGTAACCAGCCCTTTGATGCTGTACCATCATTACAAGTCTGATCCGTGTGGTTCTTACTGAAATTGCTAGAAGTCAAAGTAAGCATCCTTTGCTTCTTACCTTTGCATCAATACCCAGCTCCATCCAAGCACAGATGAGAAGCCTTATTAGAAATTGATGAAAGTTCCTTATTATATGGCCTCAGAGGAGAGCTAAGTCCCCAGGGACTCTGATTCACTTTCTTTCCACATGTATTTGTTGTGAAAGCCTATGCATGCTTTCACTGGTGCTAATGTATTGCTTTGGAGGGGGAAGAAGGCTCTTGCCATGTGCCTCAGAATTTTAGGCTCCCCAAAATGCATTCATTTGTTTCATCCTTATCCTCAAATTCCTAAGGCATTGTGCTTACCCAGTGCTCACAGCTGAGGGAGTAAAGAGCGTAAGAAGGACTTTTTCAGACTTGAAGGTGCCCTTAGACATGACCGTACCCCCTTCACTTGACTAGAGATAAGATGCAAAGCTTGAAGGGGGTCACAGAACTGTTTAGAGGTAAAGGCAAGATTTTTACAGGAAGCCCAGAAGTCCCTAGCTCATGTTCTTACCCCATCCTAAGCTCCCACCTCATCAGACCAAGTCAGAGGAATACCCTGTGACCGCTGTTCCATGGGACCCATCCCTCACTTCCTCCCAAGAACTGAGGCCACAACTCCTTGTGCAGTAGTAGGCGCCGAGCAGTACGATGCCGTATTCTGATTGAATGAAATGTTTTCCAGATAAAATTAAAGCAAAATAAGGGGCCACTTGGAACTGTGAACTTTGCCCCTTTAAATTATGGTTTCTCAGGAGCAACACAATGAGCATTGGCGGATTGGAGGCATGGGGGGTGGGCAGCGGTGTCCTGTGCTTTGTAGGGTATTGGACAACATCCCTGGCCTGTGTCCAGGAAAGGCTGGTAGCAGCCACCCCCCGACTGAGACATCCAGATAGTCGTCAGACATTGCCACATGCCTCCTGGGGGCAGGATCCCTCTTTGCTGAGAACCACTGATCTCAACTTTAGACGTCTCCTTCCCTAGTGTGCGCCGAACGGCAGGGAGCATCGTCTGCGAACAGATTCATGGAATGCACATCCATTATAGATTTTCTGAATGGATGCATTCTTGCTCTTTTTCAACATCGATTTTTGCCATCCTTCTTCCAAAGCAAAAGTGCATTCAGACTGTGTGTGTGTGTCTGACTCTACAGAGAAAGCTCAGGACGTTTGGCTTTCCTGATAGGAAGGGCCGTCTCCTGGTTTCAGATGAGTGAGGCAGGTTTACTATGGCAGTTTTTACGAGGTGGGGCCACCCATGGCTAGAAGGCCCCCTTGGGGAGGATGGCAAGCTTTGAACACCTACCTCCTGGTAGATGTGGGACCATCAGGGGGTCTGGGGGTGAGGAGTTGTGAAGGCGCCCGTGAGCAAGGTGGTTAGGGACAGAGGGAGAAATTGAGGCCAGTTGTTTAGTGTGCTCTCAGAGATACTAGTGGCACTAAAAGTCCCAGGGGCAGTGACAGGAAAATGGGGAATGGACCATGATGTTGATAATAAGGCATAACATTGAATAGTGCCTGAGCCGCCCCTGGTCCCTCGAGGTGGGAGTCACAGGGGCAGGGGAGGGACAGCCTGTGATCTGGGGGCTGCAAGCTGAGGAGGCAAAGAGGGAGAAATGCCCCGGACTTGGGGGCCCAGGGGTGGGCAGGTGTGGCCAGGCGAGGGGACAGGGCCACATCCTCACCTGTGATCCACACCCTGGGGGTTCCTGTGGCAATGTCTTCCCTGCACTCCTCTGCCGTGTCCCATAAGCTTTTCACCGTTTATAGCTCTTTGTCTCACGTTTTCATCGCCCCTACCCCACCCAGTCCTGTCTTGTGTCCCTTCCCTCCGCTTCGGCATGTGTGTTTCCATTTCTCTCATCCCCCTTCTATCCCTCTGTCCCCCCATCTCTCTCTGTCTCTCTGTCTCTCATCTCTATGTATCTCTCTCTCTGTCTCTCCATCTCTCTGTCTCTCATCTCTCTGTCTCTCTTTCATCTCTCTGTCTCTGTGTGTGTCTCTCTCATCGCTCTCTCTCTCTCTCCCTTTCTCTCTCTGTCTCATCTCTCCTTCCGTCTCTCTGCTTCTCTCAGCCCCGTTCCCCCCACTCGCCCTGCCCCGACCACCGTCAGCCCCTCCGACCCCAGTCTGGTCCAGCACCTCAGCCCCTAAGCTCAGCCTCTCAGAACACTTTCTTACTGAGGGTGTGTCAGCCCCTCCAGCCTCACCCTCACCCCACGCCTCTGACTCAAGGGCCGTGGGCCTCGGGAGCAGAGCACAGTGGGGTGACTGTTCATGACACACAAGTGCGTGAATAACTACCACAACAACCAGTGGGTGGGGTGTGCCCCAAAGGCTTATCTGGGGCTCCTGGCCCCCGTCACTGAGTTTGCCTTCATGCTGGGCTTGGGAAAGTAGCTAATGGGTTTAGCTAACAAGGAAAGTGCTAGAAGTATGGGCAGTTAGGTCAGCAGGGCAGAAGGAAGACCTGCAAGGGGGCATTGGGGGTCCCCAGATCCTTTTCCTTCTGGCGGTCAGAATGTGAGCCCCGGTCTTCCTGCACCTGTCCCTTTCTCCTGTGCACCTCATCCTCTCCTGTGATGTCTGATTCTCCCTCCCGGGGTTTCCTCCCTCTGCCTTTGTGATGCACGCACACGCACACACGCACACAGACACACATACACGCACGCGCACATACATGCACACACACAGTCACAGAAACACATACATACACGCACACACAAATACACATAGTCACATTAACACATATATACACGCACGCACACACACACAGTCACATTAACACATGCACACACATAAACATACACGTAATCACATACGCACAAACATATGCACAGGCACACACACAGACGCACACACAGGCACACACACAGAGACACATATACACATAAACACACATTTACATATGCATGTGCATAAATATACATGCATGCACACAGACGCACACGCATGTGTACACACATAGACACACACGCACATACACACATGAACAAATACACACACACACACACACCCCACTTCCCTTGACATGGTGCCCTGGTGGCTGCGTTGCACTCCGCTGCCATCTGCTTCCCCCCTCCTGTCTGCACGGTTTCACCCCTTCCCTCCACTGTATTCCACGGCAGAGAGTGTCGGCGTAAGGAAAACAAAATGAGAGGAGAGGGAAAGGGGAGAGGTAAGGCTGAGTAAAGCAAAGAGGAGGAACTTAGATAATAAAGGATTCAATCCTTGCTGAAAGTAGAGGCAAGCTCCACTGTGACTGGTTTACCAGACTTGTGCTGAGGCCGGGGTTTGGCTCTGCCCACGTCTGTGGCGATGGTGGGTAGACGCACAAGGATGCCGAGGGCTGTGCGTGCCTGACAGAGGCAATCATAGAGCTCAAAGCAAAAAAGATCCTTGAAGGTACCTGGGTCACAGCCGCCTTCCCATGGGACACCCAGAGGGTCCTGGCAGATTAGCCTCAGGGCGTGTCGCTCCACAGAGGTGGAGGGGGGTCAGCGGCCAGGGGTGGGCTGGCTGGGAGGGCTGGATGGCAAGGAACCAAGACACCTGCTGGGAGGGCTGGACGGCGAGGAAAGAAGACACCTGCTCCCTGTGGATTCAGACGCCTTCCAAGAGGCTTCTGCTCCCTCCCGAGGGAGACTCCCGGAAGGCCACCTCCAACCTAGTCCTGAGAGGGTCTTCGGGAATCAGCTGGACAGATGTCTGCTTCCTCGGGGGCAGAGGAACTGGGGAAGAGCTGCTGCCTTGGCTTCTGTAGGGAGGAAGGGAGGGCGATGGCTCAGAATACAAGGTGGGGATCCCGCAAACCACAACCGTGTTGGCTGCGGTTACTGGTCTCTAAAGAGAAATTCCTTCCTTTCCTGTGACTGACCTTAGCAGGGACTGTTCCCATACAATAGAAGTGTTCAGAGACACTTCAAGAGAAGTCCTCCCAGCCAAGAAGAAAGGACATCTGTGTGAGTGTCCTGTGGCTGGCATAACGAAGGACCACAGACTGGGCGGTTCCAAACAACATGGATTTATTCTCTCACAGTTCTGAGGACAGAATTCCAAAATCCTGTGTCAACAGGGCAGCGCTCCCTCCAAGGACTCTAGGAAAGAGTCCCTTCCTCGCCTCCTCCAGCTTCTGGTGGCTCCAGGCGCTCCTCGCCTTGGGGCTGCGTCTCTCCATCCTCTCCCTCCCTTTTCACATGGCTTCTCCCCTCTTCTCTGTGTCCAGTCCCCCTCTGTCATTCCTTATAAGGACACCTGTCACTGGATTTAGGACCCATCTCGGGTCCTGATGATTTCGTCTCCAGATCTTAACTTCATTACATCCACAAAGAATTTCTCCTGCTCAGGTCACACTCACAGATTCTGAGGGTTGGGCCATGGCCATATCTTTTGAAGGGGTGGACACTGATCAACCCACTGAAGACAGAAACCAAGGTAAACAGAAGAGTTCCCGGCTCATTTCCTGGCCGGTGTCCAGCCTGTAACTTCAGACCTTCTGAGAAGGGACATGTCTGACAGTAACCCTTCCACATGCGTTGCCTAAAGAAATCCTCACCACAAGTTTATGTGGTGGGTTCTACTATTATTCCCATTTTATGAGTGAGGAGGCTGAGTCCAGATTCAATGCAGGCAATGCCTCCCAGACCTCCACTCCTAATCCCCACTATTAGAATCCTCATTTAGCTTCTCTCATGGAAACAGGCAGATGGAGGGCGGGAGGCTGAGAAAAGCAGGTGTGCCAACATCCAGACCGTCGCCACGGTTTCCATTCTTCCTCTAGCTGGAGTCATAAGCACACGGGTTGCTTCAGATCTGTAGGCCTCTGAAGAACAGAGAAGATGCATGGATGATTAGAGAACCCAGTTTCCCAAGTGGTACTTGGACCAGCACATGGGGTGGAATTTTAATGGCCAGAAAGTGCCTTTAATAAACAAAGCTCACCACCGATTACTCTGGTGCTTTCTTCCACCTAAGTGCGTGAATTATTAAGAGAACACATTTGCAGCATTCACACTGTCGAAAGGGCTAATTAGAGCACCACGTGACTTTACTAAAGCTTTGCCTGAAAAACTGGATCGCTCAGATATTGGGTATTCAGAGAGAGTTGGCAGAACTGCAGGAAAGTAAGCAAACACAAGCAGCCCTCATATACAAAGACGTGGGCACTGGACCGTGTCCAGTTCTCACCCACCTTTCCCAGCTACCCTGACCCTGCTGATGACTGAATCTAACATGGGAGCCCCCGCAGGCAGAGGGCGGCTGTCCTGGGCTTTGCCTTTAATTTCAAACACATTTGTTCCACCTAATCTAGGACCTGGGCGTCCTGCAATCCAGCTGGGACCAAGAGGCTATTGTTTTTCCAGGGCTTAATAAGCTCCGTTCGTTCAGTGGGGAGTTGCTGGGAGAGAGACTCATTCTCAAATCCGTTACAACACATTGCAAATATGTCAAGTGTTCAAGATTCACCTGGTCTCAGAAACAGCATGAGATACTCTTGACCTACATTTTTAAATAATCCCGGAGGTAAATGACTTTCACATTTTCTCAAGTATGTGAACAAAATGATAAAAGACTAATAGTGACTACATCGAAAACTAATGATATACTGTATGGCGACTCACATCACAGAACAAACAAACAAAAAAAAGAATAGTCATGAAAGTAAATAGAAGAGCAAATTAATGTCATTTGCTTATTAAACTCCTAAGAATGAAAGATAGGTCATTGCTTTGAGGAAATTGGATGTATGAAAATCCACACATCCTTCCCTGTCGCCCTCCCACCGTCCTCCATTCGGAAGCCATGATCCTTGGGCGGCTTTCTATCTCACCATTGCAGCCCTTGGACGTTCCGTGGACATCCCCTGAGCTCAGACCATCGCCGTGCCTCCCCCCACCTGTGCATCCTCCTACCTGGTCTCTTGGCTCTGGGACAGCCCACCCCGAGCCCGTCTTCTAGCCAGAGCTGCCCACCCAGTGTGCCATGAAGGAGTTACGAGTGAGCCCCTCTGTCCCTGGATGGCCAGGAAGAACCCCCTGCATTCACCCAGCAGGCTGCCGCTCAGATGCCCTTCGACTGCTTGCCGGGAAGACCAGAAGCGCTGGGCCAATCAATGAGCACTACCCTTTCCTTGGCATCCCTGCCTCCGTCCTTCAGCCCTGTGCTCCCCCAAGTGCTTCCGATCGCATAGGGGGGTCCGGTCCATCACACTTTATACCCGGGGTGCCCTGTTGCCCCTGATGTATGTTTTTCTTTCCATCGTGGGGTTTTGAAGGGTCTTGTAACCTCTCTTTCTCTGGCTGAAGTACACACTTCAGATTGTCCGTGACCGTGCCGTAGAAAAGCCAGCTCGCCCTATGCCCGCTGGGACAGGGTGAGGACACTTCCACCTGCCTTTGTGCTGAGCTCTGACAGGGGTCTGGCAAAGCACAGCCAGGTACGGCGACATCTCCAGCTCTGAGCCCCGAATGGCCCTCGGCACCTGCTTAGCAAATGAGGAAGCCCACTAACTGCTCTGTGTTTCTTTGCAGGTGACCTCATACATTTGCCTCCATACCTTAGAATGGACTTTTTGTTAAACCGAAGCGGAGCAGGAACCAGCAGGGACCTGAGTTTAGGGCAGGCGTGCTTGGAACCTCAGAAAAGTCGGACCCTGAAGCGCCCCACGGTCCTCGAGCCAATCCCCATGGAGGCCTCCTCCTCCACGTCCTCCACGAGAGAGGGACAGCAGTGGCAGCAGGGGGCCGTGGCCCCATTACCTCAGCGAGAGGGAGCGGAGCTGGGACAGGCAGCTAAGATGAGCAGCTCCCAGGAATCACTGCTTGACTCTCGGGGCCATTTGAAAGGAAACAATCCCTACGCAAAATCCTACACCCTGGTATAACGAACAGCATGACTGGACAGCGGTTGTAAATACAATTTAAAAAATTCAATCAAAGCTACCTTTTTTTTACGGAATTCCAATATTTATAATGAAAGAAAATTGCCAAAATATATTAAAAAAAAAAAAAGAGAAAATACTGAAACCACAGACAGTGCAAAGACTCTCCTGCTTTTTTTCTGTCTGAGTGTGAGCTCCATCGGCCTGGGCATCTGATTTTTTGGGAAAGAAGTCCAGTTTTATGATCTTCACAGGTTATTGCATTTTTACTGATTTTCTACAAAGTGCATGGGGACTAATTAAACCTTCTGACTGGAAGTTCTAGCACACAAGATTTAAGAACGGAAACGGGGGGGGGGAATGACCCTCTTTGTGAATTTAAAAGGAACATTGAATTGGGGGCAGGGGGGAGACTTTGGTCATGTTTGCACACCTTTCTTTCCCATTAGAAACTGGGTCCTCAATTTGACCTCCTTCTGTTGTGAATTAGGATGAGTGCCGTCAGTGAAGGGGTGGGGGGAATCAATTTGATTTTCTTTTCTGTTTATTTTTTAATTTAATGAGACACTCTTTGCATTTTGTCTAAGCGAAATAAAAAAGAAAAGGTGGTCTGCCTTTATTTCGATGTCTACCTCTCTTGTCGCCTACTGATTGCTGGGTCCTCCTTCCTCTTGACGCTTGTGTTTGCAAACACCAGGGCTGACCCCAGCGCCTAATTCAATAAACCAGAGAGGACACCAATGCTCTGAGCTCCTCAGGAGTGGCTGGGAAGAGCACAGATGACACAGCTGACCCCAACCATAACCAGGGGCTGGCCAGGTGTTCTGAGCCTCCCCGACATTCTGCTCCCTCCTTGCCTCTCCTTGGCACCTCGCCCTCTAGCTAGACCAGGGGTCAGCAAACCATGGCCCATGGGCCAAATCTAGCCCCCTGCTGCTTTTATAAATAATACTTTATTGGAACACAGCCATGCACACCATTTGCATTTTGTCTACGGCTGTTCCATGCCACGGTGGCAGGGTTGAGTCGTTCCAGCAGAAATGGTATGGCCTGCAGAGCAGAAAACATTTACCATCTGGCCTGATACATAAGAAGTTTGCAGACCCCTACTCTAGAGCCCCACAGTTAACACCAGCTTTCTGGAGAAAGGAAGAGAGGTCTGGGGAATCCCACACACCTTACCCTCCAAGACGTGTCCTGTTACCTCCGTGACCAGTATCCAAGTTTGCAATAGAACGTCTTAGTATATGTTGCCTCTGGTTCACTCCTCTGTAGCCAGAGGAAAACCAGCCAATGGTAAGTAATGTTCCTCTGAAATCCAACTTTTTCTTCTTCTTCCTCCAAGTTTAAATTATTTACCATGTGGCTCATTCTAAAGAGAACTTACCCTTAAGTACTCTGGACTGCATTCTTCATCCCATGACCCTTTACACAGTGTGCTCAGCAAAGAGCACCTCGTCCTCCCATGGCACCCACACCCCATCCCAGACTTCCTCAGGTCTCCATGACAGAAGTTTGGAACTGGCCGTAAAACTTGATCAAATGCCCATGGCAGCTCAGTTGCCCAGGTAACAGACTACACAAGTACCTTCCTCTCTCTTAATATTCTCTGCAGGCTCCCATTTAAGCCACCAGCATAGACTGGTGCCAGTTATTGCCATCTGGGAACATGTTCAGAAATGTTTTTCCTGTTCTCCCCTCCTCCCTCCCTCCCTGCCTCCCTCCTACCTCTCTCTTTCCATCACTGCTTCCTTCCATTTACTTTCCAGGCAGGCACATTTGCCTACATAGATGCAATGACACTGAGCGCCTGCAGAACAGTTCCAGGACTCAGTCAAGGCCACCTGCTGACATGAACGTTAGATGACTCTCTGCTTGTGAAGTGTGTGTGTGTGTGTGTGTGTTGTCTTGCCATGGTTTCAGAATTTGATCCGTGTCCACAGCTTATGGTCTGCGCCCTCACAGACCCTCGCAGGCTGCTTTTGTATGCAAAAGGAATTAAATGCTACTTTCTGGGGAAAAAAATTAAAACTATCTTTCATCAATTTAAAACTTCTCTATTCCCCAAATCTAGAAGTTTACCATTTTTTTTCTTTTCTTCTCAAGCTGTGCAAAAATAAAAATTCTGCACCATGCCTGCCTTTGTAATGGATTACTTTCAATAATCCCGCCTTGATGATGTTCATTAAAATGAGTTCAACACACAAGCATTTGTATCAGAAAGTCCAGTTCCCTACCTTTCAGGAGGGGGTCCACTATTGATGGCCACAACGAGATCCAGATCCATAGATTAAAAGGGGCACTGTGTAGAAAAACAACCGTCATAGGGTGATAAGAATTAGTTTCCCTCTGGACCTCTGCCTGTCTCTAACCTGATTTATAATGTCTTTGAGAGGTTGTCTTGTTAAGCTAAGTCTGAAACCAGACTGATGTATCTTGGAGCACTGGAAGTCTGATAAGTGCTTTGTCCTCTGCCAGTAACTAGAGGGTCAATAAACAAAAGCCATTGGGTCAATGGATAATAGCCGTTGGGTCAACGGAGAAGAGCTAGAGGGTCAATGCATGATAGCTCTCAGGTTAATGGAGAATAGGTATAGAGTCAATGGACAATAGCTATTGAGTCAATGGGCTGGGTTTCCTCTAAGGCATCCGCCCAGCCGACAGTCTGAAAATGCCCACTTTCCTGAAGCGAGCAAGGCCTTCTCGTAATATGTGGGCAGTAAACCACACTGCCCTCACTGCACGTACATCTGCAGGAACCCTGGTGCTTCCATTCGGTTCACATGTCTGCCTGCTCACTTTCTTGCATC
The DNA here is from genome assembly GCF_002007445.2 of Ailuropoda melanoleuca. Taxonomy (NCBI): domain Eukaryota; kingdom Metazoa; phylum Chordata; class Mammalia; order Carnivora; family Ursidae; genus Ailuropoda; species Ailuropoda melanoleuca. The sequence goes on from NC_048218.1 coordinate 5,498,736, forward strand.
CACACCTGCCATGACCACCCATGAAGAGAAGGGGGTGGAGAACTGGAGGTAGGGAAAGATGGAGGACTGGAATGACACAAAGCTCATCGCAGGTGGGACTGGATGCGCTCTCATCCCATCGTCTCTGTGCCCTTGCCACAGAGAATCTTGATAATACTTTAAGACACAGAAAACATACTGTGGCTTCAATTGTTCTTAAAATAAGCAGATCTCACTCAGTTAAGGTTCTTCGATCTGGTAGTCTCCATAGGCTAAAAGCTCCATGTGATTTTTAAGGAAATGACCGAGGCCTAGTTGTGATCTCTATAAATCTACTCTAGCAAAGGTGGACAGCCTCCAGGCACTAGGATTGGGAATCCAAGGACTAGCTGGTTAGAGCCGTCACCTACCCTGGGAAGTTCAATGAGAGCTGAGGCTATGTCTCTGTTCAACAGCCTTTCTCAACTGCCTAAAGAATGAGGCCTGGAAGGTGTCCTCAGCTCTCTGAAGGCCACTCGGGAAGATTAAGTATCAGCAATTTAATATCCAGGGGTCCTGAGCCCCACATTATTCTTCCACCCATTGGCACAAAGTGACCTGTCAAACCACAGAGCCAGAGGAATGAAGCTGGAGTGAAGGAAAAGCTTTCTTCAGCTCTTAGAAATGAAGCCGTTGCAATCTTCACAAGGGCATAAGTCGAGGAATCTTCAGGTTTATGTAGACCTGTGTGTGTTTGCTCTTGGATGTTGTTTATTTGAGAAGACTCGAGAGGGTAGAGCTCTTGAGCTCTCAGCTCTCTGTTTCTGAGGCTGCCAAGCCAGGGCTCGGACAAAGTTAGACGGTAACTTAGGACATGGTCCTGGCGGAGCCCCTTTCCCCTCTGCAAACTGAGGCTGAAGACCAGAAGGACCTCCGTGTTAGCTGGGTCACTCAAGTGCCATCAGGCGTGGTAGTGAGGAGTAGCTGTTGAGAGACAATCCGTCACAAGTCCTTGCATTTGTGCATGTCTTCTGAGCGGAGCATTAATAGATTCTGTTCTGTACTATCTTTTCAAGGATGTCTGCATAACGACTAGCATTGGAAGATAGACCTATGTCTCCCTGATGGGCAAAAGGCAGATCTGTTTACCGACCAAGATAATAAAAACAATGTCTCCCTCCAAGGCACAATTTGACAGGTTTGCCAGCAACCCGTTTTTTTTAAGTTTGGTGTTCCCTAGGCATTGGACACAGGCATTCACACCCTCCAGCATCCCTGCCTGTCTACACGACCTCAGGCAACTTCCCTTGTGTTCTTCCATCTTCACTCTAATTTCATCTTCTCAGGAAGCCCTCCCTGAACACCCTATTTCATACCGCATCCAGCCCCCTCCCAGCATTCCTGTTCCCACACCTTCTGTAGCTCTCAGTCCATACCCTTCTCTTCTTCTGACTTTCTATGTAATTTACTTATTTATAATGGTTATTTTCCACGACCTGTCTTTTCCAACAAGAAGGTCAGCTGCACAAGGACAGAACTCCGTTTTTCTCCTTGTGTCCTCCACTCCTAAGTCAGCACCGGGTCCATAGTGGGCATCCTAGAAATATTTGTTGAAATTGGAAAGATGTTTGGTGTTTCGTAACTTCACGGTCCGTGAGCTGTGACACAAGCCTGCTGTGTGCACAGAGTCTCCCTGGTTCCCCTGCATCACGCTGCGGGCCTTCGGGGCGCAGGGGAGCTGATGGGAGCGTGGCCCTCATGCCAATCACTGTGCTGGGAGTGATACCACAACCGAGTTTCAGACTTAGGAGACTCGTCCTCTTCCAGCACCCGTGGAACTGTGGCAGACCAACCTATCAGTTTGGGAGTATGGTACAATTCTGAGACCCTCTACAGAACCCAACAATGGTGAACTAGACGTGGGGAACACTAGCCCCCTCCTCCACTCTCTAGCAGGACTCCTGCAGCTCCCGCGTCTGGGTGTGATCCACTCACAGACTTTTTGCAATTTGATGGGCATGTTGTTGTTATTGTTGTTTTGCTTTTCTTAATCTCTCGCTTTCAGAAAGGGGGAAAGCTGGAAAAAGTAACTTTGAGCACATGGCAAGGAGTGTCTGTTTCATCTCCCAAGACAAGCTTGGCAAAGCCGTAAAGCTCTTTGTGTTCCAGAAACTTCAAGCCAACTGTAAGAAGAAAAGGCAATGTTTATTGTCACTGGCATTGTGCCTCCCCAGAGAGGGCTGTGCTCTGTTTCAAAGAAATAACCCTTCTATGGAGAGAAAAACAACTGAGATAGACATTCATGTGTGTAATGAAGGGAAGGTGCTCAGAAATGTCGTTGAGACAGTAGGGCCCCGGGCCAAACTACCACACAGGGGCTTACCATGACCACTTGGGCATCACAGACAGGGGGAAGGCAGCATTTCCAACCATGCTTTGTGCGGGCACAAAGTCATGCTCTCAAGGAGTTAATTCAGTGTTTGCCCAAATCTCTCATTCTCTGAGATTCCCCTAAGGGCTGAATGCCTCAGTAAAGAGAGGGGACCTCCTCTCGCCACTCCATGGAGAAATATTTAGCAATCTATTTAAAAGACGCTTCTTGTTTCCAGATCCAAAATTCAACTTCGGAGATGGAGCAATGATGGTGCCGGAATGCTGACCTAGCACTCGACCCCAGGTATGTGGGAAAAAAGGACCCTTGACCTGAGTGAGAGCACAATCTTCCATGCAACCACTGTGCCCATACTCAATAACACACAAATGAAACATGTCCCACACACCACGTAAGCCCTCCAACATCTACATTCCCATCAAGGAGGGAGTTTGCTCTGCCATTGACCAGGAAGGTAACCTGATGACAGTCCAAAGAGATAACTCTGCACGTGCAGAGCAAAGCACATGCCCGGCAAAGACGTACTGTTAGCCCAACACTACCTATTTTCTGACTGCTTGGCCACATGGCAGGAGAACATGTCGTTCCGTTGAAACTTCCACTTATCTTCTTTCATGCTCTTCGGCGTAGTAGAGCTCAGTGAAGACATTCAGCCCAATCATGTGGCAAGAGTTAACCTTCAACATCAAGGGGATGATGGTTTCCTTAAGAGTAGTCAAGAGCCTTTTGAATTAGGGACACCTGGGTGGCTCAGTCGTTAAGAGTCTGCCTTCGGCTCAGGGCGTGATCCCGGCGTTCTAGGATTGAGCCCCGCATCGGGCTCCTCCGCTGGAAGCCTGCTTCTTCCTCTCCCACTGCCCCTGCCTGTGTTCCCTCTCTCGCTGGCTGTCTCTCTCTCTCTGTCAAATAAATAAAATCTCAAAAAAAAAAAAGAATCTTTTGAATTAAACCCACCATAATGAAAATGCCTCCAACAAGGGTTATCAGAGCAAGCAGCAAGGGCATTCTAGTGGCTACAGAGCTAACTGGAAACCCTCCAGCTTCCATCCTTGTCAAAGACTGTTCTCAAGATGCTTTTGTCTATTTGCCTCCCTATGTGCCCATTCTGCTGAACATGAAAAATTGTGTGTGTTTAATGATGTCGGGTCATAGGGGGATGTGGGGCTGTAAGGCACACAGTGTAACAGCAAGAACACTGTGCAGAGAGGCTCAGCTCTAGCCAACAAGCCCAGGAGCTCACCGTGATATCTCGTGCTCGGCCGTCTGGTTTGGACATCTGCAAACAGACCTGATTGAATCCTCTCTCCAGGGCCCTTCCAGCTCAACAAGGGGATGATCCTTCTTGGTGTCAATCTCATCGGGTAAATATCTGAGCTCCTTGGAAGTGTGTGTGAGAGAGGGGGGCTGTGTTACATTCATTTTTTTTTAAACTCCTACATCCAGCCCAGGCATCAGCCGAAACTGGTAAATGTTTTTAAATGATGCTTATGAAATGACTGTAGATGTGCAGACGTTTTGTAGAACGCAAAAAGGATGCTCTAAATATGCATAAGCCCAGGGTAAGACAGATTTTAACCTTTTTAATAAACTCCTAAATTCAGCTAATTACTGGGTATGTGCTCCTTATCCTGGGGGGGGGAGTAAAGAAACCTGACTCTGACTGCTTGGCCACGTGACAAGAGAACATGCCTGTTTCACTGAAATTTCCACTTTTGAAGGTTTCGGGTAATAGAGACTTCACTGCATATTGCATAAAATCTCACATACGAGTATTGAAGAGGTTGACCTTCCCTCAGGCCCTTCTAAATAAACGCTTCTTTTTAGGTAGGCTCTATCCAAACATTACATTTAGCAGATTTCTAAGTTTGTGCTGGTAACCCTTGTGGAAGAGTCACAGAAAATTGATTTTTGTAGCTGTGCCACCGTTAGTAACAAGGTTGGTGTCTGTCCTTGGTGGGTTGAGCCCACGTTTGCCAGGACATCACACTTCCTACTCTTGGCAGTGTAACGCGCTCCGAGAGGCAGCCCCTAAAATTGCCTCAGTGTACTGCTCTTGAGCCACTGGGATTACCTTTCTTACAAGCAAGGAGAGCCAACACGCCTTGGAGTTAACATCCCCTGGAGAGTTTACCCAGTGACTGAGGAGCACGGGAGTACGGAAGCCCAGCTCCCTTGCCTCGATATGGAGCAAAATCCAAACTGCAGTTTATGCTGAGAGCATGAGACCAGCCGAAAGCTGGGGCGTCGCTAGATATCACATCCTTCCTCTTCTCTCTTCCAACTTCTCTCCCCCACTCCTGTTTTGCTTTCTCCTGGTAGCATTGTAGCCTTGTAATAAATGATTTGCATATAAATTCACAGCTCAAGATCTGTTCCTAAGGAGGCAAACCAAAGTCAGGTCTCCCACTTCATTCTACCCCCTGTACCTATCCCAGTGCCTTGTATGTATCACATGTTCAATAAATACCGGGCAACAAAGACATAAATGAATAAGTAGCATCACAAATGTTAATACCTCTTTTCTTATTATTTTCATTAAGGATTATGATTATTATTATTATTAATCTTATTATGATTTTTCCCGGGAGAGGCTTGCTGATTGCTTTCTGAACTTCTTCATGTATGATGTGACTACAAATCTTGTCCAAAAGTAAAGGACAAAGTATAACAAATCCTCCTATTTTGTTTAATTATTTTTTTCTTTTTTTAGTTGAATAAATTTTACATGTAACATTATGAAAATTTAGGGTGCACAGCGTGTGAATCATTTCTATATTGTACATTTGATATTTTACATTGCCATTGTAATAATATTTGTCACCTTCTGTACTTCCAGTGCAATATTACTATCTATATTCAATGTACCGTGCATTAGTTCTCTATCGCGTATCGAGCACCTGTTACAAGTTTGTACCCTTAAAGGCCATCAACCTTAACCCCTAACTCCCCATCCCCTAGTAGCCACCATATTTACTCTCTGTTTGAATTGTAAAATGCCCTTCTGCATTCTTGAGGTGACAGAAGCCAGCTTTGGGGAGTCTGCTCCGAGGCTGACCTGTGAGCCTGGAGAAGGCAAATGGAAACCAGCATGAGAGACCACTGACGGACATTGTCTCCAATAAAAAGTGAGATGGAAGCTTGTTCTGGGTTAACCTCTGTTCCCAGGCCTTCTCACCGATGAAGAACTGGCAGGACGCTGCTAGGGCAGGGACTCTGCAAAGGACGTTTTCATCTGGATTGACAAGCTTGGGGAATAGGTAAATGAGTCAGGGCTTTGAAGTCAAGGAGGGGAAGTCATTGGTTTCTTCAGCAGGGTTGGACTCAGCCAGGAAGCACCCAATTTTATCTTTTATCTTTTATCTTTGACCACAAAATCCTTTCCAGGTTTATAACCTAATGAGGATTAACATTTGGACCAGCAGTAAAGGTTTTCAAAGATAGAAGATGAGATATTTATAGGTCTTGCAATACATGTAGAACCCTTAACACCGTTTCCAGAAATCTGAATTTGGTTTTCTTTTAAGGCTTTTTTTGTGATACCCCACTTTGTGGCTGATTCATCCTCCCAGCTCCCTGCTGAGAGGAGGCCAATATTGCTAACGCATGGGGCGAGAGATTGTTGACTTGAGTTGAGCACAATATTTTTTAAAAGGGCCAAAATGAGATCATTTCACACAAAGTTCCTATGAGCTAGCCTTCGGACCAAAAATAATAAATATATGAGAATGGGCTTCATTAGAACCTGCCCCATTACACAGATAGAAACCACTAAACCCTGAACACACACCACACCAGGGTCTTTTCATCAAACAGTTAATCTTGAGATTTAAAGAAATAGTTAAAGAGGTCTTACTTTTTGTTTTAGGTCATTTCAAAGACTTTTGCCCTGACTTGCCTGTGCACAATAACCCTGCTGGAATCTTAATACACGGTGATTAAGAGTACGAGATCTACAGTGAGATTACGGAGTTCAATTCTGGGCTCTACCATGGATAAGCTTGTAACCTTTGGGCAGTTACTTCTCATAGGAAACGGGAAGCGTAGGAAATAATACTAACTTCTTTCAGGGTTGTTGCGAGTATGGAATGAGTTGGTGCATCTAAAAGGCTCAGAATAAGTGTTTGGCACATTTGGGTTATTAATAAGTGTTAACAATTGTGGTTAACTATTCCTTTGACACACTTATTTAATTAAGACCTTGCATGCTGAGTAACACCTGTCAATGGACAACGTCCCAACAAGCATCCCACTCACTTCCAAACACTGTTTCAACATTTGGGCTGAGAAGGATCATTTTGTTACATTTGTAGATATCAGCGTAAGGCAAACACTCCCAGGAGCTTTTGGTTGGGTGAATGTCCATGGGACTGAAATCAATTCCTAGCCCAAGAGCATATACGTAAGTACGCTTAATCTTGTTTAAATGTTTAATTATGTAGTGCCTTTTCAACTTTATATCATGTCTTCTGGTGATACGAGCCAGTTTGGTTCATAAAACTAATTATATTAACATATATTAAGGAAGAAGGAGGAAGGGGGAGGGCTCCAGAAGGGAAGGGGAGGGAGACAAAGAGGAGCTAATGAAAGGCACTTTTTAAAGCATTTATGCGTTAAACTTCAAAAGAAACTGTTCCACTCTCACTCTAAAAGAAGCATGCTTAAATTTTTTAAATAGTCATTAATGTCACGTAGCTACATGTGCTCATGTATTTCTTATTTATTAGACTTAATAAAAGTAGCAAAAACAAATTCTTGTTGCTCAAATGTTCTATCTTTGTTTAATAGCCAAATTACATTGAGTAACGCTTGACTAAGCACAGAAAAGCATCCACTGGGACCCTGGCCGTGTAGGAAACGGTCACGGCACAGCCACTTGGAAGCCGTTCCTTCCTGCTGTCTCTACAGTCCGGCTTAATGTCCCGTCCTTCGGCAGTGAGGGAGGACTAACGCGGCTTCCACGTGAAGTTCCACAGAGAGGTTCTCTAACTACTGTAACTTTTAACAGAACTTGAGAAAACAAGATTGCCTTGAAAACCGCTGAACCCATACGCTGGAAGGAAAGCTATACGCAGCCAACCACACATGTACAGCAAGTCTGGAGATTTGCATCCAGTCCCAGACCTTAGATGACCCCCATGCCCCCTGCCTTCTGATATTTATGTCTTTGTGCAATCCCCTTCCTTTGAGTGTGGCCAGCACCTGGGATGTTCTTTCCACAAACAGAATGAGGCAAAAGTGACTGTCTGTAGCTCCCATGATTACATCACATAAGACCTCACTTGGCTAGCCACCTTGCTGTCACATCCTGCTGGCCTTCGAGAAGTAGCTGCCGTGCTGTGAACCACCCATAGGGTGGACCGTGGGGTGGGGGACCGTGGGGATCCCCTGCAAGCGGACAGCAACTTCCGGCCAACAGTCGGTCCTCGGTCTTGCACCAACAAGGAAAAGCGTTCCGCCAATAACCAGAACACACTTAGAAACACCTTTTTCTCCCCCAGGAGCATTCCCATGAGACCTCAGGCCCTGTCCACCCCTTCACTGCAGGCCGGTGAGACCCTGAGCCTGAGAACCCAGCTACATCCCACCCCAAACTCTCATGGACAGAAACCGTGAGACCTTGACCATGCATTGTCCTCAGCCACTAAGTTACATGGCAGTAAGTGAGTAATACACAAATTAAGAAGCCTCAGATGTGTACAGACGTAACTATCTGGTTCCTCCATAACTGAACTCAGCCTCCATTTGAATTGGCGATTAAGGGGCAGCTGGGTGGCTCAGTCGTTAAGCGTCTGCCTTCAACACAGGCCTTCATCTCAGGGTCCTGGGATCTAAGCCCACATCGGGCTCCCTGCTCAGTGGCGAGTCTGCTTCTCCTTCTCCCTCTGCCCCTCCGCCCTGCTTATGCTCTCTCTCTCTCAAATAAATAAATAAAATCATTAAAAAAAATTAAAACTCAATCCAAGGAGAACGGCCACTTCCAATTTATGACTCAGCCTGTTGGGGGTAAGTAGTTAGCCAAATGAAGGACCCCTTCCTTCCCCTTCTTCGTGGCCAACTAAGTTCTGGGAGAAGGTATGTTCTGGAGAACACACATGGTTCAGGACAGGCTGGCCGGACTGAGGGCTCCAGCCCTGGCCCCTGGGTCTCAGTGAAGCAGCCCCTCATGGCCTGTCAGTGTTCTGTGCTGACAGCCAGTGAGCGCCAGGCCTGAGGGCCCTGCCATGGCCGCTGTGCTTCCCTGTTCTGACTTAGCGGGCTCTCTGGTCCCCCTGGGGGCCAGCCCTCCCTGGGATGTGCAGTACCTGGAGATTGTGTTGGAACCTGTATGGCTAACGCCTCCATCATCTATTTAAGGGTCTGCTGGAGGAGATAATGCTAAGCGAAATAAATCAAGCAGAGAAAGACAATTATCATATGGTTTCACTCATTTATGGAATATAAGAAGTAGGAAGATCGGTAGGAGAAGAAAGAGAAGAAGAAAGGGGGGTAAACAGAAGGGGGAATGAACCATGAGAGACTATGGACTCTGAGAAACAAACTGAGGGCTTCAGGGGGGTGGAGGGAATGGGATAGACTGGTGATGGGTGGTAAGGAGGGCACGTATTGCATGGTGCACTGGGTGTTATACACAAGTAATGAATCATGGAACTTTACATCAAAAACTGGGGATGTACTGTATGGTGACTAATATAATATAATAAAAAATATATTATAAAAAAAATAAGGGTCTGCTTAGGTCATGCTAAGAGGCTTGCGCTATTTCCAGATTATGCTCATTGGGCTCTTCAAACCTCTGTGCGTGATTCTTGCCTCTTAGAGTTTAAAATTGCCCCTGGGGGCCTTCTCAGACACCTGTGAACTGCTCTGTTCTAACCTCCCCACTCCTAAGCACCTTGCTTCCTGAATCCTGATTTCCCTTTGCAAGTAGCTGAAAAGCAGCCTTTGCCTTACATTCTGTGTCTTCTCCAGAAATCCGGCTTATTTGATTCTCTCTGTACTTGGCCCTCCAAGCTTTCTGGCCAAAATTCACAAATCCTTTTGTTTTTCAACCAAGTCCAACTCTTACCCATCAAAATTCCCTTAGCTTTTAGATTCTTATCTTTACAGTGAATGTCAAGAACCAGTTTTGGCACTTCAAGTCAAGAATTTGGCCTTTGTTCTAGACAGTATCCTCTCTCTCCTTGAGATCTGAGAGACAGAAAGTTGCCTGACGTATCGCATGGTGCACTGGGTGTTATACACAAGTAATGAACCATGGAACTTCACATCAAAAACTAGGGTGTACTGTATGGTGACTAACAGAATATAATAAAAAAAAAAAAAGAAAAGAAAAGAAAGAAAGTTGCCTGAACACTTGTGGAAAGATAGGAGGAACAGAGGGGACACTATCAAGATACTCTTATGCCACATACAACCGTGTATAAGAGTACAACAGGCAGATTATGCCCCCCCCCAAAAAAATATGTTGCAGTCCTAACCCTGGTACCTAAATGTGACCTTATTTCAAAATAGACTCAAGTTAAAATGAAGTCATAACCCACTAGGGTGGGCCCTACCACAACCTGATTGGTGTCCTTAGATGCTGACACACAGCGAAACAGCCATGTGATGCTGGAGACAGAGATCGGGGTGATGCATCTACAAGGCAAAGAAGCCCACGGATTACCAGCATCGTCAAGAACAAGCAACAGATTCTCCCCCAGAGCCTTCAGAGGGAGCATGCGCCCACCAACACCTTGATTTCAGACTTCTGGCCTCCAGAACTTTGCGAGAATACATTTCTGTTGCTGTAAGCAAGCCAGGTGGTGTAACTTATTAGGGCTACCCGAGGACACCAAGCAGACAGCCGGATAGGGATTGGTCACAACCCTGCTGTGACAGCCCTCCACCTCCCTTCTCCACCGTCAGACTCCAAATTCCATGAACGTATCAGTTATCATCCTTCAGATGCAAGGCAGCGAATATGCAACATACCTCGATTTAAGTGAAAAAAAGATTTTGTTGGCTCAAGCTGAAATTTGGGGAATAGATCTGATCAGCTTCAAGAGCGGCTGGGTACCTGGGCTCAAACACTGTTACTGTCACCTTCCGCTTTGTCTGTTTTTCTGCTTGTCCCTCATCCCTCAATGCTCAGAGAGTCCCCTTGGGCTATTGATCCCACCCTTTTGTTCTTCCTTTGCAATTGCTTTCCAGTAATTATCCTTTCTCTCTGTCCAGCTAATCTATCAACCACATAATCAGTTTCAATCCTGAAAACTCATTTGGCATGAGACAGTGCTGCACGGGGATGAGGAACCAGTCTCCCTGCCAACCATTAGCTCTGTGTTCTTGTGTGAGTTATTCACCTCTCTGTGCCTCATTTGTAAAATAAAGATAAGAAAAGTAATCATCTTACAGTGTTGCTTTGAGAACTAAGTTGAAAGACATTTAGTGCATGTAACTCGGAGAGTTCATAAGCATTCAATGTGGAGAGTAGGGTCTGACAAACAGTAAACAGCATGTATGTGTCCCGACTTACAGAAGGAGCTGCGTATCATGCAAAGTCCTTTTAAATTAATAGTAAAACTTTACAAAGCAAGCCTGTGAAGTTCCAGAAAGTGAAGCTCAGAGAGGTTTAGTATCGTGTCCAAGATCACCAAGTTAGGAGAAGGGGGGGGAAAATGAAGGGAGGGAAATCAGAGGGGGAGATGAACGATGAGAGACTCTGGACTCCGGGAAACAAACTGAAGGTTTCGGGGTGGGGGGGATGGGTTAGCCCGGTGATGGGTAGTAAGGAGGCACGTACTGCGTGGAGCACTGGGTGCTGTACACAAACAACGAACCATGGAACATTACATCAAGCACTAAGGATGTACTGTATGGTGACTAACATAACATAATAAAAATTTTAAAAAATTAAAAATAAACACATACACACAAAGATCACCAAGTTAGCAAAAGGTGTAGCTAATATTCCAAAACAGGCTTCTCATCCAAGTGGAGATCTCTCCCTCTATTTGCCTCTTTCTCCTCTGTGTTCCAATATACCCAAGAGCCCCTTGTCCTAAACATATTCTTCCCTCGTCCTGCTGGGTTCTGAATGTCCCCTGCAGAGCATAAAGCTTCTGTCATCTGTCCCCACTTGTATTTCCTGGGATCTCATAGACGTGGCTGACACTACCGTATTCCTGATCCTTGCTTCCCTCCTAACCCTTTACAGTCTTGTTTTCTTTCTACATTCTCCCCAGAATTCTCTCTTGAAGGTCAGTAAACAGTCCCTCAGTGTGGCATTGGATGGCCTTCCCAAGGCCCAGTCTTCCTGACCACCTGGACAGGGACACCTGTCCATGACTCTCCCTTGGAATGGTCTCCCACCCGTTGCCGGTGTCTTGGTCTGTTTGGGCTGCCATGGAAACGCCACAGTCGGAGCGGCTTAAACAACACTTGCTTCTCGCAGTTCTGGAGGCTGAAAGTCCCAGACCGACGGGCGCACAGATTGGAGTCTTGGTGAGGCCGCTCCCTTCCTGGCTTCCTTCTGGCTGTGTCCGCACATGCCTTTCTTCAGTGAGTGGACATGGGCGAGAGGGTAGAGGGCCTGTGGTTTCCCTTTGTCTTCTTATAAGGGTGCCAACCCCACCATGAGACTCCACACCCACGACCTCATCTAAACCTAATTACCTCCCCAAACCCCATCTCCAAATATCATCATATTGGGAGTTAGGGCTTCGACATATGAGTTTGGGGGGACACAGACATTCAGTCCATAACACTAGGCTCTGCACCTCTCTTTTCTTCCATCTGGGACTTTGGAGTGTCCTGTGAGCCCCCTTCCCCCCAGCCCTGTGGCCTCCTCCAGTTGGAACTAGATGCTGCCATTGCTCCGAAGCAAAGTCATCAGGCCAGTTGGAAAGAAAGAAGAAAGATGTCAAGTTCTTAATATCTGAGGGTTTTTTTTAAAGCGATAGCCCCAGGAAAAAAAGGAAATGATTTTAAATTTATTTGCTTTTCCTAAGAAGGAAAAGTGCTCTTTAAACCAGAAGAGAGGCAGAGAAAGAAAAATAATTAGATGTGCACAAAGTCTCTGAGAAGGAGCCATGAACCCACTCCAGGACGGCCCCAAGGGGAGGAGAATGTAGCCTCTGATATGACGGGGATCAGAGAGTGGAAGAGACATGCGAGCCCATCTGCATGGAATGCTGAGTCCAAGAGCACCAGGTAGGCTCACAGAGCCCCCACCCCTGGTAGACTGGAGAGGAATCAAATGAGGTGGCAGGCAGGGTCAGAGCAGGGGTCGCTGTCTTCAGGGTAGAGGCATGGGCCGGCCAGAACCAAAGAGCACCAATGGGACATGCGTGTATTGCATTGGCCGGTGTCTACAGAGGCCAAGTGAGGCCCAGTTCTTCCCCTGCCAAGATGCCATCATGTTAGTCCTTAGAATGAATTTGCTCCCACCCTCGAAAAGCAGGGGTGAGGGAAAGGAGCCTGACTATTCACTGTCTTTCCTGGGCGTTAGGGAGATCCTGTTTCTGCTACTTGTAGAAAACGGCCTCCAGGGAGACACGGTAAGTTATACGACCCAGGCATCGATCCATGCAGTTCTGAAAACTGATCCCTGCAAAGCAGTGGGTTTTGTGTCTCATGCCGGTGCTTAAGGTCCACGAAGAAGGCAGGGGGGAAGGAAGGACTGGTATCAGATGGGAGATAGCAAGGACACGTGGACCCCACAAGCTGGAACCAGAATCCATGAGAACAGATGGAAACCTGTGTGGATCTCTGTTTTGAACATGGCCTCTTTACCTCACTGGTGAGGGAAGGACTGCACGCATAGGGTCATGGGAAGATCAAACACAGAGCACCTGACCCTGGGCAGGTGAGACTGGCTGCAGCCTATTGGTCACACCCACCCCCTGGTCACAGCCAGGGGAGCAAGACACCACACACGGTGCAGGGCTGTGGGAACAGGCTTTGTAGGGACAGGAGGACGGGGCCGGCTTGTCTGGATAATTCTGCAGGCTGCCAGAGAACTGAAGCCTGCTGCCAGCAATGAGCAGGCCCAGCGCCTGTCCCCGTGATGAGGAGGGTGGTTTAGCTAGCACACCTAATCCACAGGAGCACAATGGGGAGGCAGACTTGCGCTGAGGCCACCAGACGCCCTCCAGTGTTTTCCCAGGGGTGAGGGATTCGTGTTCCAGTCTGTGACAGGTGGAGGGGTGTCTTGCAGAAGAAGGAGGCACTTTTGGTCCTGGAGCCAAGCCCACCCCCATCGAGGCGCTGGAGAAGCAGAGTGGATATTCAGTGGGACCCACCACAGCCGAGCCAGCGGATGAGACAATGTGCACGAGCAGTGATGGTGCCTGGACGCTGTTCACTGACCTTCCAAGGGCTGAAGGAACATGGCTGCTGCTTCTCCTTCACCTTCAAGATCTCATGCAAATGCCCCGTGGCCCAGCCTAACGGGACCGTATGCACGGAGCTGGATCCTGGGAAACATAGTTGCCACTTGGCCATGTCACGGTGGTGAAGCCACCATCTTTCCTCCAGGACCAGAGCAAGTCCCGTGCCCTCCAGGGAAAGACTCTCCTGATTATCTCAACTGAAAATGACCCCTTCTCCTGGGCATCCCAAAACACCTTATCCTTCCCCAAAGAGTGCTCCTGATTTTCTGCTACGATTTGTAATTATTCTGCATCTCCCCTAATGATAATTAAACCACTGCCTGCAATCTCCTGCCATGGGACACCCCTAATCCCCCCTGTACCGGCCCAGAAAGCAAGCATCCTCATCCCCATTTTGCAGGTTCAAACACGACTCAGGGAAGATGAGAAACTCGTAAGGTGGCGAAGTGGGAAGCAGCAGCAGGGCTGAGTGTTGCAGCCAGACTTCTCCAATTCCGACCCGGTCTCCTCCCCCGGCTCCCAGCTCCATGAGCCGAGGGACTGAGCTTTGTCTGGGTGACTTTCATAGCAACGGGTTCTGCAGCTTGGACAGGATAAGAACGCCCTTGGGATCTATTCGAATCCTTTGCCTGGGTGCAAAGCCCGGCACCCATGTTCATAGGGACTGGAACTGCAATTGGTGACACCTCGAATCAGACCCCCACGTTTTTACACAGCTTCACGCCATTCTGATGACGCTTGTCACATGTTCAGTCTGGGTCCCCTGACCAAGCCTCAGGCTCCCAGCGCCATGTTCTGCACACTCGTTCCCTTGTTAGATGGGCACATGGCCCCGGAAGAAGGTATTACTAGTCCCAGTTCCGTGGGACAAAACTAAGGCTCGCAGAAAGTCACTTGCCCAAGGTCAGAGACCATAAAGAATAGAAGGTGGGATTTCAGGGAGCCAGACGCCTCATCCCCCTCAGAGTTGTTCTTGCTCCTAACCTCCCTTACAGGTGGAGGGCGGCCTTCCCTCCACGTCACCTGCCAATTCCAGTGTCCCTGTGCTCACCCTTCTCTCCTCCAGACACCTCAGCTCCTGCCCTCAGTGACTGCCAGTGCTGTCCACTCCCACCTCCCATCGCTGCTGTCTCTTCCTGCATGCTCAGCCACCCGTGGGAGCCCCTTCTCTACACAAAGAAGGGGGCTCCCTCTCTCTGTGGGGTATTGTTCCGAACCGGCCACTGGGACCCAGTCTCTTCCTCACATTCCTAGAAAATCTATCCTCCTGAGACAGAAATATCATCAAGTAGCTTCTCCACTTACATTTTTTGGTGACTTCCCATTGTCCCTGGAGACCATCTGTGGGGTCCCTTTGATCGGACATGCCCACTGCCCACCTCGTACCAGTGACTCCAGACCCCTCCATGTGCCTCTGTGCCTCAGGGCCTTTGCTCAAGCTCCTCCTGTCAGTGGAAACACTTTGCTATATCCAACTCTTACCCACCCTTCAGAATTCCCTGCAGGTGTCTCCCGCAGAGCTCACATCTGGGCAGATGTCCGAAACACCCCAGGAATCCTCTATCAAAGTCAGGCTCACCCTGAACTCTCATGGTCCTTTTATTCTTCTGCTCCTTTCAGACTATGAGCTTCTAGGACCAAGGGACCCATCATGTCCTCTCAGCACCCCAAGTGACCTAGACCAGCACCTGGTGCATAGTAGGGTCTCAGTAAAAGTTTGCAGAATAAAAATAACAATAAAACAGTTATAGTACGTGGGAAAATGTAGGTACAAATCTCAGAGGTTTGATTGTTTGGTCAGGTTTTCATATCATCAGCGTCATCATTTTGATGCGTGCGTCAGATGGAACAACACAACTTTTTGGTTTGTTGCACAAATGTGGGTCACCGTAGGAGGACGCAAAACATAAAAAAAAAAAAAACCCACCAGCCTTTGTCCCCTCCCCCACTCTTGGGCTGCTCCAGGCTGGGGACCTGTGATGTTTAGCACCCCCATGCAAAGGGGTCCGGTGGCAGAAATCATGTGAAAACATTGTGAGATCAGATGAGTTGGCCAAAGATGAGTTGACATACCGCTAATAAGCAATCATAGAGATGGGAATCCATGTCTGGCTGATGCCAGTTTTTGCTTTTGTCTGCCCACAAACCAGAGTGGATCATAGAACCCAGCTGCTGAAATCATGAGGAGAAAATAAGAGCCATTCCTGGGAAGGAGTAGTCAGGAATGGCAGCCAGTTGTGAGGAGCCTACATTGGCAGGGGTGGGGGTGGGGTGGGGTGGATTTATGAGTCTTCCAGTTTCTACAAGGGATCTCTGCCTTAGCACAAATGGTGGTGGGAGTTTAATTCATGAAAACTCTGTATTCTAGAGTCAGTATCTTAAGCCATAATTCCTGGCTAGATGAAGGCTTTACTGCCATTTTTATATCAGCCAGAACACAAGTATTTGCCCGTCCAATGTAGTTCAGTGAAGAGCCAGAAAGAGGAACAGGGTAACCACAGAGCTGGATGAGGAGAAAGGGGAGCATGAATGGGACATAGGCGGAGCCACTCAGGTTCCTCCAATGCTTAGGGGAGAATATGTTTGTGCTTAATGCCAGAAAGAGACTATTCTTATGACCACATAGGGATTTATGCACATATCATAGCTGACATTTCCTGCTTATTAAATTACATATACATTTTCTGTACTATGGTTTTGGTTCTTCTCAACCACACTCTTGGATGTCTCTTTAAGGCACTGATGAGAGATATTTTTTCAGGGAGATTAAGGCTATTGTAGGACAGAAGACCCCAGCTACCATTTGTAGGTTCTGGATCTCAGAAAACGTGGGCCGGGGAATCTCCCCTCTTAATGCATTTGAATGGGGCCTCGCCTTGGTTCCATCTGCCAAAGGTCATTCCTTTATCCATAGAATGAAAAGAAGGAGATGGAGAGATCTACCAATCATGGGTCTCTTCAAGTACATTAGAGTTGCCAGTAAAAGGGAGTTAAAGGAATTACCTGAATAATCCAAGCTTCTAAAATTAGTGTGGGCTGCTTTTTCCAGTCAATCAAGAAATATTTTTAAAGTATCTACTAAATGTCCAGCATTTTCTAGTCAATTAAAAAGAGAATAAAATTCTTAGAAGATGTGATTCTCATCTTCAAATATTTCATCATCTTGTGAGGGAAACAAGACAAATACAGTTGGTAGATAAAATAGGATGAAAACAGATTAAACTTAGTGCCAAATTAAGTATCCAGGAGGAAAGATCATAAAGGTCAGCCTAATCACTGGAGGTTTCAAGAGGTAGTTATTTCTGTCTCAGTAGGAGAACAGATGGAAAGTGTGTAAGGATGCACAATGTGTGGGATGTTTTTTCATCCTTACCTTGAGGACAACAGCTGTATCAGCCTTATGGGATTTCTGTGAGAAGCAAATTTAGGTAGACAGTGTATTTCCATTTGAGGCTGATGATGGACACAGAAGCCACGTAGTTCACATGAGGATGACTGTCTACTGCCAGTCAGGAGACTCACCTGGAAGCCTCCCTTCCTTTCATGAGGAACCGCTGGCTTCACCATACCAACTCCACCCACTGCTCCCTCACAGGCTTTCCTCAGGGTGAGGAGAGAAGTCCATGGCCTCCTCAGTGAACACAGCTACTTTGTCACCTCCCTTCACTCTCCCCAACCCAAGCAGGGCAGCACTCTCCTCCATGAACCATGGAGGACTGTTCAAGATGGCACCTGGAGCAGCCTGAACCTCTATGATCTGATGTTGCAAGAATCCAGGAGTTCCCTGAGGGTTGAGTGAACACCTCAATGTTGTGCTGACTTGCGGAGACCTAGTCAAGAGGGGGTCTGTCACTGGAGCTGTGAGAGTCTGAGGGTGAGACTTCCTGAAGAAGGGGCTGAGGAGAGAGGCATATCCCTAGGGTCCTCCAAAGAACCACCTGAGTGTCCACCCCACAATGGCCCAAGCATTGGGATTCTCAGCTTAAGAAGAGCACGAAAGGTCATCAGTGTCAGCCAGAGAGGCAACCATAATGAGTAGAGCAGACTGATGTTTCACCCAGTCAACCCAGGAGAGATTTGCCTTTTTCTGTCAACCTCCTCACCCCATCTGCCGAGGATCCAGGGCCTAGAAGTGGGAGAGGGAGGAGGAGGGAGATGAAGAAGAGGAAGGTGGGGAGGAGAAGAGAGGCATAAATACAGCTTGAGAGTGGTATCTGCAAAGGAACAACACTGAGCCTTGAGTACCAGAGTGAGACTATTCTAAGAACTGAAGGAGCTGACACAGACATGCATGCTCTATTCAGGGAGCTGTGCCTGGAGAACGGGAGAGTTCAGAAGGGCGCATATTGGGAAAAATAAAACTACAGGTTCCTGTTCATCACCCCAAAATGCTGACACTTCACAAGAGGCTAATTCTACTGTAATGTGAGTAAATGGATATGTTCAGATTTTAGAAAGTTAAAATTTTGAACTTGTACATAAACCTATGGCTTGAGCTCAGTCAATATTATCACAGGTGTGTCTTACCAAGGAATAAGAAAGAACAAGTAACAAATCACTGGCCTGATAATAGGAGCCTAAGATTCATAAGTTATGATGCTATTTTCCTTTCCCTGCTGTGTCTCTAAGAAGTTCTAAAGTGACCCAACAACAGGCCATTTTCCTTCCTTCACAGCAACCTCAATTTCAGTTGAGAGAAAATTCTCAAACAATGGTTGCTTTGGTGAACACAACTTCTACCTTACAAAGACATTAAATATATGTGCAAAAAGTCATATTTATATAAATAAGTATCCTCTAAACTCAACCACTTGCTACAAAGTAGGTTTCAGGACTTGCCATTTTAGGTACTTTAATCGTGGGAGAATTACTTGAATGGGGGAATCATTACGGCCCACGTATTCAGAAAGTCTCAATTACCTGTAGAAAAGTTCACAAAAAGATGTTATGATCTATATAATTTTTTTGGTTATATTTTATTTTTTATGCCTAAGTTGTAATTTACTCCATAATTCCCTGGCACCCTGAAAACATTAATGAGTACGCACGAAGGCTCATTGTGAGGAGTGCCTATAGTGTCATTCACGTTAGACCCCAAGAAACTGCTCTAAGGACCCTGCTATTTATTTTTGACATACAGTGAAGACTTTCTTATGTGAGTTCCCTTCTCGTGTGTTAACTCCCTTTCTCAACAAGAGACGCAAGTCAGAGGGAGTCCGGTTGCTTTGCCCAAAGTCATGAAGCAAGTGCTTCAAAAGATGAAATGGACCTGTTCTTGGCCGTCTTGCCAGGTTAACATCCATACGGAGGCCTTCTTAACACAGTGAGGATCATGAGAGGCCATCACCCTTATTCTTCCAATGTCAAGAGCATAGAGAAGCCATGCAGAGGGGTCTCATCACCTTAGACTTTGGCTCTGGACAGTGAACAGTTACTCCCTACAAGCCATACGTGTGAAGAACCACGCAAGTTATTACATTTTTTCTGTATGAAATTCCCCAACTCCCAGTGAACGCAAAAGTACGTTGTTAACAAAACATCAGTGCTTTTTGCTTGATTGTTTAACCTCAGTGTTGGTCCTGCCCATGCTCCGAGATCACGCACTGAAGCACAGGAACCCTTTCACACCACTGCCATGAAACACGGCCGTGGGTGTGAGAGGGTCCGGACCTGAGGAAGTTGGCTTTTACCAGTCCTGATGGTAACGGTAAGATCAATCAGCGTAAAGCTGTTTTTGTGCAGCAAGCCTGGTCCGTAAAAACCAAAACTCATTGCGAATTTTTATTGCCTTATCCCTATCAATAGAGATGTGTGGTCACTGCAAACCCAACCTCGACATCCCAAGGTCAGATCATTTTCACTGTATCCTAGAATTTAACATTCTCGTGATAAAGCTTCTGACAACCAAGCAGACAGATGAGTGCAGGTGAGGATGACGGAACATGCCCTGGGTTGAACTGCGACTTCCAAAACGAGATGTTGAAGTCACAGACCCTCATCCCTGTGAAGGTGACCTTATCTGGAGAGAGGGTCTCTGCAGATGGAATCAAGATAGCATGAGGTCATAGTGGATTAAGGGGGGGCGCCTAAATCCAATGACTGGTGTCCTTAGAAGGAAAGCAAAATTTGGACACAGAGACACAGGGAGAGACTGGGAGTGACACAGATACAAGCCAAGCAAAGCTAAAAAGCAAGAAGCCCCACCAGGAGCCGGGAAGAGGCAAGAAGGGCGCCCCCCAGAGTGTTAGAAGGAGCAGGCTCCCCCCAGGACCTTGATCTCAGGTTTCCAGCCTCCAGAACCATGGCAGAATCACGTCTGTTGTTTAAACCACCCAGCTTGTTGTACTTAGTGCCAGCAGCCCAACCCCTGGGTTATTGTTTGTTTGTTTGTTTGTTTCTTAATTTTGCTCGTGAAAAAGCACATATTTAAGAGGGCTGCAGACCCCACTGACGTATCCCTGTCTCCCTTGAAGAAGCTCATAAATAGGAAAAATGTGACCCAGGACCCCTCCAAGCAGCTCCGTATCTTGTCTTCTTCAAGGCTGTAGCGGGTCCATTTGGAAGGAGAAAGGCCATCCAGACCCACCATGCCCACTGCGCAGCTGGATCCTGGCTACAAGGCCTTCCTGGCAGCTACTTGTTCAACAGCAGAGCCACTCCAAACTGCCAGGGTTTTGAAAACCCAGGGTGTGTGCTTCAGGGCAGCAATGGATAATATAAAGCACATCCAGTAAAATTCCTTGAATGCCTGGTGCAAGACAGGTATCAGAGCACGTACCCGGAAATCGCAATGACAGGTGTCTCCAAATTTGGTCAAGCTAGACAGAGTATGGCTAAACACCAGGACACAGGGCCAAGCGTCAGAAATGTTAGCATCCGTCTTTCCTGCTGCCCTGCAGAGCATGTCCGTGATCCAACCTATCCAGACCCGAGGAACCCCAATAAAACTACACGTGATTCCCCAGTACGTCAGATGACCCCATTACCATGAAATGACATGAAAAGCAAGACATCACATTAGCTCTAGCAAAGAAAGTGACTTGAGTTCCTCAGAGCCAGGGGAGAAGAGAAGCATATTCTGAATATTTGCTTCTTTAAAAATCCCACGCCTGTATTTCAAGTGAGCAGACGCTGAAGAATTGCGATTTTGGAGGTGACATTGACTCTGAGCAGTCACCCTGTGATAACTGTTATTAATTGTCGGGCTGGATCTCCAAGCCTGTAACGTCTTGCACACGGGCCAGATCCTGGCCTGCTGAGTACATCTGAGCATCCCAGAACCTCATGCAGAAAGCCAAGCACTTGTAGCAACCCGGCTGGACAAGAAAAAATAAAGCCATTAAAGCACAACTACTCTGAGACAACCTCCAAGCCAGAAGTACAGCTGTCCTGGAAAAATCAGTGAGCGGCAGCCGACGACATTTAGGATTCCGGATCACGGGAGGCCAAAGGGGGTCCAAGCACAGACGCAAATGTTAATGACCCACGTTGGAGAAGGAAGAGCTGGCGGAAATCCAACTCCAAATCACCTGAGAGGAGCACAGAGACCAGAACAACAGTTAAGTGTTGTGATGCGTTGAACTGTGGGCTCTGCCCAAAGACATGTGGGGGTCCTAGTCCCCGGAACCTGAGGAGGAGCCTTACTAGAAGGTCAGGTCTTTACAGAGGGAATTGAGTTAAATGAGGCCAGTAGGGTGACCCTATCCAACCTGAGAGTGTCCTTGCAGAAGGGGGACTTTTGGACGCAGAGACTCATGGAGGAAAGAGGATGTGACCACAACAATGGAGGACAGCACCACTTGCAAGTCAAGAGGCCTGGAGCAGGTCCCCTCACAGCCTTCTGGCCCCCAACTGTGAAACCATGAAAGCCTGTGGGACTTTGCTGCAGAGGCCCCAGGAAACTGATACAAATGTCATCTTCAAACCCTCCATTGTTTCCATGAACCAGAATGATTGTTCCATCTTCTATTTTTAGGGGGAAAATGTATACGAAAACACATCAGCATCCTTGATTTACTCTTTTATTTTTACCCATAGCACTGATTCTACCAGGCACTGTTCTTTTTTTTTTTTTTTTTTTTTTAAGATTTTACTTATTTATTGGACAGAGAGAGACAGGGCGAGAGGGGAACACCAGCAGGGGGAGTGGGAGAGGGAGAAGCAGGCTTCCCGCTGAGCAGGGAGCCCCATACAGGGCTCGATTCCCGGACCCTGGGATCAAGGCTTGAGCCAAAGGCAGACGCTTAACGGCCTGAGCCATCCAGGCGCCCCTCCCAGGCATTGTTCTAAATACTATGAAAGTGAAGTCATGCCTCCCCGGGGCTCCTGGGTCAGCAGGATTACTGCTGTCGCCTGTAGTGCATGGCTGAGCAAACCAAGTCCTAGAGGGGGAAGGAGGGTGCCCAGAGACACAGACACGCCATGTACACCCAGGAGCAGCGCCAACATCAATGGCCTTGACCAGCGGGTGACTCTGCCTGTCTTAAACTCCCCTCCTTCTGGCCCATCGGCTCACCAGGGTCTGAGAGCTCCCGTCCTGCCCCGCACAGATCCCAACATTCAGCTAGAGGGTTTGGGGAAACATAAGACCTTGTGTCCCTTGAACAAAATCCCCCCAAGGAAAAGGGCACTTAATCCAACCAAATAGTGCAGTTAAATGGACAGCATCTGGTTTCAAAATGAAAATATCACCACCAGCGTCCAGTGTTGGGCAGCCCTTGACTTTGACCCTTTTCCCCAGCACAGTGGGTGGCCAACATCCCAGCAGGGCAGGAACTCGAGACCCCGGCTCTGCTCCCTTCCTACTACAATTACAGAGTGGGCTGAGAACTGGGAACAACTGCTGTTGGGCGGAGAACTGGGCAGCACCCCCTGCCCCACACCCTCCCCTCCTGTGCTGAACGCGGACCCATGCCTGCTCCGGTGGTCTGGGGATTCCTAGTCGGCGGAGCCGGGGAGACAGCGCTACAGGCTGGGGCACCCTCCTCATGTGGCAAAACAAAACACACAGGTCTAAGTTGTTTTCCCGTCCCTCCAGGTAAATTACAGAAAGGGACGTGTTCAGCATCCGGGGAGTCAGGTGTTTAGAACCTGGGGTTTCTGGGTTAACTGCAACATGTTAACTAACTCATCGTAAGCATTTCTGCTTGACACATATCCGGGACCATGAGCGCACATATAACAAGGCATTCAGGGGTTTATTTTATTTTTTTCTATAATAATTTTTTGTTATGTTATGTTAGTCACCATACAGTACATCCCTAGTTTTTGATGTAAAGTTCCATGATTCGTAACTTGGTTATAATACCCAGTGCACCATGCAATACGTGCCCTCCTTAATACCCATCACCGGTCTATCCCAATCCCCCACCCCCCTCCCCTCTGAAGCCCTTAGTCTGTTTCCCAGAGTCCACAGTCTCTCATGGTTCATTCCCCCTTCAGGGGTTTAAATGAATTTCACTGCCAAAATTACAATGTGGTTGCAGATGGAAAGTAAGACTGTCTGCTGAACGGCAGGCTATAAGAATGCAGAAGCATGAACTACATGAGACGTGAGACAAGACGGCAGAAAGGGGTTGGATGGCGTGTGGGGTCCGGGGCCAGGCTGCCCCTCCCCAGGAGTGTCTGTGGCCACCGGGCAAAGCAGGCGTCCTCTGCTCAAGGTGAAGTCTGTCCTCATCAAAACCCCAAGTCCTCTCAATAGACTCTCGGTAGAGGCTTTGTAAACCTGTCAGTTCTGTGCTTCTCAGAGTGGATCAGAATCACCTGGGGGGCTTAAAACAAACAAACAAACACCCCAACAGATTTCTGGGCCCAGAGCCTCTGGTTCAGAATGTCCAGGGTGGGGCCCGAGACTCTGCATTGTTAACAGGAGCTGAGGTGCTGCGGACCCCGCTCGCCGTGCACCCCTCTTTGAGAACCACTGGTTTGAGTAGCAGTGGCAGAGGAAGGAAGTGGGAACCATGCTCGGGAGCAGGTCAAGGACACCTGTGAGGGCTCCCGAGGGCAGGTGGGCACGTGAGCGTGGAACAGAAGCAGATTCCATTTCTCGCTTCTTTGCTGGCAGCCCCTCCCCACACAGGGTGAACCTGGTCTTTCCAGAAACCCCCTCCCGCTGCTGCTCAGGTGACGCCCCGTGCATTTACTGCCTGTCCACTTGGGGCACGTGTCCCAGCCTGTCCCAGCCTGGCTTTCCTTAGCTAGCACCAGTGAGATCACACGTGGTCGATACTCAGCCTAGCGCCCGGCGCGTGGCAAAGTGTTATAAACGCTGGAACCGAAATCATGATCACTGATGACCGTTAATGAAAAATGACAAAATGTACCCACTGCCACAGCCCCAGGTGCCCCTCGCCAGCCGTTGACCTCCAGCCCATCACACGCTCTACCCACACAGCAGACACTCCCTAAGAGAACCAGGAACCAGCCTCCGTCTGCTTCAGAGAGCTCTGCCCTTTAAAGAGGTTTCCAGGGAAGCTGGAAACCCCGTTTTGGCCCAGGGACCGTGAGGCCCCCACCAGAAATCCCTACCCTCTGACATTGCTCATACCCCGGGCCAGATGGGATTCCAAGACTTCCTCACTCGAGCGGGAGGTGGAAGAAAATATAGGAAATCCTAGGGACGATGTTTACAATCCCTTTTCCCCTCCCTATTTGTTACGGGTTGAGTTGTGTCCCTCTGTTGAATTACTAACCCCCAGACCCTCACACTGCGACCTTATTCGGAAATAGGGTCATTGCAGATATCATTAGTTAAAATGGGGTCCCACCAGAGTAAATGACCCCAATGCAATATGACTGGTGTCCTTATAAAAAAGGGAGATATGGACACAGACGGGTACACGGGGAGAACGCCACGTGGAGATGGAGGTAAAGTTCCAGGTGATGCTTCTAGAAGCCCAGGACCAAAAACTGCCAGCAAACCCCCAGAAGCTATAGGAGAGGCCCGGAGCCAATTTTACCCCATGGCCCTCGGGGGGAGCGCACCCTGCAGACACCCCGATCTCAGACGCTGGCCTCTGAGACGGTGAGATAGTACTTCTGTGACTCTCGGTGACAGCAGCCCCAGGAAGGCAATGCATTTACTGAACAGGAGCAGCCCTTTGCTTTTCTCCCTCTTGCTGTGTCCCTGAAGGAAGTGATGGGCAGAGGAGAAGCACAGGAGACCACAAAAGACCAGATGTCTCTCCTTGGCAAAGATGGAAAACCCCCGAGAGAAAGAGGCTGGAGGAACAAGGACAAGAGACACAAACAAGCAGGAGGAAAGGGATGCAGGCTGTCCTGGGAGAGGAGCTGGAGGGGAAGAGAAGGAGGCATTGAAAGAATGTGAAGGAAGGTCTGCTGTGTGACGTGTGACCTGCATCCTCCTTGTCCCCCTGAGAAGCCTTCAGCACACACGCTGATCTCCCACGCTTGCAGTGTGTGGACTGCGTTCCCAGGAAAGTGTGTGTGAGCCCGTGAGGGTGCGTGCATGGGAGTGCAGAGAGCTTGATGTGGGCCAGTCCTGCAGCCAGTCCCAGAGCATGGCCACATGAGTCTTAGCTCTTCGCCGGTCACGTTTGTGCAGATCCTGGCGGGCCGGGCCCTTGTCCAGGCATACGAGCTACACACATCGATGCCTTCGATTAGAGCACTGCTCAAAGGGATGGAGAGGATTTTCAGCAGCGAAACATGTGTGTTTTGACATAGTTGTCCGAGGCCCCACAGGCCTCTAGATCCAGGAAGCAGCAGTGCCTCGGGAGCTAAGGAGTCCAGGCTGGAGAGGGAGTTTGAGCCTCAACACCGCGGAGACAGTGTTGGAAACCATCAGGGTGGATGGGACCATCCTGGAGACGAGCAAGAAGTGAGTCGGGGAAGAGGTGATGCTTTCACAGGCGACCAGAGAGGAGGAATCCAAGAGCGAAAGACAGAATGGTAAATGAGGTACGAGGAGAGCCAGAGTCTGGCCTTCAGGAGCCAGGGGGGAGCTTCCAAAAAGGAGCAAGAAGAGTCCAACAAATGGACTGAGAGGAAATGGAGGGGACTATCCATCGGACACAGCTGCGCGGGGACCACTGGAGAACCTCAGTCACGTGAGGAACGAGAAGCCAGACAGCAGTGGACTGAGACACGGGTATGGTGTGACCCCAGCATCTGCAGGACCCCAATACTGCGGGCGTGCTAGGCATGCATTTCCTATCTAAATGAAAACGATGTCATTTTTTTTAAAGATAACATGAAATTGCAATAATATTTTTTATTATGTCAGTGACCAGACAGTACATCCCTAGTTTTCGATGTAAAGTTCCATGATTCATTACTTGCGTATAACAGCCAGTGCACCATGCAATACGTGCCCTCCTTAATACCCATCACCAAAAAAAAGAAAAGATAACATGAAATTGGATCTTTTTTCTTATAACAATTTTTTATTATGTTATGTTAGTCACCATACAGTACATCCCCAGTTTTTGATGTAAAGTTCCATGAGTCATTGTTTGCATATAACACCCAGTGCACCATGCAATACGTGCCCTCCTTAATACTCATCACCGGCCTATCCCAGTCCCCCACCCCCCTCCCCTCTGAAGTCCTCAGTTTTTTTCTCAGAGTCCATAGTCTCTCATGGTTCATTCCCCCTTCTGTTTACCGCCCCCCTTCATTCTTCCCTTCCTTCTCCTACCGATCTTCCTGCTATTTCTTATGTTCCGTAAATGAGAGAAACCATATGATAATTGTCCTTCTCTGCTTGACTCAGTTCACTCAGCATCATCCTGATCCATGTTTCAAAGTCTCCACAGATGACTGGAGCAGCTTGGCATAGCTGCACCAAGGTTCTAGGGTCACCTGCTGTGTTTGGGGAAAGAGGCCCCCGCACCCCCAGTCCTCTTCGTCCTGCGGATCTTCTTATGGTTAAGGGGAGAGTCCGTGCTGAATGGACTCCAGAAATACGGGTACTGCTGAAGGGAGTTTGGATGAGGCAGCAGGGAGAGAAATTGGATACAGAGTGACAGACGTCTGGAAAGGGGTTTTTTGAAGGGGGCAGGAGTCTTGACCTTGCAAACAGACCCTTGGAAAAACTCCAAGGGCATGAGGGAAAGATTGAGGGTGGGCTGAGAGGGAGGCAGCACAGGACATCCACAGAACAGGCTACACCACAGCTCCCGACGCCGGCTGGGAAGAGCAGTCTTTTGTCTGATGGCCGCTGGAACCACGTGTGTCTATGTTACCTAGAGAGATTAACCACCTACAGAATGCAGAGGACACCATGTGTGCCAACCCGATGTCCCTCGAGGTCCACAGCTATGGCTCACAGCTGAGACCCTCTCCAGCGCTGGCCGTGGTTGGGGAGGGCACGCCCTGGGTTAGCGTCCAAGGAATGGATGGAGCCAGTCTGCCTGACCGTGGGGGCAAGGAAGATGGGGGTGCCACATTCCGCATGGGGCGCTTCGTGCATGGGGCTGCCCAGCTCCCTCCCCACCCCTTCCTGCTGCTTCCTTTTCCTCATAGGTGATAATTTCCTCCCTCAGCGACCTAGCACGAGTAGCAGAGTTTCTGCTTTCTCAGAGGGAGTCCCCACTTTCTATCAGCACAAGCCCCTCTCAGGACTCCTTCCCACCCACCCCACCAACCACGTGGTTATCACTTAAAAGAGTTGGCCAGCGGAAAAGGAGGTCAGGTTCCAAGTGGAGGGGCTATGCAAGGGCCTGGGTCAGACACGGCGTGTGGGGTGTGTGTGTCTGCATGGTGTGGGGTGTGTGTGTACGTGTGAGTGGTACACGTGTGGGCTTGTATCTGTGCAGTATGATGTTATGTACCTACATGTGGGTTGTGTGTGTCTGTGTGCGGCGTGTGTATCTATGCGTGTGATGTCTGTATCTGTGTGTGTGATATATACGTGTGATGTGCATGTCTGCGTGGTGTGTGTGTGTGTGCGTGTATTTGTGTAGGAATCTGTCAGAGCTGTAGCTGAAAAGGTCAGAGCGACCTTGATCATGAAGTACGACTTCTTGCTAAAAGGCTGGTTTGTATCTTATGGGTCCACAAACGTGTCTGAGCAGAGGAATGTGATCCAATCAGGCCAACCAATACTTTGGAGAACAATGAGGGCAGGGGGTCGTAGGTGGTTGGGAGGGGGAGGGGAGAAGGCCAAGGGGACCATAATCCGATCTGAGGTAGGAAGAGCCTTAACCCAGACATCGTTTGGGATCTGATTGGAGGAAATGCTATGAGAGAACTCTGGGAGGCAGATTACAAAAAAAAAAACAAAAACACAACAACAAAATCCTGGGCAGAGGAGGGAGAGAGGGGTGCCAAGAGGACTAGGTCGGTGATAGTGATATGAAGGCATGTCCAGGAGAGAATGTGGCTTTGGGGTACAGGATTCTTAACTTTACAGGGTGGGGGGTGGGGATATCAGGGTTTGGACCTTGCCTCTCACATCCATTAGATACAGGCTTGGCTACTTACCAATGTCAGTATTATTCCAGTCCTCACACACGATACTGGGAGCCGCTGATACATCCCACCTGGGCAGACCACCGCAACAATGTTGTGCCAAAACCCATGCCAAGCACTTGCAACAACGCCAGGCACAAGGTAAGCATTCACTAAAGATTAGCTGTGATGACAGAAGGGGGCATGGGGGCCACGCTGTAAATCTGATGAAGCCTATGTACCCCCTTCTCAGAAAAATGCACGTGGACGGACGTCTCGTCACCATCCCTGGACTCAGAAAATACCCACAGACCCAGGCTGAGAAGTTCCAGTGCCCATGCAGACACAGGTCTGGAATTCCAGAGGTTTGTCAGGACCAGAGGAGGGCCCTTGGGAGTCCCCAGCCTATTTTGCACAAATTGTGAGCACTGGAGACATGCCCCAGGAATGAGAGGGAGCAGGAAGTACAGCGGGCTCGGCGGGAACTTGGAGGGAAGTGGGGCCATCGGGGAAGGGGCCAGCAGAGCGCAGGAGCAGTGCCCGACAGCAGAGCATTGCACGTGTAAACTTGAACCACAGCTGTGTCACGTCTCAGGACACAAACCAACACTGCGAGAACTGCGAGGCAGTCATTTCAACTCTCACTGAACTACGCTTTGCCGTCAAACCCTTCTGTCGTCTGTAGAGGCTGAATTTTTTTTCTAGCTTGTTTCCCCAGCTGTTCAATTTAAATTTGTCCCTTTGTGTCATCTCTAAATATTGTATTTCCCAAACCAAGATCATGGTACACATTTAGAAACAAGATTTTTTTATGATTTATGAATTTATTTATGAGAAGTTTTACAAGCATACAAAAATAGCATTTAGTTATGTATTTTTAGCAAATCGACTTTATTGAAATGAACAAAACTACATGAAAACATAAGGATCCTGGAAAATAGCATGTGTGTTTGGGGCGGTTTGGGGAGATTCCAGTGTATGCCCCTGATGGGCAGAGGACAGCAGCCCAGTACATACTAGTTTCTCTTCTCCCTTTTTGACTTCAGTTTCAGGAAACAAAGCAGGAGGACGGGGCGCCTGGGTGGCTCAATCAGTTACGTGTCTGCCTTTGGTTCAGGTCCTGATCTCAGGGTCCTGGGATTGAGCCCCGCATCAGGCTCTCTGCCCAGTGGGGAGTCTGCTTCTCCCTCTGCCTGCCGCTCCCCCTGCTCATGCTCCCTCTCTCTCTCTCTCTCTCTCTCTCTCACAAATAAATGAACAAAATCTTAAAAAAAAAAAAAAGAAAGATAGAAAAGAAAGCAGGAGGGAAGGAAGGAAGGGAAGAAGGAAGGAGAGAAGGAATACAAAGACCATGGCAAGTCAGGAAGAGCACATGATGCAGAAAGGCGTGGGGTGACTACACCTGTGGACATGGACTTCAGACTCACTTAGATGTTAGAATTTGTAGGGCTTTTTTCCCACCGAGTTTTACCGTAGTTGGTGCCCATGGGTTTTTAGTTTGGTTGCCCTGGATGCTCTGTGTGTTCTTATGGGGAAATTAGGGAGTTTCCAAAGGCACGCCCCCTTCTTTCTCTTCGATGTTTTATTCAGTGAAGTTGTTAAGGATCATTTAGTGATGAAAGGAAGTACCATTGTTAATTAGAAATTTTCCCATGACCCATCCTGGTAAGCATTGCGTTAAAACTCGCAGAAAGTCTGAAGACGGTGGCTGGTCTCTCTTGGCGGATCTACTGCACCGTCACTGGCAGGGGGACGTGGTGTTGAGAGTCACAGACAGTGATGACTCAGTACAAGACCATTTAGGCCCCAAATCTCAATCTGAAGTTTAGGATAAACTCCCACAATATAGTGTGGACATTTGTGTCGTGACACTTTAAACAACGGTGTGTTCATCCCACCTTGAGAAAGGAACCCTATCTTAATCATGTTTTCATGCCCAGAATACAACATAGTCCCTGACACAAAGACACATTTAAAAAAAAAATACCTACTAAGTGGAGTGGTGCCTGGGTGGCTCAGTGGGTGAAGCGTCTGCCTTCGGGTCAGGTCATGATCTCAGGGTCCAGGGATCGAGCCCCACGTCGGGCTCTTTGCTCAGCCAGGAGCCTACTTCTCCCTCTCCCTTTATCTGCCCCTCCCCCTGCTTGTGCACGCTCGCTCTCTCTCTCTCTCATAATTGGATAAATAAAATATTTTTTAAAAATCAATTAAGTGGAAGAGTGATAGTTAAGTTCTGAGTCTCATCAACCAAATCTTATGAAATGCTATTCTTTGCTGTACAAAATCCAGGCTGCCTTTTTTATTAGGAAATAGGAACGATGAATGAAAACAAAGCTCTCTGATGGGATGATCTCTGCAGTATCTCTGGAAGCGCCACTGGCCCTGGCACCATTATCCTGGGTGGCACTGGAGGGCATTCTGTAAACACTGTTCCATGGAAAGAGGTACCTACTTCTAGGATGTAAGATGAAAATGGATGTATTTCTGTGTCATTACGTCAGAATCATCTTCTCTCCCTCCCCAGGAATGGCGGATCAGGGCATTACTCTGTAATATTTTGTGCCCGACAGCACATGGCTTACATGAAAACCATATTCGTTCATTTACTTACACATTCAATAAATATTTGTTCAGCACCTGCCACATGCAGACAGTAAGATATAGCAGTGAACAATGGTTATACGCACAACACAAACATTTCAGAGAGAAGATACAGTCATGAACTAGAACCTAAATGCAACTCATTATTTCACTGATCTTCGTCTATGCAATAGGAAGAGGTCTTCTCATAATTAATATGAGGGCTGTGATGTAATCAAACATAAATATTTGGTCTTCGTCTCCAGTTCAGGCATACAGCCTCTGAAACCTTGGAATCTCCCAAGCGATAAGAGTGTCTTTTGTGTGCTTTGGAGATGACTTGTGGTTGAAGGACCCCCGACAGCTCCAGGTCTGTATAGCAGAAAGACAAAGACATGATTAGAGGGCTGGAACTTTCAGGCCCATCCCACTCCTACCTTAAGAGAAGGGAAAGGGTCTGGAGTTTGAGTTCCATCACCAATAGCCAATGACATCATCAATCATGCTTATGTAAGAAAACCTTCATAAAATCTCCTAAACAATGGGTTTCAGAGAACTTCTAAGTTGAGGAACACATCAAGGTACTGAAAAAGTAAGATGCCAAGAAAGGACATGGATGCTTCATGCGCCCCACCCCCATACCTTGCTCTATGCCTCTCTTCCATTTGGCTATTTCTGAGTGGTATCCTTCATAGCAAATTAGTAATTGTAAGAAAAGTGTTTTCCTGAGTTCTGTAAGTCATTCTAGCAAATTATTGAAACAGAAAGGGATGGGATTATAGGAACCCCCAACTTTGCAGCCAAGAAGTGTATGGAGAGTGCAATAAGAAATATATTTAGTCTTTGCCCCCATTCTTGGCACAGGGTTCCCAAAACACTTGGAATTTCCTGAAATAAAAAGAGAAGCTTTTTTCATTCATAACAAGGCCCTTTTGATCATATCAGAATTTATGCTAGGGGCACCTGGGTGGCACAGCGGTTAGGCATCTGCCTTCAGCTCAGGGAGTGATCCCGGCATTATAGGATCGAGCCCCACATCAGGCTCCTCCGCTGTGAGCCTGCTTCTTCCTCTCCCACTCCCCCTGCTTGTGTTCCCTCCCTCTCTCTCTCTGGCTGTCTCTATCTCTGTCAAATAAATAAATAAAATCTTTAAAAAAAAAAAAAGAATTTATGCTAAAGAGGTGACTTAGGTCGGGGCCCCTCGATAGCCTGTGAGGGGCTGGTCACCAGGAAGACCAAGTGATATGAAGGCTGGAACTTGCAGTCCCGCACATAGACTTCCAGGAAAGGGGTTACGGGGTTGGACATTAAGCTCTGTGAGAACTCAGGAACAAGATCATGAGCTTCTGGGTGAGTGAGCACATCCACGTCAAGGTGCTCAGGGAACGGCAATGCTGGAAAAGGCCTAGAAGCTTCACACAAGCTTCCCATTCCTGGCCCTGTGCATGGCTTCCTTTTGGCTTTTCCCAAGTTGTATCCTTTATAATAAACTAATAAATGAAAGTGAAGTGGTTTCCTGAGCTTTGTGATCTAAGTTGAGGCTCACAGGAACCCAGATTTACAGCTGGTCAGTCAGAAGTACAGGTGGCCTGGAGTTGGGATTGATGTCTGAAATAGGGGCAGTCTGTGGGACTGAGCCCTTAGCTGTGGGGTCTGACCCTAACTCTGGATAGTTCGTGTCAGAACTGAATTGAATTGAGGACACCGGGCTGGCTTTCTCAGAAAATGTAATTGCTTGGTGCAGAAAACCTCGCAGATTGGGTGTTAGAAGTGCAGTGAGTAAAAACGGTTCAAACATTTTGGAGAAATTTGTGTGTACTTATCCCAAAGTTGTGTGTTTATAGGCAAAGTGGGAAGAGATGGCTCTCCATATAACAGAATTTGACATAGGGAAGACGACTGGGGGAAATTTCTGTGATCAAGTGTATATTCTATTCCTTTTTTATGATAATTTTTATTATGTTATGTTAAGTCACCATACAGTACATCCCTAGATTTTGATGTAAAGTTCCATGATTCATTACTTGTGTATAATACCCAGTGCACCATGCAATACGTGCCCTCCTTAATACCCATCACCAGCCTATCCCATTCCCCCATGCCCCTCCCCTCCTGAAGCCCTCAGTTTGTTTCCCAGAGTCCACAGTCTCTCATGGTTCATCCCCCCTTCTGTTTACCCCCCCTTTCTTTATCCCTTTCTTCTCCTACCGATTTTCCTGCTTCTTATGTTCCATAGATGAGTGAAACCTTATGGTAATTGTCTTTCTCTGCTTGACTTATTTCACTTAGCATTATCTCCTCCAGTCCCATCCATGTTGCTGCAAATGTTGTGAAATTGTTCTTTTTGATGGCTGAGTAATATTCCATCGTATATATGGACCACATCTTCTTAATCCAATCATCTGTTGAAGGGCATCTCGGCTCCTTCCACAATTTAGCTATTGTGGACAATGCTGCTATGAACATTGGGGTGCATATGGCCCTTCTCTTCACTACGTCTGTATCTTTGGGGTAAATACCCAGTAGTGCAATGGCTGGATCATAAGGTAGCTCAATTTTTAACTTTTTAAGGGACCTCCACACTCTTGTCCAAAGTGGCTGTACCAACTTGCATTCCTACCAACAGTGTAAGAGAGGAGTCCAATTCTTGGTTTCAGCTCAGGTCATGATCTCAGGGTCATGAGATCAAACATCAGGCTCTATGATCAGTGTGGAGTCTACTTAGGATTCTCTCTTTTCCTCTCCCTCTGCACCTCCTCTCCGTGCTCTCTCTCTCTAAATAAATAAATAAATCTTTAATAAATAAATAAATAGAAACAAACCCTGAAAATCGTCGGGTCTAACGTCTGTGCCGCAGATACGAGGACACTGAGGCTCGGCATGATTAGAGGATTTTCAACAGTTCACCAGAGTAGTTAGTGGCAGAACCAGATCTAAGAGCCAGGTAGACTGTCCAGGTGGTCTTATTTAAGACTGTAAATCTTGGGGCGCCTGGGTGGCACAGTGGTTAAGCGTCTGCCTTCGGCTCAGGGCGTGATCCCAGTGTTATGGGATCGAGCCCCACATCAGGCTCCTCCGCTGTGAGCCTGCTTCTTCCTCTCCCACTCCCCCTGCTTGTGTTCCCTCTCTCTCTGGCTGTCTCTATCTCTGTCAAATAAATAAATAAAATCTTTAAAAAAAAAAAAGACTGTAAATCTTGGTTAAAAAGAAAAACAGAAAGCAGGGAACCCTCAAGGAATGATGCTCAAAAAACAAAAAAAATCACTATTTTCAGATAAGTTGTATAAGCAGAGGTTCTGACACCTAACATGTTGATTTTGAGAAAAGGCTGGTAGGTCGAGAATGATTCTTATGGTCCTGATTGAAGGCTGGAAAATAAATAGACCATCCTGTTCTTTCTTGAGAACGCTTTCTTTTTGGCTGGTCCGATTATGACAAAAGTATCCAAGCTCCTCATCCCATCAGTTCCACACAGTTTTGAAATCTACATACCTCACTGGGAGCAGCGACCAGAGTTCTGATCTGCACAACCATGACCTACAAGATTTACCGGCCATCTGCAAGGTCTCATTCTTCTTCAAAGGACCTAACAAGGTGCCGTAAGTATTGGACTCTTCAGACCTAATCTAGGTTTTCATATTGGGTTCCTCTCTTGTTAACTGAATAGCAGTAAATGGAGAACAGAGCACTTAATGGTCGGAATAAAACTGGGAAACACATTTGGGAGACATGTGGACGCTCAGCGCATGCAGGGTACCCTCGGGCTGCTGCAGGTGAAAGAAAAAAGAATGGCTTTTAATTTCCTTAATGGATGTGGCAATTTGCTTCTTCTAGTCAAGAATCAGTGTAAATTAGTTGCCTTTAACAACTGCCAGCCGTTGAAATTAATTCTTGGTTACTTATTTCCTAAATGGAAAATACCTATTAGCATGAATATTCAAACGGCACTCCAGGCCATTAAAACCTCATTTGTTCTACAAACAGAACACTTGAGGATTTTGGAACCAGCCACTTTTAAGTAGCATCAACAACAGAAACTTCTAGATCTCCGAAGTTAGTCTTTTGAGCTCACAATGAGAGATAGGACTGTATCCATTTACCAGAGTAGTTCTGCTGAAGAGCTGGGAATTTGCTTTCTCCCTGACTTCCCAAGATTGTTTGACTTCTGAACTCTATAATAAATCCCAACTTTGTGACAGCGGTCAGTGGAGCTTGGACCAAATTGTTTGTCTCCTGTGATTCAGCAGAGTGACCACCTAGAGATGTACTGGGAGCACCAGTGAGTTTCTTGGATTCTGCCAAGATTTTTATAGCTCCAGAAGATGACTTCTGCCAGAGAATCTCCGTGCTGCAGCAGTCTCGAAGGAAAGTCACTGACTGCCAGAGAGTTCAGAACATAGAAAGACTAAGAAACATTAAACTCGGAAACCCCTGGAGAAGGGGCACAGATTTCCCAAGTGGGCTGTCAGGCCATAACCACTGATTTCTTGTCATATTTCTTTTGACTGATGCCATCTGGCTATGTTGTTCCAGGAAGAGCCTGTCCAGGGAGGGTGGGGAGAAAGACCAAGGAAAGGGGTCTCTGAGGCAGTGAGAGCATAAGCATGGGTGTACTCTCCCCTCTGGCCCAATACAAAGAATTTGCCCTCTCTTTTATGGCCAATGTGTGGACTAATAAAATGTATGTGACTCTTTGTGGCCATAGACACAGAAACTGGAGGGATGCAGCCACAAGCCAAGGAACACTTGGGGCCACCAGGAGCCAGAGGAGACGTGGAAGGCGCGTCCAAGGGAGTGTCTCAGGGAGCATGGCTGTGCTGACACCTTGACTTTGGACTTCTTCTCCGGAACCCAGAGGATACATTGTTGCTGTTGTAAGCCACCCAGCTGGGGGCCCTTTGTTCTGGCAGCCCCAGGACACTAACAGATGGAGTGAGCAGAAGACACCTCTGACCACCGTCTTTCCATCAACTCTTCAGGAACCTACATGACATCATTGGGCATGAACCCTTGCGTGTCTTTTTTTTTTATAATAATTTTTTATTAGGTTATGTTAGTCACCATACAGTATACCCTTAGTTTTTGACGTAAAGTTCCATGATTCATTGTTTGCGTATAACACCCAGTGCACCACGCAATATGTGCCCTCCTTAATACCCATCACCGGCTTATCCCAGTCCCGCACCCCTCTCCCCTCTGAAGCCCTCAGTTTGTTTGTGTGTCTTAAAAGTTTTTCAGTTTTCAGAAGCTTCGTATTAAAATGTGTTCATTTAAAATGCTAAAAAGCTTAGTGGATATTAGTTTTCCAAACATGATAGCCAGCAAAATAACAAGAACTTACAGCCATGAAATCCCAGGTAGATGCCTTTAAGGGAGACACAGAGTACAGGGTGGAGGCCAGGGGCCTGCTTGCTGGAGGCCAAGACAGGAGGCCTGTGAAGCAAAGGTCAGCCACTGACCATTTCTGCATCACACACACACACACACACACACACACACACACACACACACCGTGACAACGAAAAATGACTTTTCATTGAAAAGTGACTTTTAAATCCGTAACAGTTCCTTCTATTTTCCCCAAGAGCTGAATGTGCCTTATGATTGTTACATAGTTTCTAATGACTCACAAAATCTATGAATCTTTAATTTGCAATTGATGCACAGAGCCCAGCTGCGAGCTCCCTGGGAGATGTTTACCGAGGCTGTCATTGGGTTTTCCTAATTAGACGCTCTGGAGCACAGATCTACTTAGGACATGCGTCTCGTATGTGAAAACAACCACCCCACAAATCCAATGCAACTGGCACTTTGCTTTATCCGCAGACCATCAGTGGAAGTTAGCTGAAATAATTTAAAGAGGCAGTTATGTGCTGCTGGCAAAAAATGAAAAATAAATCAGGATTCCATGGCTCTTAGCTACCCTGAGCCAAAAGTACGCTGGGCTGCAGCAGTTTCCTTCCATCTGAAGTTGATTGTGCATGCTTTCAAATGGTGGCAGAACCCTTGGGAATGGCCTTCTAGAGCAGAAGCACTTTGGGGGAGGTGCAGGGGTACCAAGAGTGTTTGTGTATCCTGACTCGGTGGGTCAGCCCAAGGGGAGGGAGATATGGGGCTGAAGAGAAGCTGGCCCTCTCCCAGGAGAAGTGGATGTGGTCTGTGGTTTATTAAAGGTTTGGCTCCAGGCTATAGGGGGCCTGTATGGCAAAGATTTTAGGATTTACCCTTCGGACAGACATGGGATTGCTGGCCAAACCTCAGGCCATCTGTATTCATGACCTTGCTGTATTCAAGACAAACCAGGACTCTCAGAAAATGGGAATAGATAACAAACTCGTGAGTACATGGAACATTCTAGAAATCCACACAGCCAAATATTCTGTTGGATTACTTTTTAAGCACATGCTACCTAATTAAGCAAATCCGAATCTTTGCAAAGATATTGGTGACTTAAAGGAATAGAAGTTACCCCATCAGAAGAGATATTTGGGAATCAGCTCACAGGTGTGGCTGAGGAGAGCCGTGGTGCCCAGGAAAGTCCAGAGCAGAAGGGGCATTTGCAAAATGAAAGCATATCAACTTGAAAGGGGTGGCTCGACCAAGTAACGTAAGGGAGTTAAAGGCTATTTCAAGTCCAAGCAAGTACGTAGACCCACTCCTCCCAGGGGCAAGCATTCCCACTAACAGCCATAACTTACCATTGTGCTCCATGAAGACACAGCAAGGGGCATTCGACAGAATCGGCAGAAAGTCTCAAGCACACCGTAACTCCAAAGTGGATTTTCAATGACTTGCAACATCACACCCAACATTTATCCTTCTAGATCTTTGGAAACACTTGGTAAGTCTTTGTGAGTCTTGGAGGCTACTGTTTCCTGAGTTCTCTCAACAGAGGCCCTGATCCACAGAAAGTGAACTTCTGTGTCAAAGCCCCAGATGCGCTGGGGAAGGGGGCGGATGTTGAAAGAGGAAGCAAATACTGTGCTAAAAAAGAAAAACCCTTATGCTGTCATTAGAAAGAAAGTAGTCATGGCTCTCAACTCCTTAAAGAAACAGTGTTCGACAAATTAACTTTGAACCTGCTTTCTGAGAGCTCAGTATAACCATCAATTAAAAGGTCATCTACCCTGGCTATGCCCTCCAGCAAACATCCTCACTTAAAAGGCTTCTCAGCATTTCAGAGATTTTGTTTGCACTAGATAAAAGCTGCTTTAGAACGCAAAGGTCACATTTTCAGTGATTTATCTTTTAAAAGGAGACATGCTGGGTGTGTTTTAAATAAAGCAGTCCTGGAAGAGATTGTGAGAAAATCTTTAACTGGCCGGTTGATGGATGCCGGCTTGGGGAGGACTGGCTCCCTAAACTGCTTTGGGCACAGCCAGCAGAGAGCTGCCATCTTTGATCCTTGCCAAGAAAATTGATTTCGTTTTCCTCCTCTCTTAATGTAATGGCACTCGCTTAGGGTGGGCCCACTACATGCCCAGTGGGTCCCCTGCCTTCTCTCCAATCTTCACGGCAGCACCAGGAAGCAGATGTTGTCCTCTCCGATCTGCTGACTTGGAGACCTTGAATCACTCGCTTATTTGCAGACACGAGACTTGAAACCAGGCCCTTCCAGCTCCCATGCCTTGGGCTCACTGGGCACTCGATCCCTCATTATAGCCCTTGGGATTGTGCACCCCGACCTGCCACCATGCACTGAAACTAAGGTCTGGCAATGATTTATTCACTCAGCTTCACTAGCTGAGCACTGAATATTCACAGGTAACAAAAAATTTCAAAAAAAAGAGCAAAAATTAGTTCTTGGCCTTAGGGAACTCAAAACACTTTAGAAGATTAGGACTGTGATGGCTAATTTTTAAAAAGATTTTATTTATTTATTTATTTATTTATTTATTTATTTATTTATTTATTTGACAGAGAGAGGGAGCGAGTGAGCACAAGCAGGGGGAGATGCAGGGGGACAGGGAGAAGCTGGCTCCCCACTGAGCAACGAGCCGGACGTGGGGCTCCATCCCAGAACCCTGGGATCGTGACCTGAGCTGAAAACAGATGCTTAATGGACTGAGCCACCCAGGTGCCCCATGATGGCTAATTTTATGGGTCAACTTGACTGGGGCACGAATGTCCAGTATTTGGTCAAACGTTATTCAGGGTGTGTCTGTAAGGATGCTTCTGGATGAAATCAAAACTTGAATCCGCAGACTGAGTATAGTCCATTGTCTTTGTCCATGTGGGTGGGTCTGGTCCAACCAGTTAAAGTCCTGAATTGAACAAAAGGACTACATGAGAGAGCTTCTCTCTCTGCCTGACTACAGCTGGGACACCGGTCTTCTGCCTTCAGACTTGGACGTGGAGTAGAGCTCCACCATCAGCTCTCCTGGGTGCCCAGCTGGCTGACTGCAGACTCATCAGCCTCCATGATGACATGAGCCAATTATCGACATATCCTAATGCTTCTGTTTCCCTGGAGATCCCTGACGAACACAGGACTCCTCCATGCTCCTCAAGTCATTTTCCTGATCATTTCAGTGGGCAGCGGCATCAGGAACCAGCGCTGGGAGAAGGTGTTATTAGACGGAAGGTGGGGTACTTTGATCTACAGCCCTCAATGTGAGCCATGCATTGGTCAAAAGTGGGCTCAAGCCTTGACTCTAAGCCTCGGTTTTCCCATCTGAAAATCAAGGGAATAATAATAGTAATAGCTATCTCAAAGATTGTGACAATTCCACGCGCAGGAGGAGACAGCGCATTCAAAGTATTTTGCTCCAGCCCAACAGGTGTTCCTGTAACGTGTGCTTACTTACTGAATGCTGGTTATTCCTGGGACAGTAAGTGTCACCATTAAAGATGCATTCACTGGGCCTTGCAAACTTTAAGATCTTCTCAAGCTCATGGAATAAATTCAAATAACTCTGCATTTAAGCCCTTCTTCGTGTAAAGTACTTTAACAAACCTTAGTGGACCACCAGCAAAGAACAAGGCCCTATGTCATGGAGAAAAAGGATCAGACAGCGTGGAAAGAGAGTGGGGATGGGAAGGAGGCAGATGGGAGAGAGCTGAAAATGCAGGGAGGGGGGTGTCTGAGACAAAATTCCCCTGCTGCACAATTTCACCGACAGCCAGCCCAGGGACCCTTAGTTATTACCTACTATTTCAAAAATCCGGGCAAATCCCTACTGCTAATAATGATGAATAATAAAAAACATAATAAACAATGTCTATCAGGAGCCCGAATCTGTGCTAAGTGGCTCCATATAAACGTAATGTTGCTTTCCTTGGTGTTACGCTGATTTCATTCCTGTAAGACTACGGGGGCTCATGAGTCAGTTGCAACACAGCACTGAGCAACATTGGGGGTTTTGCTCACCAGGATTCTGATGACAGTCCTCTTTGGGAGGGAATCCCCACGTTATGTGGATCTTGGTGGACAGCAATGCCGGGCGTGTCACACTGACTGCTACTAAGTGGGCTCGTGACCTCCACTAGACCAGCAAGAAGCTCCTGCCTGAGCCGCTGCATCCAAGAGATCTGCTGGGATGGAGAAGAAAATTGCTCACAGTGGCTGCCACACAGAGACAGGTGTCCAGGGCAGCCTCTGCCCCCCGCACACATCAGGACTGGCATTAGGTATCCAGGAGTGCTGACAGCATCAACACTGACGTCCAGACTGGCCGCCCCTGGACTCCAGCGCTGCTGCTGAGTCAACCTAATCCCTGTCCTTCTCTGAGCTGGATTCTCCAGGCTTCCCTTCAGTTCTGGAAGCTTCCAGTGAATTCCTCTCTGGTTCACTCTAGAGGTCTTGACGGTTATTTCACTAACAAAAAGGCCCTCAAAATGGAAATAGATGTGGTAATATCTGGGCCAGTGACTAGTTTACATTTTCTATCAGCGTCTACATTACTAACATGTATTTATTAGTTTGCTGCACAAATACCACGGACAGCCCCCTGTGTGCTCGTTCTACAAGGTCGTATGAACAAAGACATACAGCCTTAGATTTATGTAGGTCTTCATCAGCAATTAAAGGACATGCCATATTTCACGGAGCCAGCTTTCTCTGCAACAAACTAGTAACGCGCTCAAGGACACGGAGGATTAGCTATAACTGATGCGGTTGGACCTTCCTTCCATGTCTGTGCTTCAAAAGTCTTACTTCCCAACCTGCAATTTTAATAATTGACCTGAGTGACCACACAGATGGGTTTGACCTTGTACTCTAACCACAGGAAAGGGCTTTGTGGAGAGAGGAGCAAATTCATGAAGCCCTGGGTCTCCGTGGTTGTGGAAACGTTCAGCTACTTGGAAGAACAGCACCGACCGCAGAGGACGCAGTGATCCCAGTTCTCTTCCGAAGACACGTATCCTTGCTCCGCTCCCTG
Source organism: Ailuropoda melanoleuca (assembly GCF_002007445.2). Classification (NCBI taxonomy): domain Eukaryota; kingdom Metazoa; phylum Chordata; class Mammalia; order Carnivora; family Ursidae; genus Ailuropoda; species Ailuropoda melanoleuca. The sequence continues at coordinate 5,539,838 of NC_048218.1, forward strand.
GCCTGGCTTGGACGGTCATCAGGAATGAGGAAAAATTGGAAGCTTCTCTCCATTCCACTCAGCTGCTTTTCCGTGGAATCTAACTGCGGGGTAGGTGCGTGATGGATAACCTGCAGAGGCGGCCGCATAGAGGGCCCCGGGCCGGGCGCGCATCGCACACAAGCGATCTCATCAACACGCGCGGGCCAGCGGGCCGAGGCGGTAGAAACGCAGCCGCGGCCGAACTGACGGCCGGGCTCCGGTGTTCCCACCCCCGCACACTCTGCTTGTGCCTGTGCTGCTCCCCCCGCGCCAGGCGGCAGCTGTGACATCACAGAGACCTTTGTGTGATCCCTTCCTGCTGCGATGACACAGCAGAACCAGGGCATCAACTCAGTTTTTGAGTCTAAAAACAACCTTCGCAAGTCACTGAAGAGACTGTAGTTGACACGAAAAGCCATCTGAGTGACAGAGACCAGAATCCTGAAGGACCCAAGGAAGTGCATTTTACATCATGAACAACAGATTTGGAAGAACATGAGATAAGGTGAGAGCCGGTTTTTCCTGCCCTGTGGAAGTTTTTAATGTCCCCAGGCTGGAATGAAGGGACACAAGAAAGGATGCCTGATAGTTCAAGATCAGTGGGTGTCCTGAGAAGACACTTTAGACCCAGGCTGGTCTGTCCTATGCAGCCAAGTCATGCAGGGAGGGATGTGACAGTTAATGTTAAGTGTGAACTTGGCTGGGCCATGGTGCCCAGTTCTGTGGTCAAACACCAGCCTAGATGTTGCTGTGAAGATATTTTGTAGATATGAGTGACATTTTAGTGGACTTTGAATAAAGCAGATTTGAATGTGGGTGGGCCTCATCTAATCAGTTGAAGGCCTTCCAAGCACATGTTGGGTTTTCCCAAAGAGGAAGTAAATCCAACTTGAGACTGCAGCATAGGAATCCTGCCTGAGATTTCAGCCTGCTGCCCCATGCACCTTGAACTCAGTACTGTGACATCAACACACCTGAATTTCTAGTCTGTTGGCCTGACCTATAGATTTCAGACTTGGTAGTGCTCATAATTATACAATGACATGAACCAATTTCTTAAAATAAATTTCTATCTATCTATCATCTATTCACCCATCTATCTATGGAAGATCTTATCGGTTCTGTTTCTTTGAAGAACACTGAACTATACAAGGGAGAATAACAAATGCCCCCTCCCCACCTGGAGAAGTTTGGGGACCCAGGAGCTGAGGTGTCCTGTGCCTTGCTTCTTAGCTGAGGACCAACATCTGTAGCTTTTTGCCCATCCCAGGTAGTTCGTTGCAGGAGAAGTGACCATTGGGCTAGGCCCACAAACCCCTGCATCAGATGTAGTAGCCAGGGTTCTCCAGAGAACAGGGTAAATAGAGAGATATATAAGAAGAGATTTATTATGAGAATTGGCTCATGGGGTTATGGAGGCTAAAAAGTCCCAGAACCTGTTGTCTGCAAGCCGGGAAGCCAAGAAAGTAGGTAGAATAATTCAGTCCAAGTCTGAACCAGATGGGGCAGGGGTCACTGGTAGAAATCCCAGAGTCCAAGGGGCACAGAGCCAGGAGAGCTGATGTCTGAGGACGGGAGAAAATGCCCCCAAAAGAGACAGAATTCGTCTTGTGTTCCATTTGTTCTATTTGGGCTGTCAGTGGCTTGTGTGGTGCCCCCCACCTTAGAGAGGGCAGGTCTTTTTACTCAGTCTACTGACTCAAATGTGAGTCTCTTCTGGAAACACCTTCACGGACACACCCAGAAATAATGTTTTACCAGCAGCTAGCTATCTGGGCATCTCTGAGCCATCACACAGTCCTTGCTGAGAATCACTCAGTTGATACTAAAGCAGAGGAAAAAAACACCTGCCAGGGGCTCCATGTAGAAAGATCTGGGCGGAGCAGTGACCCCTAATCATACGGAACGTGGAGATCTCAGATGCTCACGAGAGTGGACCATGACATCCAAAACCACGATGCCCCTTTCCACCCCTTTCCACCCAGCCTGTGGCACTTCCTAAACCTACCACCCTTGAAACAGGCTCACCACTCTGGGGAGAAGAGAAGACCCTGAATCACCAGAGGAAACCCTGACCTGGCGGGGATTGTGTTTAATGAACTAGAACTCTCTGCTTCCATCATCTACACGGGCTTAGGATAGACATATGGAAACGAGGCTGCATTGTTTCCATGCTTGGGTGTGAGGACTGAGACTCATGCTCTCTGCAGCGGCTTGCATACTCAGGTGTAAGTCTGTATCTTCACTCAGGAAAGTTAAAAATATATATATTTGTCATAAGTCACAGTGTTTTTTAGTCTGGAGTCCACAGATTCACAGGGAGCCCTCAAATGCTGTAATCATATGTAGTAGCTTGTCCATTGTGGGCTCTTACTTTGATGTCAACCTTCAAAGGCACGAGCATATTCCAAAAGCCCAGATGCTCGTGCTTGCCTCTGGATTTATGATGTTATTAGACCAGGGGATCACCAAAATGGAAGTATTTCACTTGTGCGTTTCTCATAAGAAGGCTTTTCCTGTACCAGTATTGTGCAGGGATCTGTCCAGTACCTGAGTTGTAGAAATACCCTTATCATGAAGCAGGTGGATGACCTGAGGGAAAGACCGATTCTCAAGCCCAGCCTGGTCACATTCTCGTCTCTGGTGAGTTTCTTCCCCTCTGGTGATTGTTTTGAAAATTAAAGAAAACACAAAATGTGGGCTGTAAATGGTAAGTCTAGGCAGAACTGTTATATCCACTGTAATCCAATCCCAGCACTGTGGAATTAGATATTCTCAAATTTTTCACCGCAATTTGCCATGTATGTGTTTGTGTGTATTTTGAAACGGAAGACGAAACTAGGCATGCAGCATTGTAATGTTGCAGCCCATGCCTTGCCTGCTACAAAACACAAAACACACACCTATTTTGTCCACTCAGGATTCATCGGTTTGTACAAACTGGTATTACTGTTTTTGAAAAGACAACTCGTTAATTTTGGAATCTCAGTGAAAATGAGTTCAAAACAGCTGATAGGGCTGGAGGGTGTGGAGCAAAGAATCTCTTCTCTTTTCTCTGTTAAAAAGCTTGATGACTTTCTTATACCAGATCTAGATTCTGGCTCGTGGCCTCAGGCACTGAGCGTGTCATAGCCACTTGGGAGCAAGATGATTACTCTATTAAATTGAGTGCAAAGTCAATCAACTATGTATCATCAAAATAAAAATGCAGCTGCTAAATGTAATTTAGCTCCCCAATGATATGCTTGCATCGGAAGCACAGAAAACCTAATCTAAGATGCCTGGAAGTTTCCTAGCCAGAGGCAGAACAGAGACACCATGATTTAAAGTCATAAAAGTATTTCAAGGAGTCATTCATGGGAAGGATGTTGAATGTTCTTTTTCCCCAATCTTCTGAGTATTCGAGTCTTTTCTAATAGAGTATGACCCATTGTGTCTTCACAAGGTCTTCAAACACACTTTCAAAACAAGGTATGATTAACAGATAATGAGACCATGACAGAATTTTTTTTATTTAAATTCAATTTGCCAACATATAGCACATCATTAGTTTCAGATGTAGTGTTCCATGATTTATCAGCTGCGTGTAACCCCCAGTGTTCATCACATCATGCACCCTCCTCAACACCCATCACCCTGTCTCCCCCTCCCCCACCCACCTTCCTTTCCACAATCCTCAGTTTGTTTCCCAAAGTCTAGAGTCTTTCATGGTTTGTCTCCCTCTCTAAGTTCTTCCCAGTTTTCCCTTCCTTCCCCTATGATCCTCTGTGCTATTTCTTATATTCCAATATGAGTGAAACCATATAATAATTGTCTTTCTCTGACTGACTTATTTCACTCAGCATAATCCCCTCCAGTTCCATCCACATTGATGTAAATGGTCAGTATTCATCCTTTCTGATGGCTGAGTAATATTCCGTTGGCTGAGTAATATTCCGTTGTGTATATGGACCACATCTTCTTTATCCATTTGATGAGGTTGTGGGATATCGGTGAGGTTCACTGGGGTGGAGTCCAGAGCTGATGACCAAGAAAGAATTTTGAGACATCTTTGGTGCAAAATTGGTGGTTTATGAAAGCACGGGGACAGGACCCGTGGGCAGAAAGAGCTGCTGCACTGGGTTGTGAGGGGTGGCTGATTATATACTATGGGGTTGGGGGAGGTAAGGAAAAGGGAGGTTGAGAAAATACTTTCATATGTTAAGGAAGATTCACAGGATACCCTAGGCCTTGCCATTGTCAAGTGAAGGTTGTTTTTCCCTCTAGCAAGACTTAACATTAAGATGGTTGGGCACTTTCTGGAGGCTGCAGATTATAAGGACGTTTAATTGTATCTACATTCCCTTCCGGAAGCTAGGTTAGTGATAGAAATGCTTTCTTTGTTCCTGTAAACTGCTAAAGACACTTGTAAACTGAGGGAGACTCAAGCCCTGCAGGATTGTGGTGTCTATAGGGTAACTATTTCTTTGTCCTTTAGGGCAGCCAGGAGCACTGAGGAATGTCCCGTACATCCCATGGCGGGGGGTCAGTTTCTGCTTTGTCCTCAGCTTGCCTTCTGTTCCCTCATCACATTCATCTGTTGAAGGACATCTCAGCTCCTTCCACAGTCTGGCTATTGTAGACATTGCTGCTATGAACATTGGGGTGCAGGTGCCCCTTCATTTTACTACATCTGTATCTTTGGGGTAAATACCCAGTAATGCAATTGTTGGATTGTAGGGTAGCTCTATTTTCAATGTCCTGAGGAACCTCCGTACTGTTTTCCAGAGTGGCTGCACCAGCTTGCATTCCCACCAACAGTGTTTGTATATCAACGTGAGTTTGACACTCTGAGTAGCTACCTGGAGTCTCTGGAAGCTGTCTGGTGATGCTGAAACATATAAAGCAATGTTGGAATAGCTTTCTGGACTTGTTTATAAGTGATTCCAGAAACACAGCATTCAGTGTTTGATCTAAGCCCCATCTCTAACTTGAGGGGTGAGCTAGAGAGGGCACATGGCTCTCTTTGGTCTCTGTTCTCAACTCTGAATGATTTTAGACAACTTCAGAAATTCAAACCCACCATCAAAGAACACGAACTTGGCACCGGCGAGAAGGATGGGTCTGTCTGTGAAGGAGCACGCTGCTCACTGCTCTCTGCCCGGTGTCAGCCCGTAGGGCTTGTTCTGTGAACTGCCAGACCTCCAACCTTAACCGTGATGGTTTGGAGGTACCATACAGGAACATTTTCCTCTGCCCATCTTCGATTCCTTGGCTGGAATTCTGCAAATTAGGCTGACAAAAAAACAGATTAACAGGAGAAAAACAGACAGAAGCTTACATGCCACATATGGACACATGCGGGTACCCGGTGACGAGGAACTCGAAGGGATCGTTAGAACTTGGTGTTGATAGCATCTTAATGAGAGAACAACACATCCTCAGAGAAGCAATAAGACACAGGAAAGGGACTCGAGCTTCTAGAGGTGGCAAATTCTGGGAAGACAAATATGTGGAGAAACAATGGAAAATAGGACTAGCTAGTAAAGCTTGCTACATAGATTCTTCTGGGGCGGTCTCGGGGCCAGTAAATGTTCAGACGTGTCTCCAGGAATTAACGTCTGTCCTTCCTCATAGTGAGTGCAGGAGGGGACATCTTCACAAATGCATACCCTGCTTTCAGGCAACTGGGCAAGAGCAGAGAGCTTTTCTTATATCTGTTCTGTCTTCAGTTCAAAATAATCCCTATGCCAAAGCGGTATATTTGGGGGCGGCAATATTCGCTACCTTCAGCGCAGTAAGCCAGCTGTGACGGTTTAGCGATACGCGATTTTTTATTGCAAACATACTGATATTTATACACTAAAATAAAAATTATCCATCATTATGGAAAGATATGTATTAATTTCGTATATTCTGTATAAATTGCTGTTATTAAGCAAGATGTTTTTGGAAGTCCTTTTGTTGGAATTAGTTTTATAAATACTGTAGGGCATCACCACCCCACCAGTTCCCAATTAGGCGGTTTTTTTAAAAAGATTATTTATTTATTTATTTATTTATTAGAGAGAGAGCAGAAAGAGAGAGAACATGAGTAGAGGGAGAGGGATAGAGGGAGAAGCAGGCTCCCCGCTGAGCAGGGAGCCCAATGCAGGGCTCAAGCCCAGGACTCCAGGACTATGACCTGAGCTGAAGGCAGATGCTTAACTGACTGAGTCACCCAGGCGCCCTGAATTAGGCATTTATTATCAGAAAACAGAGGACACCAATCAGGAGATTCAAATAATCCCTTGGTTTCTGCTTCATTTTAGGGGCTGCAGCTTGGTACACAGAAAGGACTCCAGCCTGGGAGAGACTAAGGGCCATTTGGCAGCATGAGTCAATTTATTCATGATGAAACACAGACCCACTCTCCAGAGGACTGTGTGGGCCCTTGGATTCTTCTAAAAAGAGCGGTTAGCCAACCGTGCCCCCAGGGGACTTAGGAATCACTGAGGGAGGTGACAATGGAAGCAAATAAATGTACTTCTCTGGAAGAGGGATGAATGATGCAGGTGCACTGCTGTGGGCGCACGCAGGAGAGAGAGGAGTTCGGGAGGGACCGCAACAGACCCCGTGGAGTGCTCCTAGTATTTGAGCTGAACCGTGTGTAAGACTTTACTGAACAAAAAGGAAAATGAAGGGGCGCCTGGGTGGCACAGCGGTTGAGCGTCTGCCTTCGGCTCAGGGCGTGATCCCGGCGTTATGGGATCGAGCCCCACATCAGGCTCCTCCGCTATGAGCCTGCTTCTTCCTCTCCCACTCCCCCTGCTTGTGTTCCCTCTCTCACTGGCTGTCTCTATCTCTGTCAAATAAATAAATAAAATCTTTAAAAAAAAAAAAAGGAAAATGAAGATTTTTGTAAACAAAAAGAGAGTAAGGTATTACAGAATCAAGAAATAAGGTAGCAGAGTGTATTTAATGAGTTCCTTTTCTTTCAGACATTTAACAGACATTTACTGAGCGCACTCAGTGAGTGGAGCACTGTGGGTTCATGGACAGGAAAACCCGTCGCTATTTTCTGAAAGGCTGATCGTGTCCTGTGGCTTCTCAGTGCTAGACACTGGATTTCTTTGCTGTGGGGCTGGCTTGTGCGCTCTGAGATGCCCAGCGCAGCACATCCCCGCCCCTTAGTCCTTGGGTGCCAGTACCAGTGTCTGAAGCATCACAACGTAGACCATCTCCATACGTTGTCACATTTCTTCAGAGGTGGGAGAATAGCGTGACCCCCCCCCCAGTTGAGAACCAGTGTTCTGGGGAGACGGGAGAGACAGCTAGCAGATGATGTGCTGTGGAGTGTGAACGCCGTGCCAGGGACTCACAGGGAGCACAGAGAAACCCGCCCCATCCTACACCACGCAGCCTGCTGGGACCACAGGGGGATGCAGGCGGAAGGGAAGCATGAGCTGAGTCTTGAAGAATAAACAGAGATTATGAAAATAAAATTTCAAGTCAAAATACTGTGTTTAGGGTAGTAATGGGCCAATCATACGGAGATGTCTGATAAGCACTTGAAATCTGGTTTGTGGCCCAAGGGAAAGGGAAGAGATGACAGAAGAAAATTGGGGGAATCACTCAAATAGAAACGGAAGGGAAAGCCCTGGGTGTTAGTGACATTCGGAGGGAACATCCAGTAAGGAGAGAAAAGAGCACAGCAGGTGGCAAAAGTTGTACCCAAACAGGTGCCTCGAGGGAAACACCGAAGAGTAGCGGAGTCTTCAGCAGCAGACGTGGCCACATGTTTGGCTGTGGGGCCAGTGGAGAGGAAGCCTCTGGGCTTTGTCACGAGGTCGCTAGAGGGGTCACTACGGGGCCTTACAGGGGGTTTTCAGAAACTGGAGGGTAAGGACCCAGGTGGGAGATGAGGCGAAGGCCACTCCAGCACTGGAGTGGAAGGGGAGTGGGAGGCTGGTTTAAAGGGGTGTCAGGGTTGCAAACACTAGACTCGTTCAGGAGAGCAAAGACATAAAGCTGCTTGTTGGTAAAGAACAGGAGCAAAGAGACATTCCAGGGAAAGAACATATACTTCATGGAGCAGGACCCCAGAGGACTTAGAAACAAGAAGACAAAGGGAGATAGTTTCTCTTAAAGGAAGAGATCAGCTTCGTCCTCAGGGTAGGACGGAGCGGTCATGGCACGCCGACGTTTCTACTGCAACGGCCACAAAAAAGTGAATAAATTACAAAATTATGTTCGTAAAGCCTCCAAGAACTGTGAAGCAATATGAGGGACTAATGAACTAAGATTCCAAACACAGAGGAGTCACTCTGAGATGATGTGACAATGGCCGTCCACTATTCCCCCAGGGGACTTCCCATTCCTGGTGGCTGCTGAGTGTCAGGACCCGCAGAGGGCTTCTGTCGGGAGAAAGAGAAACAGCAGAGCTTCCAGCAGCACACCAGGCCGTGGTGACAAATGGGAACAGAGAGGGGCCTCAGGACGTCCTCTGAGTTCTGGACCGTGGGTGAGACTGGGGAGGCAGGCCACACACTCTAGACAACAAAATGAATTCCCTTGCATTCTCTTGATGTTTAAAAAGCAAGATGTTTCAGAGTCTACCTTAAACGTAAGACAGATCTTCCCACAAGATATCTGCCATGTTTCTAAAGATGCTTGTGGAAGAGTGGTGGTTTAAGGTATATTCACAAATGCTTCGATACGTTTCCCTTCAGTGAAGCTAATTCCCTTTCCTTGGGTGTGGGCTCCATTTAGAGACTCATTTCTAAGGAATAGAATATGGTAGATGTGATGGAAATGGCTTTTGAGCCCAGGTCATAAAGACATGTGACTGTCACCTTCCTCTTTCTGTTGAATCATTCATTCTGGGGGAGACCACCTGCCGCGTCATAACAACACACAAGTGCCCCATACAGAGGCCACATGGTGAGGAAATGAGACTTCTGGTCAACAGCCAGAGAGGAGGAAAGGGCACAGCAGCCAGGTGACTAAGCTTGCAGGCAAATCTTCCAGCTCTGATCCAGCTTTCGTCCCAATGGCAGCCCCAGCCAATATCTTGACAGCAACTTCATGAGACATCCTCAGCCAAACTGCCCAGCTAAGCTGGTCCCAAACTCTTGACTCACAGAAACTGAGATAAGAATGTTCGTCATTTTAAGCGTCTACATCTCAGGTGATGTGTTTTGCAGAAAGAGACCATAAAGTTAAAGAACTAAACTGAAAATCTCTGAAAGGCAGAAGTGAAGTTTCTTGTTTTTCCAGGTTGAGAGAAAGACCAATTGTGCTCCCAGTCAAAGCCTGAACAGTGATAAATCACATATAAACTGAGTCTTACTACAAATGCCACTCAACACCCAATGCACGCAATCCTGACTGTATAAGGTGATCAATCCCTCATCCTCCCTGCCTGACGAAAGAAAACACAAGTCTTTTTGGTGAAAGATTACATCAACGGTAGTATCTATTGTTTTTTACATATAGTATGAATTTGAAAATTAGATATGCAAAGAGGGAAGGTTGAATGAGCAATAATCAATAGAAAAAACATTCAATAGAAATAGAAACACAGATAAGCTACATACTAGAGATGGAAAACAAGGATTTAATTTGATTATTATTTTTCTTTAAATGAAGAAAATAATCATAATATAAACCAAAAGGTGGAGAATTTTGCAGAAGAACTTAAGTTCATCAATAATCAATGAATATCTAAAATTGAAAAAAAGCATAATGTCTGAAATTGAGATAATAATGAACAGGTTTAATGGCAGACTGGACACACAGAACGAGTGTTAACACATTGGGAGAAAAGCTAGTAGAACCCACCCAAACTGTGGAAAGAAAAAAAATAGTGGGAAAAACAATTAATTACCTAAATAACACATGGGATACTCTCAGAATGTCCACCGTACCTGTGTTTGTGTCCCAAAGAGGAGAAGGAAGAGGGGAAATTGAGCAGAAGTCATCGCCAAAGAGATAATGGCTAAGAATTTTCTGGTAGTGAAAAAGGGGGAGATTCATTTCATCTTCTGGAATATTAGCAAAAGAGAATGGAGTAGAAAGTGAAACATACTTCTGATATCCAGGTCTGAGAAGCCAAGAGTAAGGGAGAGTTTATACAGCCCTTACCTTCTCAGCAGGGCAGGACACAGTTCACCATCAGAGAATGAAGTTTAAGGAATCAGTTTGAGACTTGAAGACAATAGAAAAGAGATAGATCAGTCACTGTGAGCAATTCTTTAGGGAATTAACCAAAATAAATGATAAGGGGCACCTGGATGGCTCAGTCTGTTGAGTGTCTGACTCTTGGTTTTGGCTTAGGTCATGATCTCAGGGTCGTGAGACTGAGCCCCACATGGGGCTCTGCTATCAGTGGGGAGTCTGCTTGAGATTCTCTCCTTCTCCCTCTGCCCCTCCCCCCACTTATGCACCACTCTTTCTCTCTCTCTCTAAAAATAAAAATAAATCTTAAAAAAAATAAAAATAAAATAAATGATAAGAAATATCAGGTAGCCAGAAAGCTTCAGCTGGGGTTACATAAAACCATTTTGTGGTGAGAGGAATGAATATTATTGAGTGTCTCTCCCCAATAGTATCTGAAAGTTCAACATCAAGGCTCCAAAAACATACATGTTCACAGACACACACACAAGAATTTAATCAATGTTAACCAAAAACTACATGAGTGATGAGAAATTCAAGCAGATATTGAAACTGACAGCATTAGTGAGAGAACAGTTGGAATGGCTGGTGATCTAACCCAGACCAAGCAAGGGACCTAGGAGAGAGATGGCTGGTGGAATGGGAAGAACGAGTCTACTAGTTACAGGACTACTGGTTTGATAAAGAGAAAAAAGAACCTTCCTAGGGAGGCCGTGGGAAAGACCAAGGGTTGTAGCCCTGGTGAAGAATTTGTCTTCCTTAAGGTTGTAAGATCCAGAAAAAGATCCATGAATGACAGTTTCTGAAACGAAATGGAAATAAAAATTGTTGATGTCAAAAAGGTTGAAGATTGAAGCCAAAAATTACTTGATTTATCTCAATCTGAGGAAAGAACCGAGGTTGGACCCATACACTTTCTCCTATACTTCATCTCTGCTCCCATTTCCTGCCCTAAGTAAAAATATTGTGGGGTGTTTTTTTCTGGGATTTTTAGCAAAGTCCTAATTTTTAAGAGAAGTTTTATTATATAAGCTTCCTTGTTGACATGAAACAGTCTTTTTAAATATCTACTCAAACTGTTAAAAATAAAAGTATAGAAATAACATTCTTTGAAAAGTCTCCCTTTTATAAATGTGTTCCTATTTTCTTTTGGAGCCCAGCTAAAGATAACACAGAGTTTGAACTTCCAAAAAAAAAAAAGATCTACCTGGCTCTTGAAATTCAAGGTGGAAAACATCAGGTCAGCACGTTTCAAAAAAAGAAGCAAGTAAGAACACCCAACCCAACTTGACAGCTCAGCTTCTCCGTAAAACATCAACACTGATAGCGGCGAGTTTTGGGGACGGTTTGGATGAAGGGTGACTTGGAAAATGCAACAAGGATACTTGCGTAGCACTCATGGCCCCACAGCATCCCCTTGACCTCGACTTGGCAGTTAAACACGCTGTGTGTTCGCCTGATGGCGGTCTACACCCGTGGATCTAAGGGTGGCAGTCTGTGCACACTCAGTGCAAAAGTATTCTGCAGACACGCAATTAGATGGCAGTCAGGTAACGAATACGGTAAATGCCTCTCCAAACGGGACTTTCTGATTTAATCCCACATTCACTGAAATGTCTTCATCTTCGGTGAACTTAACTCTGAGACCCTCGGAAATGCCAATTTTTTTCATGAAACTGAGTTTCGTACCAAAAAGTGTCTTTAAGGGGGGTACCCACACACACTTTTAAAACCCAGGGCACAGCTAGCTGGCTCACATAATTTTTAGATGCTATTATTTCTATGTGGTTTTGTCCTATCACATACTATAACTCCAAGTTCAAAACTTATTTTTAAGCATCTATTTTTCAATGTTTATCGAGAGTGCTCAAACCAGAATGAACCTTTCTCCTGAGCTTCATTTCATGTACATGACAGTGGCTTGTGCTTCCAAGTTTCAAAGGCATGAGTAAGCTTATAGGAGTAGCTCAGACGTACAGGACAATAGCTAAGAGAACATGGCCAGTGTTTATCGGGAGGAAGCCTGACTCTCCTGGGTTACACTTTTTCTTTTTTAGCACAAGAAGATTGTTTTTCAAAATTCATTTTGGATTTGGGACTTAGCGATAAAGTGCCATAACAATTCCAGTTAAAATTTACAAGGAACTGACATAAAAGTTGTTCTAATTTTTTCCCAAGGTGACTAATACAAGATTGTTAGTATTTGAAATAATTATCTTCCTATTGACAGGAGATAATTTGTTCTATCTTATCTCTCCAGTTTAGAGCCTTTGTGTCGCATCACTGCAGCCACATTCAAAAACAGTCACCCTCTTCCCCCTACTGCAAACTCTCAGGGAAATCAGTAAATAAATCCCAAAGAAAGCATCACCTGAATTACTGATAGATTTGCAAGCCAAGCATTTTTTTTTTAATGCCAGCCTTCCCAAATTAAAAAACGTCAACAGCAAACCTGTGACTTAAAACCCACAGCATTGTGGCTTACTAACAATTCTTGTTAAAAAAGGAAGAAAGGTTGCAAAGCCTGTCACACTAGCCTATTGTATCTGGACAAATTGCTTCTAATTTTAGCAAGAAGCACTTTACGTTTTTTTGTAAATTCATGCTGCAAAATTAGCTGTAGGTTTAGCTGGGAGAGCTAAGTATTGGATCTTACATCTTTCCAGGATAAAAACTATGCTAATCACTTCCTCTTTGAAAGCACTATTGTAATGCAATTCCTTACAGTTGTGCTCTGGGCCAGTCATGTTTGAGAGCTGTGCAGAAGGACCCTGAACCCCAGGATTCAGAAGGAGCTGGAAACAAAGTAACAAAACACACATGACGCATCTTCCGTAAAGATCGCTTGCCTTCCTCCGGGTGCAATTTACAACGCAAATACTGGAGACTAGAATGGACATTCATGTGAATTTTTAGGCTAGAACACCAGCTTTCAAACACACTTTGGGTTTGGGGCTGGTTATGTCTTGGGCTGCACATGACACTAAATATAACTGAGACAGTCTCCTCTGCAATCTTAGAAAAGAAGTCAGTCCCATAAGGACAGCCATTGCAGAGTTTCCAAACAGATTCTCTCTGGACGCAAAAACACCCACAGAGTATTCTGTTACAATATGTTAGACACTGTTAATTCCTGCAGGCAGCATTCATTCAATAAATAGTCACTGAATGTTTGCAAAGATGCTGGGTACTGAGCTGTGCCCTGGCTCCTCCCCCTCTCCCTGGCCAGCTGTGTGGATCCTTTCTCCTTGTGTTCTAGAACATTTAGCCGCTTTTTCAGGCCCATCCAGGGGACCCCATTCAATTCACAGCTGAACCAGATTCAGTAATAGTGATAAAAACAATACAGTGGAGACTGTGAATGCATCTACCCCAGGTAGGGTCCCACAGTGTCCTGGTGTGAAACCTGGGTGTTTTGAAATGAAGAAAAGGCAGATGGCCTGATTGTTGTCCTTAAATAACTAGCAATCACGGTGTGCAGAAGAATGTACATGAGACAACGGATAGACATCTTTATTTTCTTTTAATATTTTTTATTATATTATGTTAGTGACCATACAGTACATCCCTGGTTTTTGATGTAAAGTTCCAAGATTCCTTACTTGCGTATAACATCCAGTGCACCGTGCAATACGTGCCCTCCTTAATACCCATCTTTAAAAAAATTAACAGAAAAAGTGCAATACATCCCAGTATATACTGGACATATACCAGTATGGGCAACCTGGACAACATGGTTCATACAGTGGCAGGTTCACAGGATAGTCCAGAAGTTGAATATCAGGAAAACGACGACTCGGACCTCAGCAAGAATGTAGGAGCCAGAGACCCCCCCAGAAGCAGCAGTGGACCCCACACAGACTCACAGCTGGTTTTCCAGGGCAGAACCAGCCCAGGGCATGGGATCCAAAGACCACTGAAGGAAAACCTGACATTCCTGGAGCTTTCGAGATGTTTCTTAACCTTCCTCTTCCAAGCATTATAGACAAAGCGCCTAGAAGTGACCTGGAGTTGACAGGGTGTGCGCTGGGAGCGGCCCAGACCTCTCACCTGGCCCCCATCTTCGTGTGGCCTAATGACACAAAGGTGCGTCAACTGTCCTGGAATACAGAAAACCCTTCAATCCCTGACTCCGGGCTGGAAGGACTTTCCCCCTGGTCGAGGACACCCTGACCCTCTCTAGAGCTCTCTCTGTGCTCCCTTTTTTGTTCCCAGGCATAATTGCTCCAGAACGTTTCTGACAGGACGCCCACAATTGTTGGGCTGCCTTATCTTGCATAACAAGTGGCACATTTAGTGCTAATAGATTTTCTATTTACATCATTTGCTGCTTAATGACCTACTAGAGATAATCTTCAGAACTTTGTAATATATCAGATTAGCTGCAATCCATTGGCTTCTAGCCTATACTTTCTGGGAAGTATTTTTACAGACTCATTAGTCAACCAGCCAGTCTTTGTGGAGGCAATATATTTTTCACAAGAGCTCACTTTTTGTAGGCACGAGAGACAAGAAACACCCCAGTAGAAGAATGGAGGTTAGGGCCCCTCTATCAAAGTCCTGTGGCTACTGTCATGACTTATCATGGCCTTAGTAGCCTAAGAACATGAGAAATGTATTCTGTCTCGGTTCCAGAGAAGTCCAAAATCAAGGAGCCAACAGATCCACACTCCTTCTAGAGAAGGTTCTAGGGAAGAATCCATTCCTTGCTTCTTCCAGCTTCCAGTAGTCCCAGACGTTCCGTGGCCTCTGTGGCCACATGGCCTTCTGTTCTGTCTGTAATCGCCCTCCACCTCATTATTTTAGAGACACTTGTCATTGGCTTTGGGGCCCATCCTGATAATCCAGTATGATCTCCTCATCTCAAGACTCTCCTTAATTACATCTACAATGACCTTTTTTTCCCCCAAATAAGATCACAGTCACAGGTTCTGGGGGTTAGGATGGGGACATAACTTTTTGGTAACCACCTGTCTCAGTTTTCCTGAGACGGAGGGGTTTCCCAAGATGTGGGACTGTTAATGCCAACACGGAGACTATGGGTTAGCCTAATGCTGAGAAGCAGACTGCAAAAGATTCATGCTCTTAGCCGGAGGAAGGCAGTAGTTCTCAAATTATGGTCCTCAGACCAGCATCATCATCACCTGGGAATGTGTCAGAAATGCAAATTCTTGGGCCCCAGCCAGACCCACTGAATCAGAAACTCTGGGAGTGAGGCTCAGAAATCTGGCTTAATAAGCACTCCAGGTGGTTCTTACATCCACTCAAGTTTGAGAGCCATACAGTAAGAGTTGAGTGTTGGCCTGAAGAGAATAAAAGCTAAGCAAAGAAAGACCCCAACCGAAACCACGGCTCCCAGCTCTGGCAGCACACTGGAATCGCAGGAAGAGCTTTGTTAAAGTACCGATGCCCAAGGCCCATAATTGGTCTAGGGTAGAGCTTGAACAATGGCGTTCTTCACAAGATCCCCAGGTGATTACAGTGTGAGCCACGGCCAACGACTTAAACCACAAGTCTCAATCCAGGGCCAGCATGATGAGTGTGTGAGCGAGTGTGGGTTTCAGAGGAGGTTTGCCTTACTCCTTTGTGCCCCAAGTCACAGAATAAACAAAATTATGCTTTCATTTTGAACTGAAAAAGAATGAAAGACCGTATTTCTTTGGTCTAGCTACAGGTGGACTACAAAAAGTAATTTCAGGGTAATTTGGGAAACAGAAGTATGTGAATAGTTTCAGTGTAAAAATGTCCCAAATTAAGACAGGGTAAGTAAGGATTTAATGAGGAAGGAGAATGGAAATACTGGATCTTCTGCTGAGCTGGGAGGCTGCTTCCGCCCTTGATGGGTTGAGCCCAGCAGGTCGATGGCCTGCTGTCCTGGGCCCAAATGGATGGAGCCATTACAGCAGTATTTTGGCTACCATCTTTCCTCCCCCAACATAATCTAAAACCAAAGGGTTATTTCTCTCAGATGTGCTTTATATGGAGTCTGAGCAGTTAAAACCAGGAAGTGGTGATGAAGATTCGAAAGTCAACTGAGAGAAGCCAAGGGTATAAATGAGATTATCCTGGGCTACTCTCAGTGTCAGCATAGGTGTTTGGTTAATACTAGTGCAAGAGGAAGACCCAGTGGAGGGGATGGAGGAAATCAGCAAAAAGGAGCAGCGGCAAGATGGAGGAGAAGCATGGGGTTATCTCAGAGGGTGCAAGACAAGACTCTCCCCAGTGCCGTGGAGGGAGAGAAGTGAGGGCCAGTCCACACACGCCAGTTGGGCTAAGTGCTTTCGAGAAGTGTAGACAACTTGTAAAAAGAAATTTGGTCATGAAGGGAAGGATAGGAGTCTTAGAAAATACCAGGGTCATGGGATGATTTCATTTTTAAACACCTAACAGGGTCATCTCAGGGAAAAGGGAGGCTATGATGAGGGAGAAACTAAGGATTCAAGAGAAGAGTGAAAGTGTGGGGCACCTTTCCTAAGAGACCAGAATGGGTTGATCCCACAGAGGGATGATGGTGCACCTTTTCAAGGAAATAGGTGTTTCCTCATAAACAGGAGCGAGAGACACGGTGCAGCTTAGAACTGTTGTCCTTAAGGGGAATGGAGCCAGGGGTTTATGTCGGGATGGCTTCAGTCTGAGAAGTCAGGTGGGAGGTGGGAGGTGGGATGAGCCGCTAAGAATTTAGGGAACAGCTGGCAATAGGGTGGGTGTTTAAGCAGAGCTCACAGGGTGCGTGGCAGCTACTGCGGGAAAGCACCAGCAGAGGCAACTCTGAAGAGCAGATGAGCCCCAGGGAGGCTGGGCCGAGGTTAGAGCTCAGGGGAGCGATGGGGGGATCCAAGCATCACCAAAAGCAAGACATGGATTGAACGTCTGTGTAAAGGCGTTATGGCCTGAGTTATCCTCCTCGACCCAGCAGAAGGCCAAGGTTCATTGTCTGGAGAGACTGAGACAGAGGCAGGGTATACAGAGCCGAGGTCAGGGAATCGACAGAAACATGAGAAATAAGTTCACACGCTCAGTGCTGAAAGCCCTGGGCCCCTCTCCCTCCTCAGTTGGGAGCACACGGGCTGCTATCCTTACTCTGCCTCCTACACATTCGTACTGGGGAAGGTTAAGGATTTCTCTGCCAATGACCACACGCAACAATGAGAAGACCCAGCCACATTTCTCTCTGTTGGATCCATCGGTCAACAACCTCTGCCAATAGAAACTTTGCACTGCACTTTGAATGTGAGCTAACAGCCAAGGACAAGCAGACCTCTGACAAAAGCATTCAGCAGCACAGGGGCTCTCAAGCTCTTCACCATCGACATTCGGGGCTGGATAATTCTTTGTTGCGGGGTGGCTGGTGGGCTTCCTGTGCGTTATAAAATGCTTAGCAACATCCCTAGCCTCTACTCACTAGAGGGGGGAGCACCCCCACTCCAGCTGTGACAACTGAAAATATCTCCAGATATTGCCAAATATGTCCTGAGTAAAGTCGTCTTCCTCCTCCTTTTCCTCCTCCTGCCCTGTCGAGATCATGATCTAGCAGGAAAAGAAAAAAAAATTCCAAAACAAATAGGGAAAAGGCAAAAAGGATGATGCAAGGATGATAATCTATCTCTGGGGGGAGAAACGACAATTCATATCCTGATAGATATGGGTAGATACTGTTTTAATAAATCAACAATAGAGTGTGATTAAAAAACACTTACATTCAAGCAACAACAACAAAAAAACTTGGAAATTTAAACTATGAGATCAAGATGGAAAGCACAATAGAAGTATTGAAAAACAAAATTTGAAAAAATCTTCCAGCTAGTAAGACAAAATGATAGACAAATGGAATGTAGGAAAGAAAAGTAAACAAAATGGAAGGATTTTTCTAGAAAGCCAACACCCAAACAGGAGAGGCTTTAAAAAATGTGTTCGGAGAAAAATAGAAGGGAATAAATTACCAAAAAACTAATTTAGGAAAATTTCTAGGAACTAAAGGACAGGAGGCTCCAGGTGGAAAGTCTGCTTTAAACAACAGGTACAAAAGGATGAAAGACACTTATCTCAAAGCACATCACTGTAAATTTTCAGAAAACTGGGAAACAGAAAATAACCTTAAAGTTCCCAGAGCAAATCTTGCCAATCGCAATGACATGGATGGAGCTAGAGAGTATTATTCTGAGCAAAATAAGTCAGTCAGAGAGAGACAAATGCCATATGATTTCACTCACACATGGAATATAAGAAACAAAACAAATGATCAAAGGAGAGAAAGAGAGAAACAAGAAAGAGACTCTTAACTACAGAGAACAAACTGATGGTCACCAGAGTGGAGGTGGGTGGGGGATGGTGGAAACAGGTGACAGGAATAAAGGACTGAACTTGTTGCGATGAGCGCCAGGTGATGTATGGAAGTGTTGAATCACTATATGTGCACCTGAAACTAACAGAACACTGTATGTTAACTGTACTGGAATAAAAAATAAAAGCTTTACACATAACGAAAAATATTAAGGCACAGATAAAAGACTGAAAATCAGAATGGTATGTGATTTCTCTTCAGCTATAGTAGAGAGAGAAACATAATAAAAAACACCTATAAAAACCTTAAGAAACCATACCAAGTGTTGAAAAAGATGTGAGATTAGCCAAATTCCCATACATTGCTGGTGGGAATGTAAGATAGCACAGCCACTTTGGAAAACAGTTTGGCCATTTCTTATCAATCTAAACACAAATATACCATATGAACCAGAAATCTCACCCACTCAAAGACTTATATGTAAATGTTTGTTCCCAGAATGATTAATAAAATCCTAAAACTGATATAAACCAAATGTCCATCAACTGGTGAAGGGACAAATTGCAGTACATATATACCATGGGATACTTCTCAGCCATAAAAAAGGAATAACATATTAACATAAAGAAAGGGGGGAAATCAGAAGGGGGAATGAAACATGAGAGACAATGGACTATGAGAAACAAACTGAGGGCTTCAGAGGGGAGGGGGGTGGGGGAATTGGGATAGGCTGGTGATGGGTGGCAAGGAGGGCACGTATTGCATGGTGCACTGGGTGTTATATGCAACTAATGAATCATCGAACTTTACGTCGGAAACCAGGGATGTACTGTATGGTGACTAACATAATAAAAAATCATTTAAAAAACCATATTAACATACAACAACATAGTCTCAAAAACATCATGCTAAGTGAAAAAGGACAAACACAAAAGTCCATAAACGGTATGATTCCATTTATATGAAATTTTGGAAAAGAAAAAGCTTGTCACACAAAACTGAGCAGTGGTTGCTGAGGACTGACTGTAGAGGGGTAACTTTTCAGTGATAGAACTCTTCCACAACTTGACTGTAGTTGTGGTTACACAATTATATCTAATTACCAAAGACATAAAAATATTTACTTTTCAAGAATAAATTTTATTATCTGTAAATTATGTATCAGTAAAGCTGGGGGAAATGCAGTATAAGAAATCTGAAAATAATTATTCACAACCTAGATTTTTATATCTAGCCAAACTGCCACTCAATTGTAAAAGCTAAGAAAAACACATCTTCAAAAATGCATGATCTCAAAAAATATACCTTCCAGGTACTCTTTCTTAGTAGGAACCCAAAGATATGTCCCATCGACCTGAAGGAGACCAAGAAAGAGGACCATATAAGAGTCAAAAGTTTGGAACTTTAACTCAGGAGACAGATTAAGTGACTGCCTGAGGGATAGATAGACACTCCAGGATGAAAGCCAAACTGCAGTCCTAATGAAGCAAGAGGATGGAGGAACATGTCGAGAATGAAGGAAGCTACAGATTATTTGAGGTATTTGAATGGACTGGGGACATATACACTTTGGGTGGAAAATTTGGGATTAAAATAGTGGTAAGTACATAAAACCTAAGCAGAAAAAGACAGACAATTATTAACTCCGGGGAAATAAATGCAATGGACAGTACATTCAATGATTCAGCTGAAGATTATATTAACATAGGCATAATAATGAAAATACCAAACCTGATTAAAACATAATTATATTGAGAGAATAGAAGGGGAAGATTGAGGGGAGGTAAATCCTTGTATTTGATTTAGGAAGTTCACCTATAATATCTGAAACTGATAGTATGAGCTGTGTAAGCCTGTATGAGAAATATGGAGGTAAATGCTCAAAGGAACATCTGAAGAAGTTGAAAGAGTTTCCTTTACAGATCTTGGATACCAGCCCTTTATCTGTAATGTCATTTGCAAGTATCTTCTCCCATTCCATGGGTTGTTTGTTTTGTTTTGTTGACTGTTTCCTTTATTGTGCAGAAGGTTTTTATCTTGATGAAGTCCCAAAAGTTCATTTTTGCTTTTGTTTCCCTTGCCTTTGGGGACACGTCTTGAAAGAATTTGCTGTAGCCGGTATCAAAGAGGTTACTGCCTATGTTCTCCTCTAGGATTTTGATGGATTCCTGTCTCACATTGAGGTCTTTCATCCATTTAGAGTTTATCTTTGTGTATGGTGTGAGAGCATGGTCGAGTTCCATTCTTCTGTATATAGCTGTCCAATATTCCCAGCACTATTTATTGAAGAGACTGTTTTTTTTTCCATTGGATTTTTTTCCTGCCTTGTCAAATATTAGTTGACTATAGAGTTGAGGGTCCATATATGGGCTCTCTATTCTGTTCCAGTGATCTGTGTCTGTTTTTGTGCCAGTACCATGCTGTCTTGGTGATCACAGCTTTGTAACATAGCTTGAAATCAGGCCACATGATGACCCCAGCTTTGTTTTTCTTTTTCAGCATTTCCTTGGTGATTCGGGGTCTTTTCTGGTTCCATACAAATTTTAGAATTGTTTGTTCCAGCTCTTTGAAAAATCCCATTGGTATGTTGATTGGGATGGCGTTGAAAGTATAGATTGCTCTGGGCAGGATAGACATTTTAACAATGTTTATTCTTCCAATCATGAGCATGGATTGTTTTTCCATCTTTTTGTACCTTCTTCAATTTCTTTCATAAGTGTTCTATAGTTTCTAAAGTATAGATCCTTTACCTCTTTGGTTAGGTTAATTCCAAGGTATCTTAGGTTTTTTGGTGCTTTTGTAAATGGAATCGATTCCCTAATTTCTCTTTCTACAGTTACATTGTTAGTGTATAGAAAAGCAACTGATTTCTGTGCGCTGATTTTGTATCCTGCCACATTACTGAATTGTTGTATAAGTTCTAGTAATTTGGGGGTGATAACTCAACACCCAAAAAACAAATAATCAAATCAAAAAATGGACAGAAGACATGAACAGACACTTCTCCAAAGAAGACATAAGAATGGCTAACAGTCACATGAAAAAAGTGTTCAACATCATTAGCCAACAGGGAAATTCAAATCAAAACCACACTGAGATATCGCCTTAAACCAGTTAGAATGGCAAAAATTAATAAGGCAGGAAACAACAAATGTTGGAGAAAATGTGGAGAAAGGGGAACCCTCTTACACTGTTGGTGGGAATGCAAGTTGGTACAGCCACTTTGGAAGACAATGTGGAAGTGTCTCAAAAAGTTAAAAATACCCTATGACTCAGCAATTGCACTACTGGGTATTTACCCCAAAGATACAGATGTAGTGAAAAGAAGTGTCATATGCACCTCAATGTTCATAGCAGCGATGTCCACAATAGCCAAACTATGGAAGGAGCCAAGATGCCCTTCAACAGACAAATGGGTAGAGAAGAT
The DNA here is from genome assembly GCF_002007445.2 of Ailuropoda melanoleuca. Lineage (NCBI taxonomy): Eukaryota > Metazoa > Chordata > Mammalia > Carnivora > Ursidae > Ailuropoda > Ailuropoda melanoleuca. The sequence goes on from NC_048218.1 coordinate 5,561,704, forward strand.
GTGGTCCATATATACAATGGAATATTACTCAGCCATCAGAAAGGATGATCACCCACTATTTGCATTGACGTGGATGGAACTGGAGAGTATTATACTAAGTGAAATAAGTCAAGCAGAGAAAGATAATTATCATATTTCTTTCACTTATATGTGGAACACAAGGAATAGCATGGAGGACATCAGGAGAAGGAAAAGAAAAATGAAAGGGGGAAATCAGAAGGGGAGACAAACCATGAGAGAATCTGGACTTCGGAAAACAGACAGGGTTTTGCGGGGGTGGCTAGCCTGGTGATGGGTATTAAGGAGGGCACGTACTGCAAGGAGCACTGGGTGTTATACACAAACAATGAGGCATGGAACATTACATCAAAAACTAATGATGTACTGTGTGGTGACTAACATAACATAATTAAATAAATAAGTAAGTAAGTAAAATAAAGAAAGAAAGGAAGGAAGAGTTTCCTTTGGGAAATAGGACATGGAGATGGGAAGAGTAAGGCAGAGCATTGCTGTTTTTGTTGTAAGACTTGTAGAACTATGCAACATTTTTAAAGGTAAAATTTAGCTAAAAACTACAGGCAGCACATCAAGCGGGGAGGGTATGTATAGACTGAGAAATGGCTGAGATCCAGGCAGAGGCTAAAAAGAAAGTAAAGGTGCGATGGAAGTGGCTGGAAGGAAAGTAGAGAGATCAGAGACACAGGTCAAGGCATGGGTGAAGAGCGAAGTCAATGAATGATGGCAGCTGTAGAGAGGTAACGGAGTTAACGGCGTTAACAGGGATTCAGCACTCAGATCAGAACACCTGGTTTTGAAAAACATCTTCATCACTTTTCTGTTCCACTGTAGGTTAAGTGTCTAAACACCTAATTTTATTTATCTTATATAATTCCATCAACAGAGCAAGACTCATAAGAGTGAAGGACAGTTACCAAAGCAATGGTCGTTGCTGCCCAAGTTTTAAGGAGTTATGTAACACTAAACATTTATATGCGGTAGCACT